>NC_140396.1:10000000-10495409 GCF_056956725.1 Heliconius melpomene rosina
TCGACGTTATGTCTACGAGATAGCATTTCTAATAGAAAAACTCAATTTTTCGTATAGTGCTAGTCTTCTTATCCATGTACGATATATGCACCTAAAAAATGATTCATTGTCTTAATTTTCATACGAAATTATAAGTAAACAATTAAATAATTTTACCTGTATAATAGGTTGCTGTATCATAGAGCCTATGTTAGCAGGTGCCGCTATCGGAGATTGTGCAAATCCACCCATGTATCCAAAATCTAGAACATCAAAACTCATATATTTAGTTCAAATTGGTTATATGTTATATCCTTGTTAAGACAACTGATTGTCGTAACAAGTATAATAGAAAAAATTGTATTACCTTATATATATTGTTATATTATTAAAACAATATCTGTAAAAGAGAGGAAATCTAAAAAAAATATCTTTCATTTATTCAAATATGATATATCAGATCTAAATTTAGTGACAAAGAAAAGATACAAATAAAATATCTGATATATATCACCCATACTCAAACTAAAAGGTATATTAATTCAATCAACTACTCATACTCATGCCAGCCACCCTCATTTTACTATAAGTAGATCAACAGACTAGTCTAGTCAATTACATATATAAATTAATATTATATTTTTAAATATGAAGTCATTAGAATTTTACTACAATGTTAGGGAAAGTTTACCAAAATATAGAGGGTGGAAGCTTCAGCGTGCCTATTATGGGAACAGAATATAGGGTAAAATATTTTATGTAGGTTTAAAATATTTTAAACCCACACCTAAAGAAATTAATCAAGATATCTCAACAGTTAAGACATAAGATTTTTTTTTCATTTCACAATGTTTATACCATACCTGTATTTTGTTACACATAGATGCCTATAATGGAAACACTTACTACTACAAAAATATTACTAAAGGTACAACAACGGGTAAACATCTTTGAACTTTGCTGCCAATACCTACAACTCTATTTCAGAATAAGAAGTGAGCGGCAGTTTCCCTTTGATTTTTATTTTATAAAAATATTTTTATTATTTATTTTGTTTGAAAAAATCACTTTTTAATTGTTGGTTAAAAAAAAAAATTAGGCTTTTATAGAATAGTTAAAACTGTGGTTTCATTTAAAGTGTTACTGACAAAAAAATTCTGAAACATGTAAATTGGTAAAGCTATTTCAGAGATTAACAGGCATGAATCCACAGATAAATATTTAATATCTTTGTTTTAGCTACCAACAGCAATCAGCAAAATTACTATGTGTATAGATATATTTATGAAACACTCACTTGCACTAGGATCTGGAGCTGCAAATTCCTGAGCAGGATCTAATTGAATGCCTTGTTGATAGGGAGGTGGAGGGCCAGCAGGAGCATAGCCTTGGTTGTATGTGGGGGTAGGACTGAAGGCCGGCGTTGGTGATGGAGCACCCATCGCTGAGACATCACTCACTCGTTTCGCTTTACGAGGCCCTCCGGTAGGACCAACTATAAAAGATATAGTATTTACGATAAAACGTATATATAACTTGATTGTGAATTTTTAAATTGAAAAGAAAATTGAGTTTACACGTATACACATAATTATATATATTTCTATAATTTACGCAAAATGATTTAACTATTAAAACAAATGTTTCACGTTGTAACAAGTACTATATGCATACAGCGGCTAATAAAAACGAAAGTCGTAAGTCATAATGAACTAATTGAAACATGTGACCAAGACGCAATGAATTTCATAACTTTACCGTTTCTAGATGCGTTGAAATTCATGTTTTTTACTTAAAGTACATTAAAATACATATAAAGACATATTCAATGTATAATTAAGTTATCTATTTTCAGTTTAGACGGCAGAAACACATCATCAACGACTAATTTCTCGAAATTTGACACAAAACTGCCAATTTTCAATATGACATATTTTGTCATGTCGTTTTGCGTTCAGTAATTGTAAACAAGTTCAAGTCGTTCAATAATTGTAAGTATGGTACCGATAATGCTGATATTTATAACTATTATAATGACCTTTTTTTTTCATTTTGATTGCATCTAGCATTGTTTATTTTTATCTAAATTCAAATTTAAATTCAAAATATTCTTTATTCAAATAGGCAATGAGGAATGGTAATAGGTATGAAATAATGCTTGAAAGTTCGTTACAGTAATGTTTTTACGTATACTAATACACTAGTTTTTGTTTCATTAAAAAAAAACCAAGTAGTTATGATTTTACAGGCATTTGAAGTTTGCAAAAATTTTAAATGCCGCTAACAGTCCCGCGGTCGGCGGTGACGTCACAGGTCTTGCAACTCGCTAGTCGCCGGTGATAGTTAGGAGATCTCGCGCAGTACGTTGCTTATTTGATACTTACCTGTGCTAAAGTATTAATCCAATTAATTAAAATGGATGAGGGTTTCGAAAAAGAGCAATCGGATAACCTACTCGTAATAAATGGATTTATGGTTGCCGATTATTTATCGAATAATAGTGATTTCATCGCCGCAGAAATGCAAGGAGTAAAAATGCGAAGATAAGTTTTGTTGTCTAACTAGTAATATTATGTCGATTTGGGGTAGGGATACATAATAATATCTTATGTTATTTTATTTGAAATTATTTATTTAAAACTGTAATGTAACCTAACCTAACTAATATTGTAGGTAACGCTATTTGCGTTAAAAGTACCAAACCTTTTATTCCAGTTCAAAGTAGTAAGATTGTTTTATAAGTGAAAGTAATATAATAATAATATAACTAAATACATGCAGTAAGTTGAGCAGATGTACATTTTCTTTTATGTAGATTTTTAATATTTTTATATATGTATATCTGAATAATATTTTTATTGTGATTATTGTAGATCGGCAAGAGAGAGTTATGGTCATGATGCTATTGCGTACGTATAAGTTAAAAGAGTAGGTAATGTATGTATTGCCAAATGTAGATTACAGCAGAACACCGCGCACGTATTAAACCATATTATTGCAGTTTAGAATGCAATGAAAAGAACCAATAAGTTTATACGTAATCTGCGAAGATTGTGCCGCCAGCAGACGTGATTGTAAACATACCATGACATTTATAATGGGCTACATCGTCGAAACGACGAGTCTTCAACAACTGCAACCAAGTCTTCTTTCTCTTGGCATTAATCCCGGCGTATGTTGCCAGGGTCTGCCTTCCTGCTTAACCTACTCCACTTTACACGATCTGTGTTGTGGTTCGACCATTGGTACCTGCATAACGACATGTAAACACTGCATCCTTGGGCGTTCGGAGGTCTAGCTCCAGGGACAGGATAGACATAGCAGGGTACCAGCATCCGACACAGTTCCTAACTGGCGCAACGTGGCCATACCATCTTAGGCCACACTCTTGGAGCTTATCCGCTATGTCATGGACCCCAAGACTACCTCGAATGAATGTGTAACGTATGCGTCAGACCGCGTTACGCCGCCCATTCACCTCAGCATCTTCATTTCCGTGACGTGAAGATCCTCAGCATGCCGAGATAGTGCTGGCCAACATTCACTGCCGTATAAAAGAACCAGTCAGATGATGCTCTCATATATCAGCCCCTTGAGCTTGGGTGGTATTCTGCGGTCGCAGACCACACCAGATCCAAGGTACTTGAAACTTTTCCAACTTAACGCCTGGCTCAGGACCTATAAGGAGAGTGCTCGAGTCCGGGCTCCCTCAGGCTATGTATTCGGACTTCGACACATTTTGTTTAAGACTGCCGTTCTCAAGCGCACCCTTCCAGAGGTTCACTTTACGCTCCAGCATCAGTTGGTTCTCTTCAATGAGTCCCAGTCATCGGCATACATCATCAGCCATGGAGGCTGGTCCTGGATGTGAGCCGTGACAGTATCCAGCACTACAGGAAATAAGAACAAACAAAGAGCCGAGCATTGGTGAACCCTCTACTGTAATCTAAAGGGTTTGGTGCCGCCAACAGCAGTCGCTAATCGCAAATCGCTAATCGCAAATCGTTCGATTCGAATCGGGATCGTGGTACATATACCTAATAATCTCAATATAGGCCTCAGGGATCGCAATACCCTCTAAATACATTGACGAGGCACACAGTTAAAGGCCTTCTGCAAATCTAAAAAGGCCGCAAATCTAATGCAGAGCTCTTCTTTTTTCCTGTATGCCTCCATCAAAGTTCTGAGTAGTCTCTCCATTAAAGTACTGATTAAGTTTGTGGTAACGCTCAAGCCAAGCCAAGTGTTGTTGGAAGAAATTCAAGTTTTCTAGTATCGATACTATATTAAAAATAATCAAAGCTAAAGATTTTGTACAACACGCCATGAAACCGAGTAAGATAGAACTGTTTTTTTGACAAAGTACTATCAAAACTTCAATATTTTAAAATACAATGCTCGCTATTACATTATGTTTGTGAAAAAAAAAAAGATTTTAAAAATATATCTATAAATTATTTATTAAACAAAATTAAATTTGTGGTGGAACGCCAGCTAAAGAAGAGCACGAACTGCGAGTGAACGAAGACGAACTGAGCGAGCGAGTTTTGCAAGACCTGTGACGTCACGCGAGTCGGTTATGGCCCGACGGAATCTCGCGTCGCGCGCTTACTTTAAAGGACAATATCTCAAAAACTAATAGATGTATCAAAATAATTCTTTCACACGTATTTTTTGTTTTTAAAAGACAATACGATGAGCTAGAATTTAAATTTTGTGACGAGCCCGGACTCGAGCACTCTCCTTATAGGTCCTGAGCCAGGCGTTAAGTTGGAAAAGTTTCAAGTACCTTGGATCTGGTGTGGTCTGCGACCGCAGAATACCACCCAAGCTCAAGGGGCTGATATATGAGAGCATCATCTGACTGGTTCTTTTATACGGCAGTGAATGTTGGCCAGCACTATCTCGGCATGCTGAGGATCTTCACGTCACGGAAATGAAGATGCTGAGGTGAATGGGCGGCGTAACGCGGTCTGACGCATACGTTACACATTCATTCGAGGTAGTCTTGGGGTCCATGACATAGCGGATAAGCTCCAAGAGTGTGGCCTAAGATGGTATGGCCACGTTGCGCCAGTTAGGAACTGTGTCGGATGCTGGTACCCTGCTATGTCTATCCTGTCCCTGGAGCTAGACCTCCGAACGCCCAAGGATGCAGTGTTTACATGTCGTTATGCAGGTACCAATGGTCGAACCACAACACAGATCGTGTAAAGTGGAGTAGGTTAAGCAGGAAGGCAGACCCTGGCAACATACGCCGGGATTAATGCCAAGAGAAAGAAGACTTGGTTGCAGTTGTTGAAGACTCGTCGTTTCGACGATGTAGCCCATTATAAATGTCATGGTATGTTTACAATCACGTCTGCTGGCGGCACAATCTTCGCAGATTACGTATAAACTTATTGGTTCTTTTCATTGCATTCTAAACTGCAATAATATGGTTTAATACGTGCGCGGTGTTCTGCTGTAATCTACATTTGGCAATACATACATTACCTACTCTTTTAACTTATACGTACGCAATAGCATCATGACCATAACTCTCTCTTGCCGATCTACAATAATCACAATAAAAATATTATTCAGATATACATATATAAAAATATTAAAAATCTACATAAAAGAAAATGTACATCTGCTCAACTTACTGCATGTATTTAGTTATATTATTATTATATTACTTTCACTTATAAAACAATCTTACTACTTTGAACTGGAATAAAAGGTTTGGTACTTTTAACGCAAATAGCGTTACCTACAATATTAGTTAGGTTAGGTTACATTACAGTTTTAAATAAATAATTTCAAATAAAATAACATAAGATATTATTATGTATCCCTACCCCAAATCGACATAATATTACTAGTTAGACAACAAAACTTATCTTCGCATTTTTACTCCTTGCATTTCTGCGGCGATGAAATCACTATTATTCGATAAATAATCGGCAACCATAAATCCATTTATTACGAGTAGGTTATCCGATTGCTCTTTTTCGAAACCCTCATCCATTTTAATTAATTGGATTAATACTTTAGCACAGGTAAGTATCAAATAAGCAACGTACTGCGCGAGATCTCCTAACTATCACCGGCGACTAGCGAGTTGCAAGACCTGTGACGTCACCGCCGACCGCGGGACTGTTAGCGGCATTTAAAATTTTTGCAAACTTCAAATGCCTGTAAAATCATAACTACTTGGTTTTTTTTTAATGAAACAAAAACTAGTGTATTAGTATACGTAAAAACATTACTGTAACGAACTTTCAAGCATTATTTCATACCTATTACCATTCCTCATTGTTAATTTTGTCAATCAAATTTTTTGTTAATTTTGTCAATCAAATTTTTTGTTAATTTTGTCAATCAAATTTTTTGTTAATCAAAGTTTGACAAAATTGTGAGCTGGTTATATATTATTTTTTCAAATATTTTACTTAGAGACGGCAAAACAGAGATCGGTCTGTAATTTCCTGGGTCAGTTCTATCTCCACTTTTGTAAAGCGGCACTATTTTAATATATTTCACATGACATGACATAATAATACGA
This sequence comes from Heliconius melpomene rosina, assembly GCF_056956725.1. Lineage (NCBI taxonomy): Eukaryota > Metazoa > Arthropoda > Insecta > Lepidoptera > Nymphalidae > Heliconius > Heliconius melpomene. The sequence continues at coordinate 10,006,530 of NC_140396.1, forward strand.
GTAAAGTGCTTAGTAAATATTTAGCAAAATACAACTTGCATCAAAGAAATATAAATAAAATTCTTCATTGGCAAGTGGTGTGCGTTCTCCACTTAAGTGTGTGGCCGTAAACGTAAACGCAACAGGTTGTGGGTTCTAATGAAAAATTCATTTCTTCGTTCTGGTGTCAAGGCGAAGTGAGGGGTTGAGTTCTACCTCTCAATACCCAATGTCTCCAAAATTCTAATGGAAAAAGTGGAGCAGGTTATTTGTTTTTATATAAGTAAATAATTTCGATAATGGCAATAATTTTTTAGACTGACTTTGACTAATATTTTACTATTTGACATCTAATATTTGTGTTGTTGATCTTGTATCGCAATTACAAACAAAATACGGAAGTTTATTTTTCCAGTGGAATTTCCTCACTATGGCGTTAACAAACGTATTGTTGTTGAGTCAGATAGCTGGCTATGTGATCGGGCTGATTCTGTCGCTTTGTATAATTGTGCCTATGAGTATGCATCAAGACGAATTTAGGTATTTATGTTTTACTTAGAACCATAGTCGTTAACCAGTTTCCTACTCTTCTACTTTGTAAATTGTGGGAAATGTATAAAAATTAAAAAGTAGTTGAGGCCTTCGTGGCGCAGCGGCACAAGGTGTGTCTGTAACGCGACGGTTGTGGGTTCGAGGAAGTGAAATATTTATTTACGTTTACATTTCCATTTCTTCGCTCTGGTATCGAGGCAAAGCGTGGCGTTGAGTTCTGCCAGTCAACACGCAATGCCTCCAGAATTCGGCGGAAAGTGGGAAATGGAGTGTCTTAACACTAGGTTCCCTTTGCTTACCCTGCTGTGTACGGAATACAGAGTGATTTGATTTTTCTTAAAAGTAGTCAGCAAGTAAAAATGAATTTGTTATCTGGACAATTTTAAATATTTATTATTGCTATGAGTATATATTATTGGAACGAAGTTCCTTGCGGCTGGCTTGGAAGGGATAGGGGTTTTTGCTGCGTGACCAAACTGAAAAAAAATGTGATAGTAAAACCGTAAGAAAAATGCACAGATGAGTAGTGTATAATACCTTTCTCTTTCTCCCTCTTTCTTTTCATTCTCTCATAATTTTTTTGCATGATTGTGTGTTATTGTTGTTTTTTTATTTTAAGTAATTTATTATTTCCTAAAATACTGAATTTCCTAAATACTTTCTTGTACTTAAATAAAAACAAATCAGCAAAATTTAAGAGAAAAATCAATAAAACCTACATAAAATTGAGCAAGACTTTTTTTACAATTTGTGTCGATTCTACATTAGCCGAAGGAACTTTGTTCCTACCTGGTGTCCCCCGACACCACATTTAATTTTATTTACTATTATTATGTTTATTCCAGTGGCCACTGTCTCCTCTTTTCTAAAGGCACTTGGCAGGAAGAGGATGGTCAGCTGCTAGTAATGTGGGCTTCCCGTGCCTATTGCAATTATGTGATTGTAGTAGGCATAATTATGTTTATTGTATGTTGTGTACAAATATACAGGTAATATGGAAAATGAAGGCAAATTGTAAATGCTTAAAGAAATACAAAAAAAAAACACTTTAGGTTCTTTTCTACATAGTAGTAAGTAGACAACCAAGACAACCAAGTGTCACCAATAGAACCAATAGAAGTAGGGATTCAATCCACAATCATTGTGTTCAGTACAACACTGACCCACTGCTCCCCAATGACCGGAGGAATGGGGGAAATGGAATTAATGAAGGAAATTATTTAATTTTATCACAACTATTATGGCACCATGGAACATTTTCTGAAAGTACTTCTAAGAGCAGTGCGAGGTGCATGTGAGTGTGAATGGGTTCAATCTTGACTCAGGACTCAGGAGAATGAATACATTGACTTATTTCATTTCTTCATTCTGTTAAACAATGCTCAACTTTGAGTTTTGATGCTTTACACACAATTTCCTAATATGAAATGATCGAAAAATTGGGATGAATATTAAGATTTTTAAAACTATACTTTTTTCTGCATACTATGGTAGAGGTGGAAGAAGTATTTTGTGATTACATATAATTTCAGTACATATCTTTTGTTATTACTATTACTGAATATACTTTCTTCTAACACATATTTTTTTAGCTTCACAATGTTTGTTGCATATATAGTATGGTAGGCAAAGAGACAGAGTGTTACAAATTCTGTTCCTAAGTTTTGGAAACATTGAGTGCTTTATCCAATTTTCCAATAATTGAGTGTTAAATGGCAGAATTACCAAATGATATTCTATTTAATGGTATTTTTTCAGGCTTTCAATGTTCATGTACCGTGGCACAGACAGTTCATTCCTCTCAGCGTTCATTGAGGCGGTTGGTTGTGCTATACTGTGTGTACTGGCTGTGTCTGCTGCTGCCATTGTCACTCTGGGCTTCATGACCTGGTGTCAGAATATTGTGGAGAGGTTTCCCAGGTAGGGGTTTCATTACTATGTTACTTTATATATTTTTATTTATTTAATAATTACAATTAGTTTCCTAAATTAAAATTGACATCAATCAAGCAGTGGTTAAAGCACTTGAATAGTATACAATAAGCATGGTATAGAGTCTTGCTACATTTTTTTTTTGTTTTTTAATGTGAAACATATTTTTCTTAATGTAAAAACTATCCAAAAAAAAGTCCAGTCTAAAAACTATCCAAAAAATATCATCATTCTATACTAAAATAGCCTAGTATCACAATCGTCGCATTGACAGTCACCCATTCGTACCTGAGCTACCACATCCTCAACATTTATACCCTGAGATCCGGCTGTTGAATCCTGCATATATGAGTTTTCTTAATTAAACCTATATTAATGAATAATACATGATTAGTAGAACAGATTACACCTGGGTTGCCTGGAAGAATCCTGCCGCAATCACCTTTAATTACATTTTTTCGTAACTCATTTTTGGAGAAAATTGCACCCATACGTTTTTTATATGAATCGCACATCATTTGAAAGATAATCGCATAAGGAATTGGAAAATTAAGGGTTGCCAGCTCTCAGTCTGCCGCAAGTCTAGGGTTGCCTGGTTTAAACATGTCACTAAATGTTAATAATTTGCACTCATGTGTTTTTTTAATGAATTATATATCAAATTAAAGCTTATTTTTTTCTGAACACTATAAAGCAGGGTTGCCTGTAAAATTCCTGCCGCAAACAGGGGTTGCCAGGGTTTGAAATATTTTATTCCGGTTCCGTTTGACTATGAGAATAGACGATGAAATGCGCGGTCTGCCTTATATTTTAAAGTAAAATATTTTATAGTAGAAGGTCAATCTTAAAATCAATGTTTATTCTAATTGTTCACCTGTTAAATGATGATTTGATTCATATTAAGTACACGCAGAAAACTATTTAATGATCATGGGGCAGAAGAAATCATCCTTATTTTTCAAGTAAAATAATGAATCTATAATATTGAGTCTTTGCAAAATCTATTTTCTAAATACTAATATTTATTTATTAATTTAAATTACCATTTTGAAACAATTAAATTATCTAATTAAATAAATGTTTACAAATATCGATCTACTATAAACTATTAATATACATACATATACATCATGTTCCCTTAATATAATGAAGGGTGACCATTATTAATAATAATAAATAAATTTATTTATTTAAGACATTAGTCCACTTGTTAGTAACAATTAAAACTTACCCTATGTTAATACAAACACAAACACACAAATATACAAACAAAAACTGGCTTCCGTTGAGACTCCTACACTATTGACTGTAGCTGGTAGCAGGAGCATGAAGATTAGCCCAGCGACTAAGCAATGGGGAGTCCCATCGGTCAGCCAACGTGCTCAGGATGGTGTTCGATGCTCCGCGCACTCGCGCCCACAGCGAAGCGCACCGCTTTCTAATAATCGCGGGGAAACAATCGGTACGCGACTCGGCAAACATCAACGACGCGCTACAAAAGCGCGGCAGATCGAACAACATCCTGAAAGCATTATTATATTGAACGCGCAGTGCACCGTATGTCCGCTGCGTAAAGTTGACCCACAGACTGCACGTGTAGAATGTTTGACAGTAGGATTTGAAAAGCGTCAGTTTGACCTGTTGGCTACAACGCGCAAATCTGTGAATCAACATGTTACAGCGGACAGACAGCGCCCTACGCTCTCTTTCTATATCCACCGTGTCTGACAAAGTCTCCGTGACCCAGTGACCTAGATATTTAAATCGGTCAACTCTTTTTAACTGAGTGCCCCCTAGATCAACACTAGTTACTGTCCGTTGACTCCTCAGGTCCTTCGCCTGAAAAACCATGAACTCACTTTTAGATGCATTATATCTAAGCCCATGGGCCACCGCGTACTCTTCACACATGTGAAGCAACTTATTCAAAGCACCGATCGACGGGCTCAGCAGCACCATATCGTCTGCATAGCTGATGTTGTTGATGCACGTCCCTCCTACATGACATCCTATGTAGGTGCTGCTGAGCCTCTCGATCAGCTTGTTAACATAAAAGTTAAAAAGCATGGGTGAGGACAATCCCCCCTGCCTCACTCCACATTCCAAACTGTAATCATTCGACTGCTTTCCAGCCCATTTGACACAATTCCTCTGGTTGTCATACCAATATTTAAATATTGATATAACATCGAGAGGCAGACCGGTTTCACACTGTAGCTTATTCCACAATAAATTGTAAGAAACTAAATCGAATGCCTTCGACAAGTCCAAAAAGCAAGCATACACCGGAGTTTTTCGAGCTGTGTAGTACTGCACAGTCTGCTTGAGACAGAAAATGGCACTCTCTGTAGACAGACCAGGCTTAAAACCAAACTGTAAGTCATGGAGTTTGATACTGTCGGCCAATCTTCTGTCAAGCAAACCGTCCAGCACCTTAGCTATAATCGTAGCCAAGGATATAGGTCTATAATTGGACAAGTCGGAGGCATCCCCCGTTCTATTCTTTACAACAGGTACAACAAGAGTGTACATTAACTTATCCGGTAAATAACAATGACTCATACATAAGTTAAAGAACATTGTAAGAACTCGCGGCAAGTGCAATCCTGTGTACTTTAGATGCTCGACACTGAGATCGTAATGCCCGGGGGACTTACCCCTAACCATTTCTTTAATAACTGAGGCAACCTCACACTCCGAAAACCCTACAGTGAAGTCCCCGTCACGACATCCAGCATCGAACACCTGCGACTGTGGAAGGAGAGGAGACACTACTTTAAAGTGTTTACGGAAAGCATTCGCTATGTCAGTCGGATTAAATTTACCATCTACACTCACGGGAAGGCTCGATTTTGGATTCAGTTTATTAGTGTTATTCCAAAATTTATTAAAATCTTTATTAGCATAATTTTGAGCAATAATATCCAATTTTATTTGTTTTTCATTATTTTGACAATATTTTAATTTACTTTTAAATAATTTTCTCGACTCGTGCTTTTTATCGTAAATGAAGCCAGTATAAGGTTTACCGTATAATATCCAGGACTGATACCAAAACCGAGCTTCCCCATGAGCGGTACTGACGTGTTTATTCCAGCCTGCAATACACTTATGCCTCTTAATTCTTTTATCTATATAGCTACATTCGGCTGACTCTCAGAATACATATAATCTCGTCATACATGGACGCTATTTTGCTTTTATGATCAGCACTTGAACATTTTTTGTCAGCACATGAATATAAATCTACCGGAAGGGTTATCAAACATAATTTACTATTACAACTATCGGTATACTTCTGTATCTGATCACTATCCCTTTCAGCCCATTTAATTTTATTTAAAGATGGTGAGGGGGCCACAATTTTCAACTGAATCTTACTTAAATTACATTCAATTAATAAGGGAAAATGATCGGACCAGTAAACATTATTATACATAACAGATGCATTAAGTACAGATTGCCGCGCGGCACTCGTAACGACACAATGATCGAGCCATCTACGAGAACCATGTGAATCACTAACGTACGTATAGGTGTCACTGGGTAGTAAATCCATATCTACGCACGACCACTTGTTTTCATTACAAAAATTTATAAGTTCACGCGAAAATTGCTCTCCGGGATGTGCATTGAAGTCGCCGAGAATAAAAACAGATTCAATACTGTTTGTCTCCACTAAAGCACTTATTTCACCCATACAGTCCGTGAAATCAACGAGGTTGACCGCCGAGTCCGTAGGCATATACACTGTGATCACAAGCATCGACTTATCGCTGTCGAGATGTATTTTGATAGCCGTCAAACGCACACTCTTACACTGAACTACCGACACACGGGGAAAAGCAGACTTCTTCCACAGTAGTGCCACACCCCCGTAAGGTCTTCCACGAAGGATACCCTGAGAGGTGTCTACTGCCGATTTTCCAGTAAACGCGAAGTCAACATCTATTGTTCCCAGAAAGTGGAGATCATGTGGTAAAAGCCATGTCTCCTGTAAGGCAATAATATCAGCTTCCCGACAGAGAGATCTCAAGCAAGCAACAGACCGTTGAACATTTTTACAGTTGAAACTAACAATTTTTGTTGTAACATCCATTATTGTTGTTTATTAAGTGTACTATTCGGCATATAGCCACTTCGATGTCTTCCTTTGAAGTCTATAAAACGCCTAAAGGCCACTCCTTCCGGCCAGAATTCATCATTTAAAAAGTATGTTATTTTACTTTTAGGCACATAGACTTTGTACGCATCGTAGTCTTTTGGCATTTTCATAACAACTTTTTCCAAGTCTACTGGCACATCGGTTTTATTTTTAACGTAATTTAGAATGCGTTACATTTCGTTACAATTTCGTTACATTTTTTGCTATATTATATGTATACAACGGAATTCGTATATCCGCAGCTTTAAAATTTTCATTTGATTGAACAATTGCTTTCCCTTTATTACCAATAAATCTATTCTTCAATTTCTTTTTTTGTACTAATATCCATTGCTTATTTTCTTCTTGACGAGTCCGTTCACCATGTTTCAAAACTTGAGAGTAAGTTTTTGTCTCTTGCGGCGAGCGGTCATTAGAACACGGCCCGTCAGATGGTATAATCGGCGTAGGTACAATCGACGCATGAGTCACGCGCGCGCTCGCCACTGCCTTCGTGTCGTTGACCGCTTCCACCGATCCGCTCTCAGCTGACTCAAAGTCGTATACCGGTAATACATCGTGAGTCATCTGTTCGGTTGATAATTGTTTTCTACTTCTACCTTCATCCTGATTTTTCTTTTCATAACGATCCTTTATTTTTGGAGATAATGAACAGCGATCTCTGCAAATATCCTTCTCACTGCTAATAGGATGCAACCCCATAGGACCACTGTTACATTCGAAACTTTCTACCACACTCGCGCCCCTTTTATAATTTATATTTCTAGATAAATTATTTATCACTGAGGTCCCTTTTAATGTTTCAATATCATGTTTCAATATATTTAAATCCTCCTTACTTGCATAGGTCTGGGAAATATCATTAACATCGCGGCGCATCTTTACTAAGTCCTTAAGTATTTGGGTTACATCGACATGGTCGAAAAGGACTGGGGGCAGTTTTTGCAACTCTCGTGCGACAAAGATCGGTAGCACTTCAGGATCAGCTTCCTTCAATGTACAAAGGATGTCGTCTATGTCTCGTACAGACTTCCCGTCACGTTTTCGTGTCTTCATCGGCTTCGATAACGAATCACAAAGTAACCGTTTCGCGATTACAATATCACTTTGAGAGAACGCTGTGACACATATGCGGCTGATACTCTCTTCGTCCATAATGTCCATTTTATTACAAATGAAGGCAAGCACTTCATTAATCACAATATTACACGACACGCATTTAACCGTTGTTGGCGCCATTTTGCTAAGTATGCACATTATTGCGGATATTTTTTTTATTAATTATATTGAAAAATACATTTCTCGAAAAATTCATTTTCTCTTCAATGAACTCTCTCTCTCTTTCTCTCTTCATCCTCTACTTGTTTGATTTGACAACGCTTGCCGCAATTTTTTTTTCTCACGCAATTTTTAATAATTTGCATAAGAAAGAAATATATATAATAGAATTATAATAAACAAAACTAGTTAGCAAAATAAATTCGAAGAAAATTCGACAGTAATGCCGACTAAAAAAAGCTATTTACGGTTTATGACCAAGAGTTGGCAAATATCAATTAGTTGGCTATTTTTTACTATAGATAAACATTTTGCGGCGCGATACAAAGCAAACCAAATGCAATAAAATTATTTTCGAAGATGTATTGTTTCTAAATGCAATGAAAGTGCAGATGGCCAAATGAGTTGTTTTTCAGCATATTACTTGCTTACCTTTCGTTTTGGAGTAAAGACGTTTTTACTTGACAAAAATGAAGACGTGTTTTTTGTGCGGCAGGAGTGAAAATGTGATAGAATTTAACAAGGAATCTCTCCAAAAGTGTAAAATCATGTTATTGTTTCACCAATTTTTTTTAAATAGTGACACAATGTACGGTTATCATTTACAATGTTACAAAAAGTTCATTGTTTTAAAACAAAAATATAAAGTATTTTTAATTATTCTAATGAAAATTCTTTTTTAATCTGATGCAAAACGTAAGTATACTTTAATGTTTAATATTATATAGTTTAATAAAATGTAGACAATTGTGGCCGTGGGAGTTGCCTCAGTTTTGATTACACTAAGTTAGGGACGTGAGTGAGTGATTACGTTTAATTATAATTATAAGAACAATTCTTTCAGACCTAAATGCCTTAAAAACTATCAGCATAGACGGACAAGTTCTTGCTAGCGACATTTTTTTATCTATATTTTAATAGTTTTTATTAGTTAAATAGTTTTCATTTACTTTCCAAAAATCTAAATATTCGTACCAAAAAGATGGGCGCCATAGTTCTTTCTACGGATACGGACGGCATTGTCAAATCAAACAAGCAGAGGGCGAAGAGAGAGAGATTGTTTATTGAAATGTAATTTTCCATATTTTCTTAATTAATAAAAAAAATATCCGCGATAATTGTCACCTCTCATTATATTAAGGAAAAATGTTGTAATTAATACCTTATAGTAGATCGATATTTGTAAACATTTACTTAATTCGATAATTTAGTTGTTTTAAAAGGGTTATTTAACTAAATATTATTATTTATAAAATAAATTTTGCGAAGACTCAATATTATGGATTATTATTTTACTTGAAAAATAAGAATGATTTCATCTTTAAATAGTTTTCTGCGTGTACTTAATATGAATCAAATCATCATTTAACAGGTGAACAATTAGAATAAACATTGATTTTAAGATTGACCTTCTACTATAAAATATTTTACTTTAAAATATAAGGCAGACCGCGCATTTCATCGTCTATTCTCATAGTCAAACGGAACCGGAATAAAATATTTCAAACCCTGGCAACCCCTGTTTGCGGCAGGAATTTTACAGGCAACCCTGCTTTATAGTGTTCAGAAAAAAATAAGCTTTAATTTGATATATAATTCATTAAAAAAACACATGAGTGCAAATTATTAACATTTAGTGACATGTTTAAACCAGGCAACCCTAGACTTGCGGCAGACTGAGAGCTGGCAACCCTTAATTTTCCAATTCCTTATGCGATTATCTTTCAAATGATGTGCGATTCATATAAAAAACGTATGGGTGCAATTTTCTCCAAAAATGAGTTACGAAAAAATGTAATTAAAGGTGATTGCGGCAGGATTCTTCCAGGCAACCCAGGTGTAATCTGTTCTACTAATCATGTATTATTCATTAATATAGGTTTAATTAAGAAAACTCGTATATGCAGGATTCAACGGTCGGATCTCAGTCTATTATATGTATATGAAAAAAATAATATATAAAATATCATATTACACCTCATTTAAGAACATAAAAATCATATTCTCTACTCCATGAGATATACGAGTATAACTACCATTGTTTTTCAATACACTCTTAGCACTGTTCCAACAACTGTTCTTAACTGTTCCACAGTGCTTTGTGTGGTATTAATCTATACAATCTATACATATCAAAGGAGATGTTCCCACTGACAGGTAAAACGCACGCACAGCCGCTGTGAGTGCGTGAAACGTACGTGAAATTTGGACAGATGTTTATATTTGTAATATGGACACCCACTAAGAAGGAATTTTGAAAAATTTCAATTCACGAAATAGGGGTTGAAAGTTTTATTTGTTTTTTTTTTTTAAATCGGCACCGATTTTTATTAGTCAGCTTCACGCTGTATCCCGTACACAGCAGGGTAGGCAGAGGGAACCTAGTGTTAAGACCCCTGCGTTTACCCCCTAAACTAAAAATAATTTCATAAACTTATTTAATAAATGGACCTTTTATTTTGAAAGTGGTGTAAGTCCATTTTCTTTTTTTTCGAAAAAATTAAAGGTTAGTAGGTCGATGATTATGCAATTTCATTTACCGACCTATTTTAAGTTGTTCAAAATATGGGTTTTTTTTGAGTAATTAAACACGGACTAGTTATATATAAAAAAATTACATTAAATTAAGCATGAATTGCGTGATAGCTCATTTTTCTCAAAAATGGACTTACACCACTTTCAAAATAAACGGTCCAAATATTCGTACAGTCTAAGCGGGCGACCCAGTTCGGCTACTTAAATATAAAGTTATGAATGTGTTTTATTTTAATTTTCAATCAGCTGTGAAGATGCTACAGGTCAGGACATAGACAAGAAGGACAAAATATCCACTCATGGCTTCTACATTGAACTAGGGAGTGCTCAAGTGAGTATGGTTATGTTTCATTATTTCGATTTTTTCTAGCTTCATAAATGTGAAAGTTTTTGAGGATGTTTGTTCCAATTTCACGTAAAAATTACTGAACTGATTTAGATGAAAAGTTCCAATGTAATATAATAAAATTGTTTATATTTGCAGTTCGGAGCTTGGGGCGCGTTTGCTACTTGGGTAGGTTTGGCAGTATTTTCTACCTTAAAAGTTTGCCGCTACCACCAGTTGCAAAATATTCAAGTCTCAATGTACAGGGAGAGACAGAGACTTGTCAATGAGGGGGGATCTACGCCACCATTATTACATTAAATTTTATAGATAAAAGTAGAGTATATATTATAATTTTATTACTAATTATGATTATAGTTATTAAAGTTGTAGATCAAGTGAGATAGTTATTTGTGGGTTATATTATATTGTTGTTTCAATTTTAGTTGCTAAAAAATACTTTATATCAGAATTAGGGTTCTGTTTCAATAGTCAACATTCCCATAGTTAGGTACTTTGATTTTTGTCTGGCAAGAATAATTATTTCAAAAGGGCAAGAATAATAATTATTTAAAATTTTGCCAAATTAAATATAAATTGTCAAGTGTTATTTAAAATATAAATATTTATGTGACTTTTGAGTTTTGATAAAAAGTGACAGGCCAAGCACTTGTGGTACAGCAACATTAACCCTACGTTCACATGGCCTCGAGGCCCGGCGCGCGCACCGCACCGCCGTGTACCGCGCGCAAGATCTTGTACCGGGGGTCGCCGAAACACTTTCTTAAGCCTCCTTCTTGTAACTTTATATTCCACACTAAGACTCCACGAAAATGTCGATTGCATCCTTTGACTTTTTTATGCTTGCGTTGAAAAGTGCTGTAAGATATTGCCTTTCATTAAAAAAAACTGATAGTAACATAATGGTATAATTTTGTCAATTAGTAAATCAATAAATGCCTCATCCTCATTGTAAATTGCTAGTTAATAGTTATTTAAAAAAAATGCATTTTTTAAGCAACTTGGACGATTTTGGGGGGAGGAGTCATGTCCCCTGTGACCCCCCCTAGGGCCGCGCCTGCCGTCTATACACTATACAGTATAGTAGATCTTGTGCCGCGGGTCGCCGCATGGCCATGTGAACGTAAAACATAAACATTTAACAAAAAAAAATAAAGTTGTAATACTAATAATCAAATATAACTAACATTAATATAATTGAGGAACTATCTTAGATTTCTTCTAGATTTTAGCATTTAAGTATATTACTAACTTTAAACTACGTTACAACTATATTTATGCATCTTATAACAGTATTTTAAGATTATTTATAAAAAATATTGCTTAAACAAAATTTGATTCTCATGTTAATTATAATTTTATAACATATACACTGTTTTGAATAGACACAATGCCTCCTGAATTGAACTGGCTACCTCTGCCACCCTGCCTACCCTGCTATGTTCTATACGAGATACGAGGTGTACACTAATAGCCTAATTGTTTTTATGGCTAGTGGGGCGTGACGTTGTTTTCCCCGACTAATGGTAGTCCTTTAAGAACCTTTTTTACTTTTTCTTACTTTTAATTACATCTGATGAACACAGAAAAGTAATCCTCAATAAGCTACGAAAAAGGCAATCATGGTTGTTAGAAATTTGATTTTAACAAATTATTTTAGTATCTTATATATTGCCAGTTAATTTTATAACCACGTTTTATCATTAATAATTATTAAGTAACTGTATTAAATTTTTACATTGTTTATTTTAAATTCTTAGATATTAATTTAAACAAAATAACTAAAGACGTTTCATAGTTTATAAATTAATCAATTTTAATAATTTATTATTATTTTTAAAATTTTAATTCTAAGACTAATTCACTATACAGAAACAACAAGTTCATCTTCGTGAAAATACAGCTCACATATGTTATTTTTGTATTTTTATTATTATACTAAAACATGTTTACTTGTTAGTTTTAGTTTTAGTATTATAATTTCCTTGAACCTAATAATGGTTTTTCACCCAATCTAATGATAGTCTTTCTTTACTTTTTACTTTTAAAAGCTTAGAAATAAGATCTTTATCTTCTTTTACATATCTTGGATATACAAAGTCCAGTGAGTGAATCCTAGCAAATGTTTCTTCCACGCTTCCAGTTTCAAATTGTGTTTTTCCAACCAAAAATTCGTATAGCAATACTCCAATACACCCACAGAGGTCAACAGAGAGGTCACAGAGGTCACAGAGGTCAACAGATGCATCATATACTTCTCCGTTAATCACACATAATAATAATGTGCGTCGCTCTGGTGGCATATAAAGAGGTGTTCCACATATAGTATTACGTCTTTCTGATAGAGCATGCACAGAACATCGAAAGTCAGCTAATTTAAGGTCACCATTAAATGCTACTAAAATGTTTTGAGTTTTCAGGTTTTATACCTCTATGAGTGACATGATCTTGATGGCAGTATTCTACTTCATCGGTAACCTGATATATATATTTTGCACCTTTATTTTTTGGGAAACGTCAATTAGGTGATTTTTTAAGTGTTTATATAATTCACCAACAGCAGCGAATTTCACTTTTACAAGTTAGATACGTCCTTCATGATGAAACCATGTCCGTAATCTGAGTATATGTGTATGTCTCAAATGTACAGTATGTCTGTACTTCAATTTCCCGCAATACATGTTGTTCACACGAAACCTCCATTATTTGTGATATTAACAACTAACAAGCCAGTCTTTTTTTCTCTTGCCACATGAACCCGACCATATGACACCCGTCCTAAAATCGAGCCCAATTCAAAATCTCTAGCAGACCATTTATATGGCGTTCCATAAGCCTCAAGGTTTATTATTTTATTCTCAAGTCCTGCAACTTCAGGTAAATCAGATTTCTTGTCCATTTTCAATTAAATTAATACTATCAACTATCACGACGAGTAATTTTCTTTTCATTGCAAAACAAACTTATTAGCTTTGCTTAGCTTTTTGCAATTTATTAAAATGTGATATTTCTAGTGAGTAATGTGTACAAAAACCTGTATTTACTGTTTATCATTATATGGTTAAACTGAATATTTTTGTTTTATTAAGCACTCTTTGTTTTTTTTACAGTGGGCAGAGAAACCTACCTCCCTTTTATTAAAATATTTCGTTCTCCGCTTTTAACCATTTTAAAACAGTGTGTTAGATATATGTAATAAGGCAACGTCTTATCGAGGTTTCCTTAGTTATTTTAAGTTATGATACAAAATATACATGAAAATCGCTTCCACTGCAATTGAATGTGTAAATTACCCCATTATTTTGTGTGATAATTTTATATAATATACTTGTACTCTAATTGACATCTTAATAAAACACCGTTTTATATCCAAACACGTTTATTTTAAGTATAAATCTTAGATAAATAGAGAAAGTATTTGTATGTATCATACACATTGTATGTACAAAAAGCTGGAAGCTTACAGTGTATCAAACTTAGATTTTAGGTGTAAAAAAATACAGAAAAAAAGTGTTATTTTTTAAAAAACAAAATATAAGTAAAATTTCAAGAGAAAGGAAAAATGCAAATTCTTTGCAAAAATGCGCGTTATCTGAAAAATTTAGGAATCGTTTATTAATTGCTTTTGTTTTAGAGAATCTTAGATTTACAAAATATATAGCACATAAATAGTAAAAATGTTACATGCCTGTTAAAATAAATATAACTTCTAAGAAACTTTAACTTAATTAAAAAAAATCTGAGAAATCACAACTTAACTAAAAATATGTCTGTGAAACTTTCATTTAAATAAAATATTTTTTGAGAAACCTTAATAAAAAAATACTTCTGAGAAACATTAAGGATACTAAAAAAATACTGGCATAACTGAGTGTCTACTCGAATAAATTTTTGATTCTATTTCACAGATAGATCTTTGGCTCTTTATTCCAAAATGTAATCTATAAAGAGCTCTTTATAGTTGTCAGTTATGTCAGTTACAAAAATATCGCAAAAATAATTTACAGCACGCTCGATACGCCATTAATTAAGAACAGCTGACTCACGTAAAAGCCATAAAACAAGAAACAGAATAATTTACACATAGTAATACTGAGTGAATCAGTATGAAGTAGAAAATGTATAGAAATATATTTTATATAGACTCAAACTTTAATTTTGCAATTGGATTCACTTAATATTTATATTTCTTTTATTTACTATAATTATGAAAAAACTGTCGCACTCATACAAGAAATAAAATCTATTTAGGAGCATATGTTATTCTAAGTAATATCAAATTAAAAAACTATGATTACTTATACTATAAAATAGACTAAAAACACACCTATAGTCGCCTTAAAGAGATGTTTCTTCTGATAAATAAAAGTTATATTTTATTTGAATGTGAAAAAAGTTAGTACTTATTTGTGCTGAAAACATCACCGCCTGATGATGTAGTCGAGAATGATTTAAAGAAGTTTACAAGTAGGCGTGACGAATCTTTTAAAAATGTGATAAGTAATATCCCTGTAGAAAAGTTTGACCAATATTAAGTAGAGTGCATTAATTTTATATTCTACTTATAAACTTATTGACATCATGCACACATTCATCATCATCATTTTTGCCCTTACTTCTTCCGTGTCGAGACTCTCCTGGTCTGCACGCCAGGCTTACCTGTCCCTACATCGGATGTCCATTTGATACCCCTCCCCCTCATCTTCCACAGCACTTTTCCTCCTGACTCGTCTTCGTTCTGTTTCTTCGTCATGTGAATCTTCAAATATGTCTCCCGTGAATTTCTCCTTGCAAATTGTACATTGAAATTTATTCACCATGTGCTTGCGTTGATGCTTCCGTAACTTGGATTTTACGGTGAACACCTTTTGGCAAGTTGGAAAGTTGTAGTTACTCTTCGGGTCTATCGGAATGAATTATTACAAGAGATGCAGTGGTAATTCTTTACTTCTCTGTGACGTCTACTGTGTCTCAATAAGCTCTGCTTGTAGCTCAGGTGCTTATTGCAGTCGTAGCATTTGAAGACTCGAAGTGGTTGCGATGGAGCGAGCAGGCCTTGGCCCTCTCTGTGCACGTAATTTACGTTGTCACAGAAACGACACTTCCGTTTCTTTTTTAATACGTCTCACTTCTGGAGTATTTGTGTCACCATCACTTTCTGTATTGATATTATTATTTAATTAGTGTTCAAGTTGAAGCTCAATATGGCCGTTAGTGTCATAGTTGCGTATTGGACGTCTGGGCAGCTGGTTTATATCAGATCCATAACGTCTCTTAAAAAAATCTATTCGATTATGGTGTAAGTCATATTGTCTTTTAATTGCACTTAGATTATCTAGATCCTTATTCAAACGGCTCCTAATCCAATTTTTTTCTGCGATTTTTATGTCTCAGTGTATGGTGCTGAGTTCCTTCTTCGTGTGACATGTTCAATGTAATGTTCTTCATATGCACAACGTGCGAAGTAATACGCAAATGAGTTTCCGTAATATAATCGTAATCTACATAGGTGGGACGGGACATATTTTGAATGGCATTTCCTTATTGTAAGTACACATAATATTCTTGCAGTCACAAAACTCGTGTCTGACAAACCAGATGAGATTGACATCCAAATCTTCTTTGTAGTTTCCTTGGCATGTTATTCCTTTTCTACGGATCTCTCGGATTTGGATAAGAGTGCTGACTCATGTGCGCTACGTACTTCTGATTCTCCACGAAAGTGTTGCACACCTCGCAGTGCAGCTGGAACTCTGCGTGCATCGTGTACACGTGCGTGGTGAATACCTTCCGTTGGAACCTTTTGTAACAGATGAAACACCAGCGCCAGATGCTCTGACGGTTCTCGACGTATGTCCAGTTCAATAATATTAACGGCACGAACGCCTTGAACGGTGGCGTTTCGAACCTGCAACAAAGCGGCCCGATCAGAACGTGTATAGTAACTTACGAGTCCTGTCTCTCGTGGGTGCGCGCGTGGCTGGTGAGCTGGCTCCGGAGCCGGAATGTCTTCCCGCAAGCGCACTCGTGCGCCTTCTCGCCGGTGTGCATCGTCACGTGCGCGGTGAGGTGCGCGCGGCGCTTGAACTTGGCCTCGCAGTACATGCAGTGGAACTTATAGTCGTCGTGGGTCCTCTTGTGCATCCTTAAGGCAGAGCTGGATTTAGACGCTTTACCGCATAAGTCGCAGACGAACTCTCTGGTATCGAAGTGCGACTTTATGTGGTCCTGGAGGTGATTGTTTCTAGAAAATTTTTTGAAGCAAATATGACAGGTGTGCGGGCGGTCGTCCCCGTGAAGCGCGCGGGCGTGTCGCGCGAGGTTCCCGCCGTCGCTGAAGCCGAGCCCGCACGCCTCGCAGCTGAAGTTCTTCACGCTACGGTGAGAGCGCACGTGCCGTCGCCACGACGCCAACATCACTCCCTTTTGGCAAACTTCGCACAGTCCGTATTTCTTGCCGTCTTTCACCAAAACAGTTTGGGGCTTCTCAATATACTCCCTTCGTGTATTTTTAGATTCGTCCGACGCTAAATCTGGTACCGGGCTGACGGCACTTTTCTCGTCACTCAATGTGCTGAAAAGTAGACGTAATACATTTTGTCTATTGGATGTTACGATAATGTAATCTCTAAGAGGTCATTCTACTTTCGAAACTGCGATTCGGTCGCAAGAAAACACAAATGTCAGTTGGAATGATTTATTGCGTGGTCGGGGTGCATGCGCGAGCAGTGCAGGCGCAGCGCGCGGCGCTGGCGGAAGGCGGCGGAGCACAGCAAGCAGGGATGCGGGCGCGCGCCCGAGTGCGCCAGCGCGTGCGCGCCCAGCTCGTGGCGCGAGCGGAAGGCGCGCGGGCAAAGCGCACACGCGTGCGGGCGCTCGCCTGAGTGTGCGAGGCGGTGGCGCGCGAGAGCGGCGCGCAGGCGGAAGGCGGCGCCGCAAAGCGCGCAGGCGTGCGGGCGTCGCGCAGCGTGCGTCCGGGCGTGCGCGTGCAAGCCGGCGCGGGTGGCGAATGCGCGCGCGCACTGCGGACATACGTGCGGGCGCTCGCTGGAGTGCAGGCGCGCGTGCTGGCGCAGACCGTGTGCGCTTGCGAAGGAGCGGCGGCAGAGGGCGCAAGCGCGGGCGGAGGCGGCGCGATGCGTGTCGGCGAGGTGGCGCGCAAGGCCGCCAGGCGCGCGGAACTGCTTGCCGCAGAGGTGGCACACGCAGGGGCGCGCGCCGGAGTGGATGCGCGCGTGGTAGAGGAGCGAGTGCGCGGAGGCGAGGCTGCGTCCGCATTGGCGGCAGTCGTAGCGCAGCTTGCCGTCAACGCGGCGGCGCGCGGCGTGCAGTTCCTCGCGGCTGACGTCGTCGGCGCCATGCGTGCCGGCATTGTGTTCCGTGAGGTCGTCGTAGTACTTCAGGTCCGTCTCCTGCGCGTTGTCGACTTCGTCATATTCAGAATCGGTGGAATCGGAAAAGTCCGAATGACTCACCTGTCCGTGATGGTCGCTCGCGAAATGGTCTCGGAAATGTTTTAAGGCGATATAAAATTTTTTATATAGATCTGTTTTATTCTTGCTTGCCATGGTGGCCAGAGGTTCGTCGTCGGACGAACTAGGTTCAGTATAAAACTCGGCAGCCGTTCCGACTACTATCTGCTCAATGGCACTTCCGTACATTTCATCTTGGTCCGAGTAGGGTGACCATCTGCAACAAATAACTTCAGTTACTCAGATTTGGTTCCTATTTCGTGCGTCTTCGAATGGTAATTGAGGTGCGTCCGTTTTCTAAACTTTTTGGGACAAAAACGACAAGCGTACTTTCTGATATCTAAGTGCATGTCTATGTGTCTCTCCAGGCTATTTTTGGCTCGGAAACTCTTGTCGCAGAGTTGACAACAGAATGGCTTGCTGCCGGTGTGTATCCGCGTGTGCACGTCGCGCGCCATTTTGGATGGAAACGCTTCCCCGCAAAGAGGACACGGAAACGGAAGTAGACCCTCGTGTGCTAATTTCTTGTGATGAGACAAGTTTCCTTGACTTTTGTATGTTCTGTTACATTTTTCACATGCAAATTTAACGGATGACTTACTATGATTCTTCATATGAACCAGCATGTTATATTTGTTAGAAAAAACTTTATCACATTCGGGGCACACTGCTGGGATGAATTTCTGATTTTTAGGACTTGGGTCTTTCTTGTCCTTTCCATTATAAATTTTAATTTCCGGATGAGCTTCACTTATATGTAATTGTAAGTTATTTGTATCACTTGTGGCAAAATCGCAACTTTTACATATTTCTTTGCCATCTACATTTTTGACGACGTGAGCTGTTTGCAAGTGGCCCACGAAGGACTTCTTATTGGGGTAATAATTATCACAACATGTCAGTCCGTCATCTAAGTTCACTTCTATATGCTTGTTCAAGTGACACACAAGACGAGTTGGCGACGAAAAAGCACTATCACAAAACGGACAAAAGTAATTTGGTAATTGTATAGTTTTTCTTAGTTCTGGATCTTCATCAATTAAGCTATCATCTAATATTTCTTCAAAAGTTATATTTTCTTTTATAAATTTTTCTATGAATTGCTTATTAATTATATAAGTAGGATGTGAACAAGTTAAATGGTAGCACAAATTGTCGATAGTTCTCGAAGCCGGCTTTTCCGGGCATATTTGGCAGACATATTCTACATTTGAGCCTTCCTTATCAATGTCCAACATTTTAAAATAGTCGTCAGTCAACATGCTTTTGATAATCGCAGAAAGTAAATGTGGATCTGACGACCTGAAATAGTACATTCACACAAAACTAGCAACTTATGTTAATTCGACTTGCCACATTACATACACTAAATAAATTACTTTAACATTATTTTGCAAATACTTAGTTTGGCATAAATACTGTCAGAATTAATAATAAACAAAATATTATTTTTGAATTTGGTATCGGTCATTTTTATCCGGTACGGCATTGTTCATGGTGTTTCTGAACCACAGTCAGATTAAGTTGGCAAGATTTCACATAAACTAATATACATATTAATATGGCAAATTGAATAAAAGCTTGTAATAACTATGGCCGTCGTGGTGCAGTACAACGTCTACAAACGTTAAAGTGCTAGTTTCGATTTCCACTCAGGACATGAATTGTTTTCATTTCCTCGTATTGGTAACGTGGCTCTCAACACGCAATGTCCCGAAAATAAGACGGTGATAGGGGAACGGAGTGTCTTAACACTAATATCCCTGCCCTGCCTATATGCGGGATACAGCGTGATTCTATAATAGTAATAAAATGTTAAAATACTAACACGCCATGGTCATCTTCTCGAATAAAGGCGTAGTTTTCTATGATCGGCACGGTTTCCTTCTGAAAACAATAGAAATTTGTCATAATTAGATATTTCACCGTAACCATTTTTTTATTATTGAAATATATTGAAGTATATTGTTTTAAAATAGAAAACAGTACAAGCTTTTACAAGTTTGTTGTTACTAGTTTACATAATTTAATAACAAGTCGAACCCATGTTTCTTGGAAACCGTCGCTGGGAACCGTTGCTTGGGAACCGGCGTTGTGTCGGATAACTCAGTCGTACCTTCTTATCAAGCTTCGTCGCTATACTTATTATAAATATTTATTAAATATCATTCGGTCAAACAAAACGAAGTATGGGAATTCTTTCAAAATTATAAGAAACTATGGTGGTCCTTGAAATGTTTTTTGGAAGG
Source organism: Heliconius melpomene rosina (assembly GCF_056956725.1). Classification (NCBI taxonomy): domain Eukaryota; kingdom Metazoa; phylum Arthropoda; class Insecta; order Lepidoptera; family Nymphalidae; genus Heliconius; species Heliconius melpomene. The sequence continues at coordinate 10,027,038 of NC_140396.1, forward strand.
TTAATACAAAATAAATATTCATTTTACGTAGGTGAATGTAAAAATTTCATTGTTTTGAAGAAAATTGTATGGAATTACCTAAATGCGTTAAAGCACTAAGCAAAAAACTGGAAACAATAAAAAGAACAAAATAATTAAGAATGCAGCACACCTCGAGTTAAAACACATATTTACATATCTGTGGTATGATCACATCTCAAACACATAACTCATATATGCTAGAGCGCTAGACAATACATATTCAATGATTTTAATAATAATAGATAGTAATCTATACTTATAATAAAATCGTAAAAGTGCCTGTACTTGGAAGATATTTAAAAAAAATGTTATTGGGGACCTTTATTAACGTAACATTTTTTTTTCTAATAATTTTTTTGTCTGCTTGTCTGTGCGTTTGTTATCAGTAATCTCAGAATCGGCTTTAAATGCGGTTGCGGCGGCGGTAACCAATTTAAATGCGGTTTTAACTATTGGATTCTGGCAAGCTTTCGTTAACACGTAGGGTTGTAGGGTTATTTTATTACAATCGGTCATAAATAAAAAAATCATCTCAATTTAAAGTACTTAGTTCGACAATTTTGATAATTGCCGTAGGTTATTTTATACAACTGTTTTACTGAATTGACTGAATCATTAGTTTTTAATTTGTATATTAGTAAAAACACGGTAGTTTTTAAGTTAAGTTTAAGCGGGACCGGAATTTACGCGGGAAAAACTGCGCTTGCCGTGCACGCGTATGCATTAACCATCTATTTAAATACAATTTTGCAAGCAAAATCAAATATATCCCCAAAAGACTTATATTACCTAATGAGGCCGTCGTGGCGCAGTGGCACAAGCGTGACTTTAAATACGACAGTTGTGGGTTTAGTTCCCACTTGGGGAATTTTTTTATAATTTATTAATATTTAGAGGCATATATTTGGTAACAAGCCAAAGAATGGCGTTGAGTTGCGCCATTTGATACACAATTTCACCGCGTAATCAAAACTTATAATGTACTTCCCGTAGACCTACAGGTATGAAATTTATTTTCTTTATTTGTATTGTATTACAATTTCAAGAAGTATAAATTTATAAGTTATTTATTATTTTATTTCATACTAAATAAGTGTAGGTACGAATATATGCCCTCAAGCTTACGTTGGTTAACTTTATTCGCCGCATTATCAAAACCTCAGGTATTTCTCAAGCACACCGTCTGTGAGTGGTTTTTTCTTAAATACACTTAAATATGTAATAAAACTTACATTTGTACTTGCATTGTCTTGTGTATCTTTTTCTTGTTGTGTGGGCTTATTGATGGCTACCGGCTGGTCATTGCGACATTTTTCTTTTAGTTGCTCTTCAATGATCTTGGTACGTTTAACTAAGCCGTCCCAGTTCTCTAATAGTTCAATGCAGTTGGCACAAATTGTTTTTGGTAAAGGATCCTCCATCAAGACCTAAAATATATTGTATTGTTACAATCATTATGAACATTTATTAAATAAAAGGCTGTCATGCCACAGTGCGAATCTGGTTGACTATAAACGTGGGGTTGGGTTTATCCAAACTCGGGGAAATAATTATATTAAAAATTACTTTTTATTTTCTTTTATTCTCGCTGTTGTTGCAATTCTGGAAACATGCAATTTTTCCACAATTCGGTGATAAGTGTAATAATTTTAAAATTATTATAAAAAATTATTAATTCAGTTTTATGGCACTTACATAAAAATATATAAAACTTCATAAAAAGCAATAAATATAAAAAGTGTACAATTCTTTTTTGGGCCCAAAACACTTTTTATCTTTTTTTTTAAAGAGAAAAGAAAAAAAAGGTACCTAAATATTGAATATTTGTAAAGCAAAAATGGATTGAAATGTTGGAAATACATATTTTTTAAGCATTCCATAAATTATGTCCTGTCCAGCTTTAAAAATGGAATTTCTCAGAAAATATAGTATGGTTGTTTGATTATGACATAAATGTGCCAGTTGAGTACTTATCACTTCGCCAATGTCACATTTTGTGGAGAAGACACAGAGGAGGTTGTACAGTAAAAATAGATAATGTTACACAGTAGTGAATGCACGTTACGTGCAAGAAATATATAATACAAAGATGTTAGCTTACAATTTAATATTGTTATACCTTATAGTAAAGAGTTAAGAATTTGGCAAGCAAACAAAATATTGAAGTGGTAATGGATATGTTATGAGATAAATATTCAATTCAAGCAGTGTAAGAAAGGTTGGCACTTAATGCTACAATCAAAGGTAATGTTTATAATTACTTGTATAGGTAGATATTTGTTAATCTTCTCTGATATTTGTTTCCTTTGGCATTCATTTTCGAATATTTTAAGCACAGTTGTTGGCTTACTGGGTACCACACCACAGAGACGGCAAATCTTTGATAACTCCCCAAAATCTATAAATCAAGCAATTAAATAAATACTTCAATTTAAAATTTTGAAATAGTCTGAAAATCTAATCTAGCTTCATGTTGTATTCCTAGCAGTGTAGTCAGAGAGAACAGAGCACCAAACGCTCTCTGCGTACATCTTTCGCTTCGTTCTACGTCATGAACCTACATGTCCTGGGGGGTCTTCATGCTTTTTACGTGACTTTCCTCCAGTATCTTTGATACTTATGTTTCGAAGGTCAACTGAGATCTTTTTCTTCTTTAATGAGAGTTTTTTTTAAATAAAATTGACATGGATTAATGGTGAAAAAAGAAACAGTAAGAATAAAATAGCTCCAACCTTCTTCTTCATCATTTATTCCATTATGATTGAATGCAGGGCTGCTGCTGGGACCGGCGTCTTCATCAGGAGATTCGACTTTTATTCTAATTTCTAATAAACCCATTGGATCTATTGGATCTATTGGATCTATTGGATCTATGTTCGAATCCATTGCTCCGGGTGCAAAAGTTAAAGGTGGTTCTCGCAAGCAGTATCCTTTAAAAGGCGATAAAACAATGCAATATCTAGCTTTTAAGTTATAATAGGTGCACTATGAAAACTGTAAAATGCGAGTGCAGTCTTAATTAGTAAATGTGTAATGTGAAGTGTGTGTGTAATGTATAATCAATATAACAAGCAATATAATATAAAAAATAGTTGTCAGTGTTGCCTAGACTCTAGAGACACGAAAAAAGTATCGATACTTTGTGGTATCGAGTACATTGCCTTTCGATACCGATACTTCTGTACTCGATACGTTGTATTCGATATTTGCACTTATCAAGTACTTTTTAATTGGTATCGTATCAAATAAACAAATTGGTAATTTTTTAATTTTAGAAATACCAAAAATTAGCTCAATTGATAATATGCAAGCGGAGATAAATGAGAAAAATAGTTATACATCCTTGATCGATGTAAATAATCGATAGCAGTACTACGAAAATCAAATATTTATATTTTTTTATTGAGTCTTAGTATTTTAACATACTTGTTAGTGCATGTAATTACAGTATAAATGAATATAATATCAATAAATTACTGAAAAAACATAAAGCAATCGATTTGAATCGATTAAAATCAATAATATTTTTTATGAAAGTAATCTATTCCATAAATCTACGATAGAATTAACATCGGGTTTCCAAAAATGTATAATACAAAAGATACGCGATTAATCCGGTTAATTACATTTAAAAAATATTATCTGTCTTTTACATTCGGCGGTGAGCACAAAATATTACGGAACTTTAGGCTACAACAGCGAACGGTCCAAATCTGAAATAATCACTTAACTATATCACCCTTGACACTGGGTAGGATCAAGAGACAATAGATGGCGGTTTTCTTGGGGTAAAATAAAATAAATTAATTGTAATTTGTAAACGTAGTCTTGTATTTATTTAGAATATGATTGTTGGGAGCGCATGGCCTTCGCAACGCGTCCCACAGCCGCCACCAGCGTCGGCGTTACCGTCATGGTCTTGTTCTTGTAAGTATGGATCACTTGCTGGAAATTATAAGAATGTATCATTTAATTACAACATTTAGGAGCAAGACGACTTTGAAATAAATGTATACAGATTTAATTTTGAAAAGATGAGGACTAATACATTTTATTTCTTACCAAAACCAATTTAATAAGGAACACAGCGAACGTTAGAAAGGAGATTGTCATCAAAGCGCTCTCAGAGGAAGGGAACTCCAGATGTCCTCGCGCCTCTCGCACTTGCCGCGACCGGCCCACGTCGTCCGGCCAAAGTTTCTCTATGTAGTCTTCTGTATAGCAAGCACACGATTAGGTACTTAAAAGCAACTTCTCCCGCTTAAATGTAATTATTATATTATAAGCAACTTAAACAATTTTTACATAAATAGTAGCCTCTATAAGCTATATTAATGTAAAATTTCATCTTAATCCCTTAAAGAATTTTTTGTGTGAAAGTGGAAGAAAGTAGAAACATCCATCCTCAAACTTTCACAGTACCAGTAGTAGTTACCAGAGAAGATTATTTTTTTTTAATCTCTGCATAATCGTTATGTACTTATCCTATTCAAGCAATTATTGTTAACTAATTTATATTGCAATGGTAAAAGGTAAAATTATTAAAATTCTATACATTTCTCTTTTTTATACTCGTATCGGCAATTGGCATGAAGAACTAAGTGTTAACATAATATATTACGTTACGTACGTAGATACGTAACTTTTAAAAGTAGGGTTAGAGTAAATGCGCAAATAACTTGCACTTGCACATAGCAGAGTATTCAGAGGGAACCTAGTGTTAAACTCCGTTCATTAAAACACTTCCGTTCCCCACTTTCCACCGAATTCTAGAGACATTGCGTGTTTTGGCGGAGCTCGTCTTTGCCTCGTTATCAGAGCGAGAAAATGAAAATATTTCATTAATTTTGGCGACTGATAATGATTATTTATTACATGTCTATTATACAATTACTTAACTTAAATTGTTTTGAAAACCATATAACGGAAACTGGAAAGCGTCTCTATTTTTAAACAGTGATTGTAAATAAAAAATAGGTAAAGAAAAATAAAATATTACTTTACCTATTGTTGTTAGTAGAGTTGATTTCAGACCCTCTAAATACATAACTTTTCCATTAAAACTTCTGTGTGTGTTTTTGTAAATTATGTCTGACACTACCTTTATTAGTTTTAGCATGCCGTCCATTTTCTTTTCATTTTTATCCTTTGAGGCACCTTCTGTGGTTTTAGATTGTGGCTCAGCTGGTAATTGTTCGTCTTTGTTCCTTTCTAAAGGGTTGTTGTTTTCAGTTTCGAGAATTTTTGGTGGATATGAATGCAATACTTTAAAACTAGTAGGTTGTTCACTAGCTATGTCAATGTTTGTTATTCTACTGTGTGCAATTGGTTTAGTTACAGAAGAATTTGGATATTTAATATTTTCATGGTTAAAATTTTGCATCACTTGTTGTTGAGCGGTTTGTTCTCTATGAAATATCTTCATTTTATTTGTTGTAGATGCATGTGCCTCAAAAATATTGGGCCTAGGTGATGTTCTAGTGTAACCAAATTTAATTATTTCAAAATTATCATCGAAGTCGTTTTCGTTGGATTCCTTTTGTGCAATCGTTTTTATATCTTCACTCTTTAAAGGCTGTTCTTTTAATATTTGCATTTGATAAATTTTATTATTATTAAATCTGTTATTACTGACAGTAGTATCCTTTTCTTCATATTTTTTTAAATCATAAGAAGCACTCTTAACATCATCTAGATTATCTTGTATAGGTTTAATATCTTTATTACTCTGGCTTGATCTTAGGCTTATAACATTTGGCCTTTCTGTAAAGAAATGGCGATTAGGAGTGATTATATGATCTCGAAATTTAGATCGATCTGCTTCATTCATATCTGGTATATTCTTTCTAAACACGGGTCCCGCATAATCATGTTTTATTCCCGTTGTTTGGACACTAGGAGTTTGTACGCGTCTGAGGTTCCCGACGTTGGTCACACGGTCAACAACACCTTTACTCCATTTCTTATCTTCAATATGTTCTTTTTCTATAGTACTAACTTTTGTAGTTCGTTCAAGTTGAGGATCTTCGTTTGAGTTCTTTGTTCTCAAATTATTATTAATTGTTGGTTTTCTATGTGGCTTATAGTGATCTTGTTCTATTTCCACCCAGTCGCATGTTACCTGTGCTATGAGTAGCAACATGTGAGCCACAAGTAACGTGCGTGTCGTTGACATTATTCATCTGGCTGTCAACTGTCGTGTGACGAGGTTCAAGAGCAAGGCGGTGCAAACAGGGCTGTTCCCTAACAATGTTTACATATTCATACTGTTGCAAATACTAAATATATTGTGTTTAAGACCGAAAAAGAAAAATTATCTAAATATTTAGACTTAGCCCATGAGATTACCGCCATGTGGGATGTCAATGCGACTATCATTGTGCCGATGGTGGTTTCGGTTAACGGTTTATTAGCGAAAAGCCTCGACCAACATCTTAAGTTTCGCTTAGGTGTTGGATCAAGAACTAGATGCAGAAGTCAGTTTTACTGGACACGGCGCGTATTGTGAGGAGCTTCCTCACTCTGGAGCTATAGCCACTGATGGCATGGACTCTTGTCCCACCCTGAACAGTTTTTTTTATATTATTAAATATATATTTTTTATAACAATTTATATTTAAAAATGTAAAATTTATTTCTCTTATGTAATATTGTGTTATTATTATAGTTATAATCATTGGTAAAATTCATGCGTATCTATATGTTTTAACGTGACACGAGTGTCATATCCTCAATCACGTTAAAACGAAAACTAACTGATGCCGAAGGAAAATAGCCGACACTAATATAATAACAGGGAATATGAAAACATATTTTCTTTCTATCATTAACTCCTTTACTATAAGTCACATGACTTTGTACGCTAACTACAACAGAATAAGTGATAGGTGTTAAATACATTTTTTCTTCAGAATTTTGCTTAAAATTTCTATAAAAAAAAGAAAGGACAACCCTAATCATAACGCATCAACTCACTAAAGCACTCGATGCGTGAAATCGGTCTCGCTGAACACGCGTTAATCTCAAAGAAGTCACGGCCCCTTGACGTGTAAACGAGCTGTTATATGTCGCTCACCGCAGTTGTCTCATTTATGTTGGAAGTTCAATACCTTTTATACATAGCAGGATCACTGGGCCGGTATCCGTTGGTTTATGCTACGCAGCATGCACTATCTTTAAATAATAGAATTCTGTAGATTCGTTTAATCTAACACACAAAATGGTATTTACCAGTATTTTTGCAAAGAAATATTAAATTTCAACTAAAGAAAACACAAAAATTTGAATTAAAACTGCATTTATTATGAAATCAATTATAACATATCGTTTAATTGCGACAATATCGTCTGTAATTAGAGCCTATATTATAGTGACCATTTAATTTTCATTAACACTAATGAAATATACCAAAATGTATAGAAGTGACGTCATTATAGCAACATATATAACAACACATATTCAAAAGGTTTTGTTTATGGTTACGTGCATTTTTAGGCCTTTAGAGCTGCCGATTTAAAATGTAGTTTTTTATTACTTTAATATAAAAATGTTAATTAATAAATACAGAAGCGCTTGTGCCCTACAAGGGTGTGACTGTCACGCGATGGTTGTAGGTCCGATCCCCACTCCAGAAAACAAAATATTTACTTAAATGTATACTTCCGTATCTTCGCTCTGGTACCAAGGCAAAAATGTGGCGTTGAGTTCCGCCATTCAACACGCCATGCCTCCAGAATTCGGCGGAATGTGGGGAACCGAGTTTCTTAACACTATGTTACCTCTGCCTACCCTGCTGTGTGCGGGGATATAGCGTGAAGCTGATAAAAAAATGATAATAAATACAGGAATTAGGATTCATCCATACATAAATTATATGAAAATGAATATGGGAAGACTTGATTTTGATTTTAATTGTTTTGGCCATTGTTTTTTTACGATTCAAATGTTATTTTGACAAGTAACATTTTAAGATAGATGACTTTTTTAAAATATTATAATCTATTTGTATTTTTTAAATATTTTTACTATCCATACATACAATTTGCAAATCAAGAAATCAAAAAAATTGCAAATCAAGAAAATATATGTATGCAATAATAATATAAATTTAATAAAATAAAATTCTTGTATATTTTAAATATATAAAAAGAGACAATAATTTTAAATCAGTTAATAATAAGTAAAAAACAACAGTCAAATCTATCCAAATAAAATCTGTCTAAAAATATAATTGATAAAATATACAATTTTAAGAAATATTAGCGAATATTCATTACATTTTCTATACATATTACAAAAACTAGTTTAAAATCTAGATATTAACATTTGCCACTGGTTTTTTTTAATATAATAAAAAAATATTATGTTGGTCCAAAATATTGTACTTATAATTATTAGAAAATATATAAAAGAAGGTACTTTGCAAAGAAAGCAAAATATCTAAAGATACTACCATCCGACTCAAAGACATCAATTAATGTTTAATTAACATTAAATATCATTGTGTGTTATAGATTTGTTGAAGGAGTTCCCTTCAAATGTGACGTGACTTTTTTGTATCGAATTTACTTACAAAGTCCCTAAACAAAAGAAGATGAAAGGTAACATTAAATTGTTATAAGGATAATATTAAACAGATGCTTAATTGATGTCTTTGTGTAAAAATATTTGAAAAGTAAATTGTGATGTAACATTAATACTATAGTAGGAATGAATTAAAGCTGAGATAGTTGTGTTGCCATCTAAATAATATAGAAAAATATTCATAACAAAGCTAGAGAATGACAATATACAAAGTTTGAGAAAAATATTTTGTCCCGTTTTTCACAGCCTTTGTTGTTTGCTGGAAATAAATTGGTAAAAAAAGTCCGTTTTTATACAATTAATTAAAAAACATGTATAAAGTTGTAATATTTACATAAATTAAAATAAAAATAATAAAAAAGAAAAAGTTTTATATAACACTTAAAAAATATAAGTAAAAAATGAGAGATCACAGAAAATAAAAGATGCATTAGAAATTATTTTAACAGTTTTAAATCATATACGAGTATGTGCTTATCAATAGATTAATTATTGATTAACTTATACTTAAGAAGTAAACTTTTACAAAAAAATGTATAGTTTTAGACCTAACTTTAGAATTAGGCTGAATTTTTTATTTGGGTCTTTGACAAATTTTAAAATATATGAGATTAATACAACTACATTGACGCAGATATTATTTTTTTATATATTATTTTAAAATCCATTCTTAAACATAGCGCTGGTTAAAATTATGCAGATATCCTGCATATATTATTTTAATTTAACACCTTACAGTTATTGATTCCATTCCAATAAATATAAATATTAATTCAGATATATTATATAAACGATTTGTCAATATTTTACATAATGTATTATAATAATAAGTATTCAACATACTTAATACGTATATTGTTAACATATTGTAAAAACTTTATAAAGATTACAACCGTTGGCACTCAATGAAATAAAAAACTAGCATATTTGTTTAATTGCAAAAGTAAGGCTTTGATTCTGTCACTTAATATGTAATGTTCTATCTGAGATATTCTATGATAATATATTTATATTAATATGTTATTATGTTATTAGTTAACACTTATTTAGATTTATAATTATATCTACTTAGGCCGTCCTATGAGATACATATCTCATTACATACTTTAACATTTAGTTCTTTATATATTTTTAGATATTAGTAATATATAGTTTTGTCTATATATATTTTATAATTACTAAAATGTTTTAAATGTAATCTTAAGCGATTCTGATGTCTGACAGATTGAAAAGATAGTGAATTTGAATTCCATGAGGGGTAGTATTTCATCTTTATATCTTATTCATCTTTATTTCCCCGGTTTATTCTGATAAATTGGGAGTTATTTTTCACTACTTACTAAAAGTCTTTAAGCCAAGTGGAAAGTGCGTTGTAAGATAATCACCAGAAACAGTGTTATAGATAATTTTAAAATTTTAAATTATAGACTTGGTAATGTTAATAAACTTATTCTAGTGAGTTTCATCTGAACGGATTATATAGCCATTGTAATGTATAAATTTCATTTATTTATATAAAATATGTATTTATCGAGCCTTATGAGATAATTATATTAGATTTAGACCATATATATTCTAGATGGATTGAGAATAAAATGTATTCTCTAAATGTACTCAAATAAATATACGCGTATATACATATATACATACATACATACATATAGTTATTAAATACAATTTTTTGACTGACTGATTAATTGTTATGTTACATTTTACATTAATAGATGAGAGTAATTGATGGATTCGAAAATGTATAATTTAATATATTTAAGACGCAACGCAAAAAATTATTAAAAAGAGTAAAATTAATCGATATTAAGTATGTAATAATGCCTTAGCATTTAAAACATCAACATATATTAGATGTATTTTTTATAATATTTAATTGTTAACATTTTCTTGTCTTAATTTTTTTTAAGAGAAGATTATTTATTTTCGGAAATAAAATTAAATAATTAAAATTGCAACGTCGCTTTCAGAATTAATTACTAGGCCACTCACAATCACTACATATGCAAGTAGTGCGGGTTCACCTCAGACTACGAAAACAAAGGTAACGTTAAAACTACTATACAGGGTGGAATTCTCAGCGCCACTTTAAATGAAAACACAGTTTTAACTACTCTATAAAAGTCTAATATAATTCGGAAAAAAAAAATTCTCAAAAATGAAAAAGTTTTTTTTCAAACAAAACAAATAATAAAATTATCGTTTTAAAATAAAACGCCATTTGTATAGTATAATATAGGCACGCACACACTTACCTGTCAAAGCAGCAACGTCGCATACGTATGTGTGCGTGACACGAAATACAGGTATGGATAAAAATCGTGAAATGTAAAAAAAATCCTACGTCTAAACCGTTGAGGTACCTTGATTATTTTTTTTAATATTGGGTTTGAACTATTTTACCCTATATGCAGTTTCAGTAAAAGAAGCGCTGCCTCTTCCACCCTGTATAATATAATATATGATGCTACCTGTCCGTTTTTCTTAAACAATACTATTAAATAAAAACGGATAGTTTTTATTAAATAGTATAAGTAATTTATAAAAAGCATGTAAGAAACATACATTATCAACCATGCTAAGTTATATCAATAAGCGTTTAACTGTCATTAAATCATTTTACCTATACCTGTATGTAATGTAGAATATTGGTTAGAGCAGCGCTGAGGTCCAACATCCAAAACACAAGTAAATTACAATCACATACGATTGAGAACAATACTACGACGACTGCTGTGGGAATGTTTCTTTAATTTATTTTTACGTACAAGGAGTCTTTACACATTCATTCACAATAAATAGTGTAAAGAACCTACAAAACTTTGAAATAAGCCGTAATTATTGATAGAATTGCGTTTAAATGTGGAAGGACCCTCATATATAAGAGTTAACCGTTCAACATACATTCATAGCATAACATAATTTGTAAATGCATTTTAACCGACTACAGAATTATATAAATTATACAAAGTTACTAAGCTATAGCTGCGTCATACAAACACAAACATACACACATTTAGCCCGTTAAACACAATCACTAGTCAAGTTTAAATCGATATTTTGCAATTTTCACTCAATTCAGTGTCTGTTTCATCGCACTTTGACGAGGAGCTTCCGCCAGCGCGTGCGCACGCCGCTCAGCCTCTTGTCCTTTTTTCTAAATAAAAAAAACATATTTTTTGTAAATATTAATGAAGTAATGGAAATTTAGATAAATTAATGCTGTATTTCTTTTGACTTTTGGCATTGTAAGAAAGACAGACTGAGACTCAGTAGATTGTCAAATACGTAAACGATTGACGACATACCGAATGCACCGTCGGCGTTCGTCTGTAATGAGACTGTATATGCAAGCCGAAGGCAAGTTGAAGGTTTTGTCCGTGCAATTATGGGCGAAGTTACTACTAAGACACGGAACTCCAGAGACATATTATGAGATGGCACTGTCGACATCTGTCGGGCGTGTCATCGACCTGGAGAGGTAGCAGGTACTGCACCAGGCTAACATACATATCGAGTAGGTGCACTCACGGTCAGCGTGGCTCGGGCGGCGTGGCGGGCGCAGCGGGCGTGGCGGGCGGCGTGGGCCCGGCGTGGCGCGCGTCGTCGCTGGGGTGTGTGAGGTAGCGCGCGCCGACCCGTCGCTCGAGCGCGCACAGGTCGCGGAAGGCCTCGCGCGTCTGCAGCCACGCGTGCGCCGCGCACTTGTCCACCGAGAGGCGCTTGCGCTGTTTCACTTGGAGCAGGTTGTTTATGAGGTCGATGGCTGTGTAAACATGGGAAAACTATCAGACGAAACATATTACCATTTTATGGACCCACCGTGCAAATGGGACAATATCTTAACTTAACGTTGTATGCTAGGCTACTAGCATGTCTAGTGAAGTCAGAGAGAACGGAGCGCCGAACGCTACGGTTTATGTACCTGACATTCTGTGTATCTCTTCATTGGAGATTCAATGGCTAAGCTGACTAATCCACATATCTTAGGAGAGAGAAATCGCATCACCACAGCATCCATTTATCTTTCATAATTTAAGTAAAATCGTGGTAAATAAAAATGATGATATTACTTATGTATAAGTTAATGATGGACCTTCCACACATATTTTTACCCAATTTTAAGTCGTTATAATATGGTATTAAAATATACAGATAAAAAAGATAAGCCATTGTGTCATGAGTACAATTCCCACCCAAGGAAATTAATGACATTCTTCTCTGTTAAGAAGGTATACACATTATATCTCAAAAGTTTAACGGAAATCGAAGCGCTCAATATCAGGTTCCCTCTATTGAGCTTGTTAAAAGCTAGATACAAGGTGAAACTAAACGAACCAGTGAAACTAAAAGAACTAGTCAAACTCACCCTCAGCCGATATCTCCCTCCACGGCGCAGGCGGATACATGAAAGCTGCGTTTTGTATCTGCTCATTGATATCCTCGTCTTCGTTGAAGGGGAATGTTCCAGATAGAGATACATACACTATGACCCCCACTGACCACATATCTAGGGAACGATTATAGCCTTTGTTGCGGAGGACTTCTGGGGCTACATGAGTAAAAAAACAGTATTAATTAATAAAGTTAGAATAAATAAAAAAGTTGAAGCCAGTTGTGGCCCAGGAGCACATCGTGCGACTGTAATCACGACAGGTTCTGGATTCGATTCCTAGACAGACACTCCGTACCCATCAATACATTTCCGTTCTGTCATATTTTCCGCCGAGTTCTGGAGACATTGCGTGCTGACCTGATGCCGCGCTTTACTTCGTTACCAGAGCAAAGAAATGAAAATATTAGATATTTCACTTCCCCAAATGGAAATGAAACTCATAACCCTGTCGCAAAATTAAATACTTTAAGCAAAAAAAACACACGCTCTAACAGTACCAAGATAAGCGGGGGTTCCCACGACGGACCGTCTAAAGGACTTTTCCCCAATGATCCTCGCAAAGCCGAAGTCACAGAGCTTCACTTGCGGAAACTCTTCGTCAGAGGATAGTAATACATTTTCTGGTTTTAGATCGCAGTGGACTATGTTTTTCTCGTGGAGGTGCTTCAGCGCTACTAAGATCTGAAATGTTTTAAGTTATAATGTTTATTGTATATTAATACCCATTTGTTGGTAAATAGTAAAATTAGTCCCTTTTACTTCTAATAACCTTTGCATATACATATAAAAACTTACAAATTAAGAAAAGTTATTTGTATCTTTTTATGCGCAATAAGAAATATTCTTTTCTATCTTTTATATATTTCACAGCTAAAAATCAAGTAGGATTTATTAAAAAAAATACAAACCTGCGCCACCAAAAATTTGGTGATCCTCTCACTCAACCGACCTTTCTCGTGAGACAGTATCATTTCCAGCATGTCCCCTTTCAATTTTTCCATTACCACGAAGATCCTCTCGGGCGTCTCGAACATTCTCTCGAGATTTACGACTCCTGGGTGCGAGAGGTTTTGGAGTATCGCTACCTCGTTTTTGAGTTGGGCTTCTTGTTTTGTTGGAAAACGGAGTTTGTCTATAACCTAAGGGTTTAGAAATAGATGGATATAAGATAAGTAGATATTAAGGAGATATGAGAGGGAGAGAGAAAGAGCGAGAGCGAGGGAAAGATAGAGAGAGAGAGAGAGAGAGAGAATGAGAGCGAGAAGATAACTTTAGTGTTTATTTTTCATTTAATTTATTCTTTTATTATAGTATTTTGAAAATTCTTTATAGTATTTTGTTTGTCTAATAAGGTAAGTTATAAATTTATAAAATGAGCCTTTTCTTGCATTAAATTTGATATATAACAATCCTAACACTGATTATATCAAATACACAATAAAGTTAGAGTAATTGTATGTGGCAAAAATAGTAACAATTTTATTATAATTCAGTATGTCTATATGGTATGTTGTATAACATTGTTCAATTCGTGTTAATTATAAAAATAACAAGAACACAGTTGGTTTGACGAGTCATGGCGGGATACCATGTAAGCACTGTACCAAGCAATCAGAAATAATACCTTAATAGCAACAGGCCTCGCACTAGCCCTATGCATCCCCCCATAAACTATGCCGAACTGTCCAGAGCCGAGCACCTCGTCGGGGTGTATGCGGTACAACTGCGCCATTTGTGCAACTCGTTCTCCTTTATTGTCCTCGTCTGTTGCATTTGTAGTGGCTAAAGATGTGATGGGTGATGATCCAGGGAGCCGTGGGTTAGAAGGTAAACGAAACATAAAAAGTTATTTATGAGAACTTATGTTACCCGTAATGTTTATAAAAGTAGAATATATTAAATGCCTTAAATTACACTTTTAGTATTTTTTTTAGCTTCACGCTGTATTCCGCACACAGCAGGGTGGATAGAGGGTCTTAAGCAGTCTGTTCCGTTTTTTCCGCCAAACTCTGGAAGCATTGCTTGTTGAGTGGCGGAACTCAACTCCGCACTGTGATTTAACACCAAAATGATGAAATAAAAATATTAATAATTTTCTCGAGTGGGAATCAAACCCACAACCTGTCGCGTTTACAGTCACACGGCGCCTGCGGCACAACTGGCTTCTAACTATTTGTTTAATAAATAAATTACATGTTAAAGTACCTATAAAGCACCTCATTTTCAAACTTTTAATCCATTTTAATAATAATAAATTATTGTGCAAGTTTTATATTTCATATAATCTAACTCAAAGTAACAAAATATAAAAAAATAGCTTTTATTAGAGTGATGGTTACAGACGACACACAAACAAAAAAAACTGAAACAAAAGTTAGAGAACTTTTGTTTCCTTTGTTTACATTTTATCTCAAGCCCAAATGAAATAGACTATAACTAACCTAACACCAAAACAACAATGACACCAGTATGCATATGAGATAACAAAGCAAGTTTAATAAAAATAATAATAAAAATCTTTATTAGGAGCTAAAATAACACTTAAATTTGTTCGATAATGGCCACATTAGTGGGAACTGTGTTGCAGTTTGTAGTTTAAAACTCTGTTTCTCCACGATTTTCCTCAATAGCGCCCACCTAAATCTGGGGCTGGGGGTTTAGCTAAATCACCTGAATCCCCATATCAAGCAGTCCCAAAAATTCAACCTCATTACCACACCACAGTATATTAAAAGAATTCTTACCAGAATGCGTATGAGGCATTAATGCATGTCTCAGCGCCGTCTCCCACGACCTCGCGAGATACGCTCCAACCCCCGAGTCAGGGGGCGGCAGGGGGTTGGCGGCGGCTGCACCCCCGTTACTTGAGCCCCCCGACCCCCCAGCACACGAGGGGTCCACGCCCACTAGGTAGTCCACGTTTGCGGTGCGTAGCTCGAAACAGTGCATCACATCTGTAAATGTTGGTATATATTTTTTTCATATTTCATGTAAACAGAACTAGAACTTTGAAACTTTTCAGGTTTTTTTTATTTTATTTGTGGATAGAAAATCTATTCTTATAACTTGACTTTAATTGATTCCTATGTAATTGGATTTTTCTTTTTGTGTAGATACAATTTACGTCAATTTCATTTTTTTCATTAAATATGTAATTAAACATTAAACTTTTGTTTTTGTATAATTTTTTTATACTATTAGTTATACGATGCCTGAGCAAAAGGTATTTTCTAAGTTCCGCTGAAGTACTAGATATTTATTTGGAAATAATTCAAATTCAAGTCCCGATTTTTTTAAAACTGACAAGTCTCCATTAACCACAATAAATAACAGAAAACAGAGAGCTTAGACACTAACCAGACTGCGGCGTCCGAGCTGTATCGACCGCAAGTATTTCATTAAGTGGTATTTCCTTGTAATACTTTGTTCCGTGTTCGGATGTGAATAATGTCACTGATTTACTGTCGAGGCGCCAGTAGTGACGTTTAATCTGTGGAAAGTTATTTTATTTGAGGTAAAGTTATGTACAGTAACGAGGCAAAGTGTGGCGTTGAGTTTCGCCACTCAACACGCAATGCCTTCAGAATACGACGGAAAGTCGGGAACAGAAATGTCTTGAGCCCAGCTGTGACGCAGGGGCACAAAGTGTGACTGGTTGTGGGTTCGATTTCCAATAGAGGAAATGAAATATTTAATATCTTCATGTCTTCGCTCTGGTGCCAAGGTAAAACGCAGCGTTGAGTTCCGCGTCACAAGCAATGCCTACGGAATTCGGCGAAAAAGGGGGTACGGAGAGTCTTAACACTAGGTTCCCTCTGTCTATCCTCCTGTGTGCAGGAGTATAGGATGGAAGGAAGGAGTATAGCAGGAAGAGGACACAGCATCAGGCTGAAAGATAGATAAAATGGAATGTTTTAATGGGTACGGAAGTGTATTAACACTGGGTTCCCAACATAATTATCTGTAACTCACAGTTTTATCTTTATTAGTGAAGTGCACGAGCCATCCTTCTTTCAGCCATTGTCCGTCTTTCTTTTTTGTATGCTTCACAGACTGAACTATCCTCATTAGGGGGATGTTTGCACTTGGGGATGAAGACGAACTGAAACGGTATATAAGCATCAATAAATTCGTTATTCTTTAACTATCATCACTTTAAAGTTATTAAACTATTATTCAGTATTTTTTTGCATAATTATAAGTATATTTTTGAAGTTGGTTTTCTTTAAATTAGATTTTCCTATGATTAATTCTTGTTTTGAAGCGTTTTATAATTGAATAAAAACATTTTTTTATTTTTAAGGTATGATAATCCTAAACACATATCAAAATCGTGTTAGCGGGATTTCGACGTTAAATTTAGTTGAGCATAACTTTCGATATCTTACTGAAAGAGTTGGATTACATTATTACGAGTACATAGTATAAATGACAAAATATTTAAAGTACATTTAAATTGTCGTATAGTTAGTTACCTGCTGGGTCTGCTGGCGGCGTGCTCGGAGTTGACGTCGCGTTGCGGCTCCTCGTCCTCCTCGGGCTTGAGAGTTGGTTGCTGGAAACACCATCACACGCATTATGTTATTTTTATAAGTAATAGAGAATCAAAAAGTGACTTAGAAGTTGCAAATCTCCGGTGTTAGGTAATTAGACTTTTACAAATAGACAATAGATAGAAAATTAACTTTTTTAAAATGATTATACAACATGATTGCACGGGTTAACTGTGATTATCTGCCATCGATAACCTACAATAACACTGTTATCCCATATTACAGTACAGTCAAAGATCTTGGAATTCATCTAGACCAAACGCTATCATGGTCCGTACAGATGACAAATGTAAGCAAAAAAATTCTCCGTACCTTAGGCTCTCTCCGACGTCTTCGTTCTGTTTTACCTATTCCCACCAAAGTTATGTTAGCAAATTCTCTTCTTCTCTCAATTCTCGACTATGCGGACGCAAGCTATCCTAACTTAACCGAATAAAACTATGTAAACAAACTTGAACGACTTCAAAATCTTGCTATTCGGTTCATATTTAACTTACGCAAGTATGACCATGTTTCCGAATTTCGTTTGAAGCTCAAGTGGCTCCCTATCCGTTGTCACCGGAATCTACGTATACTTTCAATTCTGTACTGTGTGTTATTTACCCATAAGTCTCCGCCTTATTTAAGGGAAACTTTTGAATTTTTAGGAGCGCATACAAGTAGGATGAGATCTACTAAGAATCTCTCTTTAAGATTCCCTACTTACACAAGTAAGTTTTATGAGAACTCGTTCGTGGTACGAGCGATAAATCTTTGGAACGACTTGCCACTTCCTATTAGACGTTCCAAATCTTTACGTATATTTAAAAAATCTGTTAAAGAATATTATCTTAAGACCTATTCTTTATAAAGACGTTTGATTATTCTATTTACTTAATATATATTTTGTTATTATATGACATCAATATATATTATATATGTATATTATTATGTATTAGTCTATTATACTACTTTATATATTGTACTATTTTATAAATATTTATGTATTAAGTTTATGTATTAGGATAAAATATTAATTACGTATGTTTATTTATTTGCACCACCCACTATTTGTTTTAAATTTTATGTCTCCTAACCTCAAGGTTGTCTGGAAGAAATCGCTAATTAGCGATAAGACCGCCTTTGTACTTCACACTATGTTATTAGCTTATAAGTACTAGATGTAGTTTGTAACTTTGTTTTCTGCTGTTTGTGGTGTACAATAAAGTATAAATAAATAAATAAATAAATAACATATCTGTAAAAAGAAAACTGAAAACAGTTTATTTTACAGCCAGCAGGTAATCGGTCTTGTTACATTACGTTGTATAATCTTTTTGTATGTAAGCTTTCGAACAGTGATCTTATAGTGGTATGGGTAGTGGCATGGTAGTGTAGTGTTGGTGGTGGTGCTAGTGGTCACCTCGGTGTCGTGGTCGTCGTCGGAGTCGTCGTCGTGGGGCGCGCGCGGCTCAGACACTTCGCTACTCGTGCTACAGCTGTCGTGGTTCTCTCCTGTCACATTTATTATTAAAGGCTTTATTACACCAATATAAGAATAACAAAACAAAAAAAGATATGTTATATTTATTATGGAATAGAATAAGAATTATTGCAGTTTAAGTTAAAGGGCATTAAAACAGTGCAACTTGCTGTTTAATTTTTTTTATAATGTAACAAAATAATTCCAGTTATACCAGTTATTCTTATTCTGCTTTTTAATTGTTTATTATTGCAGAGACTATGTTGATTCTGTGGTATATGTTATTTAAGTCCCAATATTTTGGAACTATATAATTTGATAGATCTGTCAAAGTTTACGTTAACGTTAGATTTACATTTGCAATCACGAGTCATTACTGTTGCAAAATAAAAAAATCTATTAAAATTATCAATAATTGCAACAAAAATGAATACCGTGACGATCTGGCACCTTCCACCACTCACCGTGATGGTCTCGCACCTCCCCACCACAATCTCTGGGCACGGCGGGCAAACACTTGCGGTGCGCGTTGTAATGACAGTCTCCACATTGCAACCCTTGCTTGAATAATCCTCGCAGTAATTTCTTGCACAAACGACAAACTGTGGGACGTGTGTATGTGTGCACTTGGAATGTATGGGGGATTCCCCCGCGAGAGCTCGATACTCCAATTGTGCTTGCCTGTTATAAGGGAATTAAAAAAATATGTTTTCTTTCATTGTGTGTTATGTGAATATTATATAGATAAGCAAAGTATTCAAAAATTTGGGTATAAAAAAATGCATATATGGCCACAGATATAGACCCATGGAAATTATTTGATCAATACTAATTTCTCAGAATGTTGCAAGAGAACTGACTAACCAATTAAGAATATATTCATTATTATTAGTTTTAATACTTATCTTAGAATTTTATATTAATTACAAATTATAAAAAAATGTTATAAAAAACAATGACTATATAAGACTAAAAATAAAAAAAAACAAAAGTTCATTCCGAATAACAATTGGGACCAATTTAGATTGTACAGGGCTCCATGTGAAGATATAATTGGTTGAAGAATAGGTCCCTTATATATGTACATACCTAATTCGATCTAATATTTACTTTTTTATTCAAGTATATTGTTTAGGTTTAGGTACCAGTCTCAATCAGTGCAACGTTTTTAAATTCGTAACCCAGGAGAAATATTGATATATCTTAAAAATATCCAAGAGGTATAAAAAAAGAAAGTGTAAAAGTAACATCTCTATTTGCAAAACGCAAAAAGCTTGTAAATATAAAAATATATTTAAAAAAATATCAAAATATTCTTATACTTCATGAATTTATATGATTGTCTTTAGATTATTTAAAGTTAATAAATAGCACTGGATGATGGGTACCAAGGAATTCGAAATAAAAGGCCAAAAGTTACTATCAAAATTTTATTAACAAAATAAATTGAAGCGTTACAATGCTCCTGATACCCACCACCCTTGTGCGTTATTGTTAAAAAAACTTAACTATAATCTGGAATATATGTATATATTTTTCATATTTTCAACTTAAACTGCTTTTAACAAATAATATATATACATTATCTTTCAAATGTCAACATCTAAACTCTCTTTATTATCTGTTGAAAATAGTTTTAGTATAATATTTTTAATAAAGGAAATTATTGAAAACTTGTTTTGTAAAATATTGTAAAAAAATTGAGTCAATAAAACTCATAAAGTAATAATAAAAAAATGGAATGTCTAAAACAACCTTGATTATTAAAATTATTTAAATCAGAAAAATATTTAAATATACATAGTATTTATTGAATATTATTTTAATTTATTCACTTCAGTGTAAATATAATATGATTTATAATAATTAGATTTTTGTGACCACAGATAAAAAATATATTTGACTTATCATTATTTTGTATAATATTTAACACATAATTAATTATTCGTTATAATTAGTATTCGTTAATTTGTTACTTTGTAGTTTATTTTAATTAAGTAAGTTAAGTAAAGTTAAGTTAAGTAAATATCTTATTTCTATATTAAATTTACTTATTAATTGTGTCAATCTATAATACGCATTTCTACAGTAAATGGTGATAAACAACGTTTTTATTTATTTTATTTTAGAACGTATTTAACTTTTTTTTATTGGTATATATCAGATCTGAATGAACGGATATAACAATATAGTCAAAAATCTAAATACTATTAATAGTAGTAAAAATTAACATAATGTTTAAATTATTAAATATTATACAACTACAACTTATTTAGTTTCACTTTTATTTTTCATAAGTTTTGCCACTTACTCCTCCTTGTTACTAAAATTAACTATAAAAAATGTGACATTAAATAATCGAACATATAATCATTAACATATTAATATGTTCAAACATCTTCTTTTTAATTATTTTATTTTCTTTAATAAAGTTATTTTTAACGAATATTTGTTTATACACTAACAATTTTAAGCCAATATAAACATGTAAGATATCAAGTCATGAAAATTTTAGAAAAAAATAATAAAAAATAACGTTAATAAAGTGTTGTTTCAAAATAAGGAAAGAAAAATTTAAAAAAACATAGCAGGATTTGAATCCGTGCCACTTGAAAATAGTCCAAGCATACTGATCACAAAGACATACATTTTGCTCGAGCTCCGTGCTAGTGGTCAGAATGGTTGGCCGAAACCACTAGTCCCTATTCCCAGACACAAGCTGAGCCAATTTCCTTACCAGCGAGTCATCATCGTGCGAGTGGGCCGACGAGCGCGAGGGGCTGCGGGGCGCGCCGCTAGGCCTTCGTCCCCCGACGCTGCCTGTAGCCCCCCCGGCTCCCCCGCTGATTGAACTCGCGACCACCGGCGACTCGCAGTTGGATGGCACCTTCACTGCGCACCTTTTGTGGTAATTCAGGCCGCAACCTATATATTTAAAGTAAATTTTAAAATAGTTTTGAAAAAAGGCAAGCTTCAAGATTCACATCATGAAAATATTCAAGCTAATCGGAGGTCACCTTGCCCTCTGCCCCTATGCAGGGTATACACTATACAAGAATTCTTAGTCATTTTCCTACTTATTGTTTGAAGGTGAAATATTTTTTTTTATAAAAACAAAAACATAAAACCCGGCTGACTGACGAATTAACAGTCGGGGCCTATTCTAACAATTAAAGCTTCATAAGAAAAACTTGTAAAAATTAAATTGGTAAATTCCTGAAGGAAAGGTCCCGACTGTTACTCCTAATGAACAATTGCATTTGTATTGTTTTTAGTTCGTGGTTTGCTGTTTTTTTTACTAATATAATTAAAATATTATATAATTAGAATACTTAGTGAAAAAAGTTTCTTGTATTATAATATTTAATGATTACCTTCACATTTGAGTCCTTGGCGCACCAACCCGAACAGCATTTCCCCGCAAAAGTCGCAGAACGTGGGCGCCTTGTACGAGTGCACGGCCAGCGCGTGCGGCCGCGGCGCCGGCGGTTGCTCCACGCCGTCGCATAGCAGTGCTGGAGGAGAAACAAATACTATGAATTTAAAATTAAATCAGCCTCACGCTGTACCCCGCACACAACAAGGTAGGCAGAGGGAATCTAGTGTTAAGACACTCCGTTCCCCGCTTTCCACCGAATTTCTAGAGGCATTTCCTCTAGTGGGGATCGAACCCACAACCAGTCGCGTTTACAGTCACACTTTGTACCTCTGCGCCATGATTGCTCCCAAATGTAAAGTAAGCAAAAAATATGCTTGATTATATATATATATACTACTGGGCCCGGACGCGGCTACGCCCGCGAAAATATAAACCTAAATAATTAAAATAAGTTAAAAGATAATAATAAATGGAGATTTATTATTAGAAAAAATATCTGAGTAACCGAAATGAACAAACAAAAGAAGTAAAAGTAACTAAAAGAAATTCTTAATATTAGAAAAAGTACCTGAACTTTGCCGTGCCCGCGTACTAAACTTTTTTCTATATTAAATAATTATTAATTTTTGCGAACAATATTAAATAAAATCCCAAATGATTAAAATTACGATATTTTAAGTGTATAACATCGGTATAGATAACCGAACTGAGATAAATTAATTATAAGCAGCAAATAATTGCATAAAAAATAATAGTAATTCGAAAATATATAAAAATTTACAAAATCATCAAAGTCATCTGTCCGTTCGCGTCGGTCATACTCATACTATACCACTAAGTTGGATAAGCGTTGCCTGGGCTAAGTGTTTAATTTAGGGAGGTCACTGGTGTGGTCTGTGATCGCAGGATACCGTCCAAACTCTTATCCGTCTTATAGAGATCGTGATCGATGCCTCCAGACTCGTGCATGACGGATCCAAGGTACCTGAACTTTTCCAACTTAGGGGATGACCCAGGACTTATAAGGACAGTGCTCGAGTCCGGGGTCTCGCAGGCCATATACTCGGTCTTTAACACATTGCCAATATGCATTTCATTCATGGAGAATGGTTATGTAACGCAAATGCTGCAGCTAGAATGTATCGGAAAAGATACCAAAAAGCTGAACGTCATCCCGATTATCGTGTATAACGATTTTTCTCTCTTCAACAAAGAAGTAATCCATCAAGTATCGTACCATTTCGGAATCCAGATTAAATGCGCCAACTTTTAAAGTTACTTGCAAAAACAGTGTAGTACATTTTTTTTATAGTACAGTCGGTTAAAGTTGGGTGTAGTAAATATTTTGAATTTAATGTTTGGCAAAAACACCACATTTTATTGAAAACTGATGTAGGTATGTTTAAATCTTAAACTGTAATTCACAGAAGGGTTACTCATGATTACATTACAGAAAAAAAAATGAAGAAAGAGTAATATTTGTAGTCCTGGGACTTGAAAAACCATCACAGGGTGTCGGTTTTTCCGATATTTTTTAAAATCAATATAATATGAAAAATACATGACAAAGATTTTTTTTTATATTTTTCTCATAACTGTCATGACTTGGTCTATCACCTGGTTTCGTTTTATCGTTGACTCCTGGGACACCCTGTATATATATATATATATATATATATATATATTAGATTTATAAATTACATACAAACAACTTACACGCTATAGTTGTAACGTGTAAGTTTGATAATCTAAATACGCGAATATTTTTCACTTAAAGTCGATTAATTTCTAACAAAAATAAATTTATAACCACATCTAGACGCAGTATATAAAATACGTAATACATACGGTTAGCGGTGAGGACGATCTCAACAAGCGTCTCATCAGTGACGTCTGTGGCGGAGCTGACGAGCTGCAGCACGTTCGGCGAGCAGTAGTCGTGCCGGAACAGCAGGATGCGGTCTGACAGACGGTTCAGGCCGTTGTCGGGAATCTGGAAGGGGAAAGAAAAGCCTTAGAATACAAAAACCTATATTATTTAGAACCAGCATCTCTCATCTCTTGTTAATACTTTAAAATACTTGATATCTACTTATTTACACAACTTGTAAAAATAAATTGATGAAACAATACCTTATCTGCAGTGATATATGCACCTACGTCCGTCATCTTTAGATAATTCACATAAAAAGTAATTTTACTGTTTAAATTTCGTTTAAAGTTGCAATGAAGACTTGAACACTATGTCAGTGATATATTCATGAAATATATGTAAATCCTTTAAACAACTTCTACGAATATGTCCCATTAATTTTTTACAGTCCAGATCAGTCAGACCCTGCGGCGCAAAACGCATATGTACCTTTTCATGCACAAACTTGACGGCCAGCTCCTTGAGGTGCGCGAGCGTGAGGCGGTGCGCGGGCGCGGACACGGCGTCGCGCAGCACGCCCAGCTGGAACAGGAACGTCACCTCGTCCTCCATCCTCTAATCCGAGAGTACCTGTATAACAAATAGGTTAACAATTAAAAAATATACTTCTAGATATATCCTAGTTTCCCCCAGTTACTTTGGGTGACGACTAATGTAAAATGTATGATAATTATTGGAATCAATGTAACAGAGGATCATCAGTGGACGAAGACGGGCTGGTGGTGATAATGATGATAAAAATGTTGTAGTTTAATATAAAAGAATACAATTAATTTAGACTTTAACTAAGTGTGCCGTACGAAGTTACCGTCTAAATGTATGTTATTTTATGTAGAAGCCATTATTTTTTCCTGCCGGATTTTTATTTTTGTATTGATCATTGTTAAGTATGTAAAAATTAAGCAAACTACAATAATTTAAAACGTAATACCGAACGCTTAACTCGTATGAACCGTGTGACCCGGATTCGAATGTGTTATATAAGCTTCAGTTTTCGGGTGCACGTAGACTGAAGGTGAATCAAATCAATCTATCGTCAGGTTAAAGGGCCAATGCGTAGTTGTGAGCTACGAGCTATATGCATTGATAAATATTATTGGTAATTACAAAAATACCACTTTCTTCAATAACACTGATTATTTATTGGAATTATCAAATACTAGCGGCCCGCTCGCGGTTTTCCCCGCGTGAACTATGTTATTATTAATTTCTGTCTCCATGACTACGTCCTAGTGACGTCTATGCAAAATTTGAGACTCTTAGCATTTGTAGTAACGAAGTTTCATACAAACTTTCGACCCCAAAAACAACCCCTTAGAAGTCGAATATTGCAAATTCCCGTCTTAGCGAGCACCTACGTCCTATGAGTAACTCCTATGCAAAATTTGAGATTCCTAGCACTTGTAGTTTCTGAGATTTCGTGATGAGTGAGTGACCTTTCGATTTTATATATATAGATGAATTATTGTTTGTATACCTACCATATAAATTACGTCTCGAAAAGAAGATAGTTATAAATGTTATAATAATGTAGACATAAATATGTGTATGATATATGTTGTATTTCGGTGTTTTTGTAGCACTGTTAAAAATGTATATAATTTCACACTACTTTATATTGTATCTGCAACCCAATATGATGAACATTACACCGACGCGACTGTAAAACGAGCTAGAGGGATCGTTTTTTGGAAATCCATTACTTGTGATACAAGCTTTGGTTTCGCCGATTGCGTCTCTTTCATTAATTGTTACAATGTACAGTGTTGAGGCCAGTCGTGGCGTAGGGGCAGGTGTGACTTTAAACACGACTGGTTATGGGTTCGATCCCTACTCGAGGAAATTAAATATTTTTTTTCAATTTATATTTCCATTTCTTCGCTCTGATGTTGAGACAAAGCGCGGCGTTGAGTTGGGCCACTCAGCACCTAATTCCTCTAGAATTCGGCGAAATTTTATGGAATTACTCGTAAGGTTTGTTAGGTATAGACTATAACTATTTGAAATTACATACCGAAAATAAAGAAATATTTTTTATATATCATAAAACGTATATTTTCCACAAATGTACGATTAAATGTTTTAAAGTACCCGACGGATTTTGAGGCGGTTTCTGCTACTAAACTGAATGATTTAAGATAAGTTTTATTTATATATACACAAAAGTGATCATAAATTCCCATTCGAAGAAATTAAATTTTTATATTTTCATTTCTTCGCTCTGGTAACGAGGTAAAGCGCGGCGTTAACTCCTTCCACTCAACCGTAATACCATGCCAGATTTCGTCGGAAAGTGAGAAACGGAAGTGCCCTAAAGGGAACGGAGTGGCGTGCGGCGTGTGTCAACACTACGTTCCGTAGTTCGATCTGTCTAAGTTGCTACATGCGGAATACAGCGGGAAGCTAAAAAAGTTAAGATATTTGCTATAAATATCTTTATTGTTATGCGGATAAGGAAAAGTATAATATAAATACATCGTATCAGCGACCATTCATATTCAATATATTATATTTGAAAGCCTAAGTGATTGTAAGACAATACATTCTAAATAAGCCGAGTGAAGCATAATGTATCGTAATTTATAAAAAGAGAGAAAAATACTCAAAAATAGGTCAAACGCTTTATAAGCTAAGTAAGTAATTGAGACTTTAATATTTGTGTTCCGCCTCATTTTCCAATAACAACTAATATAAAGAAATTAAATTGACCTCAAAATGTAAGGTTTTAACTTAAATTATGCCCTAATTTCATTAGGTTGATATGTGTAGTAGTTAGCCCAGAGCGCAGGTGGAGGATTACACGATGAGTGTAATGTTATAATAGCCTAGAGATTTCTTCTATAAATGGACTGTCATAAGGAAATTTTTGTATAAATTCCAAATAAATTCTTCAGTTTTTAGTATGAAAGGTATAGATAGATAGCTTTAGATTAACAAATGTTTATTTATTAGTTATCAGTGAGAAAACCCACAACCGTCGAGCAGCCACGACGGTCTCCATTTGTCTTCTATTTAGATACTAACAAAATTCAATTCCCTTTCACCTAGTAACCTGCGACTAGGTGATAGGCGAATTGCGAATTGAGCTTCTAAATACAAAGTCATTGACCTCACCACGTGTTCGCAACTGCTCACTCGGTCAAGCGTCAACCAGCTAAGATAAGTCAATAACCCAATTTATGTCAATGTATGTAGTATTTA
Organism: Heliconius melpomene rosina; assembly: GCF_056956725.1. Lineage (NCBI taxonomy): Eukaryota > Metazoa > Arthropoda > Insecta > Lepidoptera > Nymphalidae > Heliconius > Heliconius melpomene. The sequence goes on from NC_140396.1 coordinate 10,054,575, forward strand.
CATATGTAATGAAATCAAACAAATTTTACAATATATTATTTCGTATTTCTCTTTTTGTTGAGTCAGTACCTAGTATATATCTAGTTATTATAAAAATAAACATATAGTTTGAATAAACTTAAAAAAATGGACTAAAATATCTTCTATATATATAAAATCGAAAGGTCACTCACTCATCACGAAATCTCAGAAACTACATGTGCTAGAAATCTCAAATTTTGCATAGGAGTTACTTATAGGACGCAGGTGCTCGCTAAGACGGGAATTTGCAATATTCGACTGCTAAGGGGTTGTTTTTGGGGTCGAAAGTTTGTATGAAACTTCATTACTACAAATGAGTCTCAAATTTTGCATAGACGTCACTAAGACGTAGTCATGGAGACAGAAACTAATAATAACATAGTTTACGCGGGTGAAACCGCGAGCGGGCCGCTAGTATATATATAAAATCGAAAGGTCACTCACTCATCACGAAATTTCAGAAAGTACATGTGCTAGGAATCTCAAATTTTGCATAGGAGTTACTTATAGGACGTAGGTGTTCACTAAGACGGGAATTTGTAATATTCAATTTCTAAGGGGTTGTTTTTGGGGTCGAAAGTTTGTATGAAACTTCGTTACTACAAATGCTAGAAATCTCAAATTTTGCATAGACGTCACTAGGACGTAGTCATGGAGACAGAAATTAATAATAACATAGTTCACGCGGGTGTAACCGCGAACGGGCCGCTAGTGTTATATAAGTTCTATAAGCGCACGTGCACGGTCCAAGTTACCTTTTGGACTTAGAATGTATCATGTTATTTAATAAGTGGACAGAAGTGGCTCAATCTGATCGCAATATTGACCTAGTGGTCCCCAGGTTCCCTATGCCTACCTAAATTTATTCCGTTATATCTCGCGTAGAGTGTGAAGCTGAAAAAGCGAGTAAAAGTTAGTGTATGATAAAATGTAAATCTGTTTTTTCTCCCCGATAACACCAAGGTGACGTCAGAATCGGCGTTAGAAAAATATGTACTTACAATAATATGTTTACATTTACTTAGATCTATTGCGTATGAAAATGTTACAATAAAATTCTTGTAATTTCGATGTAGGTAGTATTTCGCTTCTAAGATTATGCTGGTGAGAGCAACGCCCTATGTATCACATTTTTTTTATGACGATAACGCCAACATGACTGCGGTGACGTGATCTGTTTATATTTATCAGGATGATGCAGATTCAAATACATATTGACTAGTAGCTTACGTATTCAAAAGGTATATTTATTTTTTATGTAAGCTAGTTATAAAGTACCTAAGTGGTTTTTGTTACATATTAGTATGCATTTTTAATGTGTATACAGACGTACTACTAATTGAAAAACTGCAGTAAATAACTAATTTCACCGAGTGGGAATCAAAGCCACAACCGTCGCGTTTATAGACAGACTAGCGGACGCGCGCAGCTTCGCTTGCGTATTTAAGGGTGAATTCTAATAACCCATGAAACATGTGTTCAATGAAATATTTTTAAGAGTCTAAATTTCAAATTTTATAAAAATCGGTGGCGATTTAAAGATATTTCCATACAAACTTTCAACCCCTTATTTGCACCCTTAGGGGGTGAATTCTAGAAAACCATGAAACATATGTTCAATTAAATATTTTTAAGAGTCTAAATTAAAAATTTTATAATAATCGGTGGCGTTTTAAAGATTTTTCCATACAAACTTTCAACCCCTTATTTGCACCCTTAGGGGAAGAATTCTAGAAAACCATGAAATATGTGTTCAATTAAATACTTTTAAGAGTCTAAATTTCAAATTTTATAAAAATTGGTGCCAATTTAAAAAAGATTCTATACAAACTTTCAACCCCTTATTTGCACCCTTAGGGGGAGAATTCTAGAAAACGATGAAACACGTGTTCAATTAAATACTTTTTAAAATGTAAATTTCAAATTTTATAAAAATTGGTGCCGATTTAATTTTTTTTCCATACAAACTTTGATCCTCTTTTTCACCCCTTTAGGGTAAAAATTTTTCAAAATCCCTTCTTAGTGGATGTCCAGATTACGAAAGTAAACATCTGTCTAAATTTCACGTTTCTACAATCAGCGCTATCGGCTGTGCGTGCGTCTTACCTCAGTCAGTGAGGACAAGTCCTTTTATATATATAGATTACGGGCCACTGCGTTACGACAGCTTCGTCACCATAATAATTAATTCTAATATTAATCATTTACAAACCACATTATAAATAATATTTTTTCGGGTCATGCGTACGGTATGTAGAGAAAGCTAGTAGCATTTAGTTCTCCATCTGGGCGGAACACAACGCAGCACTCTAGCCTTATATCTCTCTCTAAATCATTGAGCTCCCATGCCTGATATACATATAAATAAATTCTTCAATTATATAACCCAATACTAATACTATACGAGATTTCTCAGTCAGTGTAAGAACTTTTTATCTAAACAAAATATTGAATGTCATACACCTACGAGTACGTCCGAATTAGTATTAATAAATATGACGTGTCTTGAGCACTTTTTATAATACACGAGACCTTGTAAGCGCGACGGTTGTAAGATCGATTTCCACTAAGGGGAATTCATCCGATCTCCATTTCCTCGCTTTGGTAACAAGACAGCGCGAGACTCCAGACGCAATGTCTCGAATGTTGGGCGTGCGTGGCGTGCGTGAGGACCGAAGTGTTTTGGCACTAAGTTGCCTCTCCTAATGTGGTATAGAATGTGAAGCAAAAAAAAACATATCCTCTCAAATCTCAAGTAAAAAAATACCTTTAGCAATATTTTACAAGAATCGCAGTCTGGGGTCGCTGGGGTCACTACCCCCAAGGCATTGTTATATACACGTGCCACCAGCCACCTTGACCCCGCGCTAATACCAGCGATAAACGGCCTGCCTTTGTTTTGGAGATAAAGAATTTCACAATGTGTTTAGATTTGTTGAGAAAAGATCGACCTCTCATTATAATGACAATGTAAACATGTGATTTGCTGGATGAATAATACCATTTATTGGTGCGTCGTTGTATTACGTTACTTTTTCTTCTTTAGTTACTATCTATTTTTTTTTGATACCTCACGAGCATTACAAAAAAGAATTTTACAAAAATCACCAAAAGATCGTCGCGGCGCAGCGGCACAAGGGTGTGATTGTAAATTTGTAATGCGACGTTTGTGGGTTCGATTCCCACTCGAGGAAATGAAATATTTATCTAAATTTCTATTTCCATTTCTTCGCTCTGGTTTCGTTGCGAAGCGCGGCGTCGAGTCCCGCTACTCAACACGCAATGTCTCCAAAATTCGGAGGGAAGTCACAGGGCTCCACGAGGGCCTCAAATTTATTATCTTCATTATACTAACTATATCCTGTGCTTGTTAAGTAAATTAGTTTGTCGCAATTACACAGTATAGCCACCAGTTAATCTGATAGTCAGGTAATTTAAGGGCAGCTGTAAATTATATTACGATTTAGAATACTAACAAGGCAACTGCTTTGAATAGAATTAGGGATAGTATATTTTTTTGCCTTCACGCTAATAGAACCGAAAACAATTTTTTTTTTAATTTTTGTCAGTTTGTCTGTGCACGCTAATATTATAACCGGCTAAACCGATTTCAGTGCAATTTAGAATATTATATTTTGGCAAATTACTCTAAACACAGCATCAGCTTCACGCTGTAACTGGCACACAGCAGGATAGGCAGAGAGGAACCTAGTGTTCAATCCTCCAATCCCTATCCGCCGTATTCTGGAGGCATTGCGTGTTGAGTGGCGCTCAACACCGCGTTTTCGTCCAAACACAGTGTTCGTTTTATTCAAAACGGTTCACAAAAAAAGTTACATCAATATATACTATTATATTATTGAAAAGGACTATTGCTTTTCACCTACTAGTAACAGCGTACTATTCGACAAAACGACCTGCGCAGGCACTGCAGGTCACTGGCAGATAATGCTAGTTGACTAGTTCGAGGCGTGCGCGGCTCCCAATGTTGCTAGCTTGCCGTTTGTTATCGGCGATGTAGAGTCAGTCAGTCGTAGACCATGGGTTCAATGCGGGGTCACACTTAGAACTACTATAAATGGAAATTTAATATTATAATAATTTAAGGAAATCTTTTTAGTTATATTGCGACGGTTGTGTGTTCGATTCCCACTCGAAAGCATTAATTATATTCATTTCCTCGCTCTGTTTGCTCTGGCAAAGTGTTAAAATTATATATTTTTTTAATAAACAAGGAGTTGTCTATAATAAGTTCTTCCTTTTAACTCGACTAAACAAAAAGTTGTATGAAACTGCAAAATTATGTATGTACATATTATGTCCAATGTAATTTTTAAAATGTTTTTTTAATAAGCAACATAATTAGAGACTTAATAATCAGTTACATAATTATATTATACAAATTACAATAAGTTTTGTATGTTTTCTGTAGTTTTACGCTGTGGGTATAGCAGGATGGGCAGAGGTATTCTTGGGGTAAGATGTTGAGATACTTCGCATCTCATTATTCATCCGCTTTCTTATTACCAAAGCAGAGAAATTAAAATTATTCATTCCCACGTGTGAGAATCCAACCTACAACCTCCTCATCTTGTTTACAATAAAATGATGCTGCCTCTTAATTTTAAAGATTAAAGTAGACTAGTAGGTGATTCAATAAATACTCGGCGTGTAAATAAGCATAGTTTACGAGAGTGACCCTCGCCTTAATCAATCATAACATGCTTAAAACAAACAAGCGTTGCATTCGATAAAATAATTGAGAAAGTTCATATTATCAAAGATACTTTATAAATATATAACATACGACAAGGTTATATAATGTACTAGCGGCCCGCTCGCGGTTTCAACCGCGTGAACTATGTTATTATTAATTTCTGTCTCCATGACTACGTCCTAGTGACGTCTATGCAAAATTTGAGACTCCTAGCATTTAGTAACGAATGACAAAGACAAATGTCATTAGTAACGAAGTTTCATACAAACTTTCAACCCCAAAAACAACCCCTTAGAAGTCGAATATTACAAATTCCCGTCTTAGCGAGCACCTACGTCCTATAAGTAACTCCTATGCAAAATTTGAGATTCCTAGCACATGTAGTTTCTGAGATTTCGTGATGAGTGAGTGACCTTTCGATTTTATATATATAGATAATATTATAACAAAAAAATAAATGTATATAACTCTATAGTTGTAAAGAACTACAAAAAGAGCTGAAAATTAAATATTTAACTAAATTTACATTTTCATTTCTTTACTCTGGTGACGAGGGAGCGCGCACTCAACACGCAATTCCACCAGAATTCGGCGGGAAATGGGGAAAGGAGTGTCCCAACACTAGGTGTGTGGGATACAGCGTGGATTTTTTAAAAATATTTTTCCACCTTTGGTATAAATATCTAGTGTGTTCTTTCGTAGTAAGAGAACATAAAAGCTCTTAGTTCTGAACTGTTGCAGCGAAAAGCTATCGTCCGGTCGAAAGTAGCATAAAGTGCTATGTAATCTATGCGGAGTAGTCGCTAGTTGAAGACTACCGAGAAGCAAGTACTAGGTGCAAAAAAATATATTTTAAACTATTTTACATTTGTTCAACACTTTACATTTTTACATACAGCGGAGCAGGCTAGGTGGGATGAGAGCACTTAGTGTCAAGGCACTCGTTCCCCAGATATAAATTATATACCTATCTATGACCTGAAAGGACATGTCAAAATTGATTAGCAGATTCTAAGATCATCGAAGATCTTCCGTTTCCTTGGCCTTATCGATTCTATATTTCTAATACTGTCACTTTCTTTGTTTTTTGTTACAGTTTTTTTGCGAATTATATTTTATTTAACTTACTAATTATAGTGGACGCTGTACGGTAGACACTGTGCTGAGTTGCCGGATCGTGACACGAGGCGCACGTCGAGACACTCCGAGACGTGCATTTAGCTATTTTGTCACGTAGCCGTGGAATTGTTGACGCACATATATACCGACTATGTATGTATGTATGTATGTACCACAACTATGCAGTGGCTATTCTATATATTAAAATAGAAAATATTGGTATAATTTATCTTAGAATAAATATATATATAATTTATAATATACCTACTACACTGCCCCAAGAAGGCAGCATGCAATTTCAGAATCTACGGTGGAAGGGACTGCGCTCCTTTTATGTACGTAGGTACCTACAGCATAAATGTATTGTAAAATATTTCAAACCTGTACGTAATCAAGGTGTCCAACATTTTAGATCACACCTACTGTATCACATGTGAGGCAGTAATGAATTACGTCGCCGATCTGCGTCTGCTTGCGTTATTCTTAACAATTGCCGATTTAGTTTACAATGATAATTTTACGATTCATTTTGTTTGAATAATGTACTTTTTCCTTTTTGGTAAACTTTATTTAATTTTATTATTCACTCCCTCTAGTGGGAATCGAACCCACAACCGTCGCGTTACAATCACACCCTTGTGCCGCTGCGCCACGATGGCCTCCTCTTACTTCATAATACAGTTTACCTATTTATTTAGCTAAGAGGTTTTTCACATAAAACTGTTAATTTACCTAATATAAGACACGAGGGGCGTACACGTGCTACGTTCGATTTTATTGCAGTAAATAACAGCCGGAATCATTTTTCAACTTGTATTTTGATACTAGCAGAACACTCTGTTCTGAAAAAAAAAAACGATTCATCGATTTGGAAATACAATTTTAATTTATTTAGATTTTTTTTCAATAGTTCATATGGTTATCTAAAAAATGCAAAAATATATGAATATAAGATAAAAAAAAATACTTTTAAGTATTTACGTGTAATACATAAAACAAATATCTGTAATAATATAATAAGTAGTTTTCCCTGACGACAGTGCGTTGTTACGGTGAATTGCTTGTATTCTTGTTGAATATGAATGTCTTCAATATATGTATATCTTTAGTATATTTATGTATTCTTATAATGTTTTAAAGTTAAAATTACACCGTAATTACACCGTTGTTAATTCAATCGTGATTATTAAAATTAACCCTATTCGGTTATTTGTATTGTTTAGTTAGACATGAGAATGGTAAAAAAAGATTTACAAATAAAGTGATCTGTAAGAGAGGTAGGGGGCTACCTCAGTTGACTTTTGATACTGGAGGAAGGTCATATGAAAAGCATGAAGGAATGGAAGGAATGTATGATGACAGTGAACGAGGCTAAAGAGGTAGGTAGAGACCGTACCGTTTGGCGCTCCGTTCTCTCTGACGACTCCGCCAGGGATACAGCCTGAAGTTAAGTATTTTTTTTTAAGTGAAGTTAGTCAACACGAGGTAATGATAGATTTAAAAAAGAAATAGGCAAAGTAAGATTTAAATTTCAAGTAAATAAGATATCTTAATTTAAATTGCTAATAATCCGAAGAATTCACTAGATATCACAAACCAAAAGTATAATAAAGATACTATTTGCATTTATCAAAAGCTGATATCGGAGTTATGAAAACAGAAACGACTCCCACACCCCGCTTGATAACTTTATCTACAATATTTAACTTGTTCCACTTATTAGTCGCTTCACTTGAAAAATCTATGTGAGAGATTTAAAAAATAATATAATCATTTTTAATAGGTATTGAGGGGCGTTGAGTTCCGCCGAGTGTCTTGGCATGCCACGTCTAAAAATGTAACGTGTACGACTAATAAAGGTGAAATATAATTATTTACTATTAAATAAATTAACGCTAGAGTCAGTGGCGAACTAAGGCTAAAACGGGCCCTAGGCAACATTATAATACCGGGCTCTTTTGTCATAACACATACTGGACCGATGTTAAAAATTATTACCCCATTAGGAAGTTGCATCTTTATAAAGCAGCATATGCCATATTCCATTTTCAAAAAAAAATAGGGATCCCTAATAAAAATGCAATAATAACCCAAGTATTAGTCATAAAAACTTCATTCCCCGCTCGATGTCGAATTTTGGAGACATAGGCACCACTGACGCGCTTCATCCGCCAGAGTGGATAAAGCACGTCTTTAAATAAATCTAGGTATAAAAATAGTGACATCAGAATTTGGATCATCAATTAATCAGTGTTGGCTTCAAAATGCATAATTCCGTATGGATACAGGCGATAGGCGGGTCACGGGTTCAGGTCAGGACTCAGTCACAACACTGCACTGATATTATGCATGAGATTACGAATTCTGTACAAACTTAATTTGGCATATTTTATTATTACTAAGTAAGTTGTGTTCATGTCATGCCTTTTTCCGTATGACAAGGCATGCAGAGAGAATAGCGGTAAGACACTCTGGGTCCCATTTTTCACCCAATTTTCGATTCGTTGAGTTTTTAGGCCTGTAACTCAACGTCGGTTTTCGTCTAATCATTCCCCCCGAGGTGTGTTGAACTCACGACCACCGTTTATAGTCCGACGCTGTCATTGCGTATAAAGCGTATAGTACAATTGTATTTCTAAGTAAAAATCGTCTCTTTTTTCAGAAACCCTTCAGAAAATCATTATAATACTTAAAAATTAACAAAACAAATTATTTTATACTAGGGGACGCGCGCAGCTTCGCCTGCTTATTGCTTAGGGGTGAATTCTAATAAACCATGAAACATGTGTTAAAAATATATTTTTAAGAGTCTAAGTTTCAAATTTTATAAAAATCGGTGGCGATTTAAAGATTTTTCCATACAAACTTTCAACCCTTTATTGGCACCCTTAGGGGGTAAATTCTAAAAAACCGTGAAACACGTGTTCAATTAGATATTTTTAAGAGTCTGAATTTCAAATTTTATAAAAATCGGTGTTGATTTAATTTTTTTTCCATACAAACTTTCAATCCCTATTTCACCCCTTTAGGGTTAAAACTTTTCAAAATCCCTTCTTAGTGGATGTCCAGATTACGAAACGGTTACGGCTGTGCGTGCGTCTTATCTCAGTCAGTGAGTACAAGTCCTTTTATATATATAGATTACATTATTTGAAAAATAAATGAACAATAAAGTATGCATGTTTGTACTGCGAGGATATTTAAAGAGACTCGTGTCGGTCATTAAATTTTATTACGTGCAATGGAAGAAACGCATCAGGAAATAATAATATTGTTACTAATCTTTGAACTGTTGTTCACATAATATAGATTATTTCTGTTTAGGAAGGATCTCCCGCATGCAGGTTAGAGGAGTGTTAGGCAAAACACAACCATCAATATGAGGTCCACCACTGTATTTTGTCTAAGATCATACCGAGAGATACCGCAGAGTGAACAGGATAAACGGCATTCACCATTGAAACCGTTCATTAAGAAGTTTCATGTTAGGTACTTTGAGAATTATGCATTTGGTTTTTACTATTCATTATAAGTTATTAACAGTAAAGCATTGTACTACGTTTTGTCTTTTCATTTTAAAAATCAATTAAGTATTATCTAAAAACAATACTATTTTATGATTCCTTACAACTAAATGTGGTATTTATTACCATACCATAAAAGGATCAAGAATAAACCCCTGCGAAACCTCTTGCTTATTTATAACCCAGGAGATTTCTTGTCAACTACATCAACCTCATGAACCCTGTTGACTAGGTAAGGATTCAGAAGATTTAGTGCACGTCCTCTTATGATGTGGTGGTAGAAGTTTCATGACCATTGTTGAGTGCTGAACGCAATCGGATGCCTTGAACAAGTCACAAACCATGCCAGAAGCATCCTGCGATCCCTTCCCATTAAAAATTTGTCTTTTCCTTTTTACCAGAGGGATGAAATGAATATTTTTTTCATTTTGCTGAACGGGGATCGAACCCAAAAGGCAGCAGGGGTATAATCCGTCACGACGGCCTTAAACACATTTATTTATAAATTTATTAATTAATAATTTTATATAGGTATATGATTTTATACAAAAATATTTTAGGTACATTTGTATTATATAGAAACCAAACTGAGGATGTAACGGTGCGGCGTCTGAATGTACCTTACTTGTGGATTCGATTCCTACTCAGGGGGTTCAAAAAATCTATTCAAGAAATTCACAATTTCACTGTTGGTATTCACCACTCAATGCAATGCACGTTCATTTTATAACGGGCAGAAAACAGAGAGTGTCTGATCTCTCTGTCTACCTCTACATAAATTAGTTTACATTCATACATCAGACACTGGGAGTCACCACCAAATAGGCAGAAAGTAACCAAACGGTCGTAACTTACTGCACTCACGTTTATAAGGAGGCGGCGGCCGTGACGGCGACAGTGCGTGGGCGACCGTGGACCATGTCGCGTGTACTTACTGCTTTGTGGATGATCTCCGCGGCGCTCGCTACGAACGGTGAGTGGCGTGAGAAATATTTTTTATTTGTAGTATAAATAATATATAGTGTAATAAATAATTATATTTACAAGTGATATTTTTTATAATTTTGGAGGTAACGTGTTCATTTTTGGTAAATACAAGCGACTCACACGCGGCTTCGCCCGCTTGTGCTTAAATGAATAGTAGCCTGTGTTATTCTGAAGTATAAGCTATATTAGTGTAAAGTTTCATCTTGCAAGTTTATAATATTAGTAGGATTTTGCTGTTTGAAACCATCTTCTTATGTTTGCTTAACTGAGATTAGAATATAAAAAGTTAAAGCGTATAAAACAAAAATAAAGTTATTGATAATTAAAAAATATTACCTTATAATTTCATGACGGCGTGCCGAATTAGAAATGTAAATCGATTAAAATACCTAATATTTCTTACTAAAGACGTATTTTAAACAACGTATTCTTCAATAATATCGATATTTTAAAATTATGTATGTATAAGTAACAGACAAAATAAAACGATCGAGGTTACAGACAGGCAGAAGAACCCACTCCCAGGTATATATTCGCCCGTAAAGGACTAAAACAATGGCCGATGACCTATATTTAAAGGCAGTTTGACTTGCGAGCTCTCTTTACTTTTGAGCTTTAAAGTTTTGCTAGTACCTACTTCAATTTTACATTTTTTTATTATTTTAAAACGATTTTTATAGATAAAGTTTCATTCAAGCATAATTATTTGATTTGAAATAATCATTTTTTGTAATTGAGATATTGTTTAATTCTGTAAAACAACTTAAAATAGTCTTAATAGTGATGCAGGGATACAAGGGTGCGACTGTAAATGCGTCAGGTAGTGGGTTCGATTCCCACTCGGCTTAAAATAAAAGTAGCTAAACAAAATAAAGTATCTGTGATATAAGACTCACCCACGGACAGACAGGCAGAAATACAGCTGAGAAACCCTTAGCACTATGTTCCCTTTGCCTACCATGTAGTGTGCGGAATACTGCGTTTTTTTTATTTAATGGAATACTTTTTTTTTATGTCATTTTATTTTAAACTGTGTCGTTTTCCTTTCACCACGTGTAAAGTCATAAATCACAATTATCATTAACCTATAGACCAAGTTGATACTTATTATAATCTATTTATTACAAGATTGGATATTATACCTCAACTAGTCGTTGCCCGCAACTATCTTTTGTTTGCATTGGTCCTAAGACGTAAAATAAAAATCTATAGGCTATATTGAGTATAAGGGCAGAGTTAAACAAAAATTTTTAATTTGTAGTGGATGTATATTCAGTTGCACTATTTCTATAAGTATTTATAAGCATCGTATTGATAAGTAGCGACGCTCGCTATTTGTTTGCTAACTTTTGTTGTTTTCGTGTTCTAATAACATGATTATTTTAACGACAATATCCATACAACCTAAAGAAAATACCTGAAGAAACTAAAGTTTTATCCAATTTAATAAAACAATTATTGGTAGTTTATTTATTTATTTAGAACAGGTTTTGGTTTTAACTAACTTAACCATTATGGCATCATCATCATACTGTTGAACATAGGCTTCCCCCAAGGCCATAGGCATTATGGCATAGTAGAAATATATTTAGCTAAACATGATAGAATTTCAAATAATATTTAACTTATAAATATTACCTTTCGTCTTAATGAAATTTGAAATTAATTTTTCAATTCAATCCACACGTACCGACTATCACCATTTAATAACCATAGACAGAAAAACTAAGAGCACTAAGGCACTCTGGTGTTCTTAACAGAATTACTCTTTCCAATATGTAAGAGATGTATTATATTATAGGTAATAAATATTGCAAACTTTATAATTGGCGTTCATTAAATATAAAATGAGTGCATACGCCCGTAAACCGATGTTGACCGATGACTCAGTGGACGAGTCCTGCTCCTTATAAGATATCCTTAGAGCCTAACTAATTTGCACTTGCCCATCATCTAGGATCTGGTCTAATCGTGACTCAGTGTTTGTTGGTTAATATTAAAGTTTTTACCACACTACACGTCTCCTAAACAAATAACTGCCAGACTAAACATATATCATTAATATTGAGATCCGTTTATAAAATTGATTTTGAAGGAGATTTGTAAGTCAAGTAAAGTAAAAACTATAGAAACAAAAAAACTAAAAGGACTCATCAATGATTTGTTTGACTTAGCGTAGCTTATATAATATACAGGTGGAAGAGGCAGCGCTTCTTTTATTGAACCTGCATATAGGGTAATATATTTCAAACTCACATCTAAGAAATTAATCAAGGTACCTCAACAGTTTGGACGTAGGATTTTTTTTTCATTTCACGATTTTTATCCATATCTGTATTTCGTGTGACGCACACATACGTGTGCGACGTTTCCGATTCGACAGGTAAGTGTGTGCGTGCCTATGTTATACTTTACAAATGGCGTTTTATTTTAAAACGATAATTTTATGATTTATTTTGTTTGAAAAAATAACTTTTTCATTTTTGGGAATTATTTTTTTTCCGAATTATATTAGACTTTTATAGAGTAGTTAAAACTGTGGTTTCATTTAAAGTGGTGCTGACAATTCCACCCTGTATAACATTTTCAATGGTACAGCGATTATAATCGCGGTGGTTGTGAGTTCGGTTCTTACTCGGAGGAATGATTGTATTTTAAGTTACTTTCATTTCCCCGCCCTGGCCCTGCGGAAATACGGCTTCAACAAAGTAACATGTAATTACGATATTTGCCTTTCCAAATAGATATTTGTAATATTAAAAAAAAGCGTAATTTTACGTTAGTTCACTTTGAAAACATACTATATCCTATAAAGCTAGGGTTATTAGGGCATATTTTTTCGTTTTTATAATATATTTTTAAAAGCTTTACACGTTTTCCCAATTCTCTTTTCAAGACATAGCGTAGCGGAACTCAGTATTAAGACATTGTGTTACGTTTCCAAAATGGGAAAATTCAGAATATTTTCTTTTTGTTATTGCCCACTTTGCTCTGATGGCCTTAAGCATCTTTTAAGCTTTTTATGAACGTGCAGCGGTTGTATGTTCAGTTCCGACTCGAGGGAAGTAGCTGTGGTGCCCTGACAAGGCGTGGCGTTGATTTCTGCCGTTCAATACGCAATGTCTCGAAAATTTGGCGGTGCATAAAGAACGAATTGTCTTAACGGGATGCAGGTTAAAGCTAAAATAAACGATAATTAATGTAAAGACCACTTCTATGAAAACAGATGTGAGATAACGAACTATACTATGCGAAATACTTACGAAATGCTTCAAAATTAATAAGCGTTTCATTAAAAACATCTAAGATGGCAGTTTATGTTCAAAAACATATTAAATTATTCATAGAATGTAACTAGTTTTAGAAAAACTTGAATCATATCAGAATTTATTACTCTAATCTTTTATTAGGACGAAAAAATATAAATTAATTCACACTATTTCCCAGTGTTGGCCTTGACTTAGACAAAATAGTAGTATATAATTATTTCCCGCTGAGTAAACTGCAAAACACGTGTAAGTGACGCACTCGTGTGGTGTATTTGTACTGGACATGGATTATACAATTTTTTGGGTGTAAAGTGAATGACCATACCTATTTTTGGTATTCCACCTGCTTCTAAGTATGACCCTCGACAGGCGTTCGCCGACTGACAGAATCAAAGCATTCCTGATCCCACCAGGGATTGAAATGCATGCATAATTCTGATTGGAGCGTTTTTTAGGGGTGTGTGAGTCAACAGCCGCAGATACAATGAAAGAAACAAACCGATCATAGCAAAAAATGTCTCATAATAATCAGACTTGAACAGAAGATTGCCCAACATGCAATCCACAGAGTCAGCATACTCAGAATATTTGATTTTTTTCATTACCATGTGTGGAAGGAAGTACAAACCATGAAAGTTGGGAAGCAAGAGGGAACAGAGTGACGGTGTCTATCATACCTCTATGCTATAGGGGACGCGGGAGCTATAACAAGGAAATGTGATTTAAAACAGGTAGAGTTGAGGAGATCGAAAGGCGTCAATTATGACACAATAACGGTCCATGTATAAATAGTTAAATCTATTAATAGCGTTATATAAATATAATTGGATTGCAAAAGATAAATACAAATTTTATTGTATTTGATACTTATGTCACTTTTGCTGTGTATTTATTGAGTACGAGTAGGTACGTGGTTTATAGTGCCACGTGTACCTACTTTATTACATTATGTAGTTATACTTAGTTTATTACGACAAGTCACCGGTTCATTTTTTGTAGGCGCTATGCGATAAAGACGAACAGATAAACTTATATCCTCGTATTGCACATAGGTTAAAGAGTAAATATGTTGACGAACATGCCATATAAATACCTACAGTTCATTTATACAAACTAGAGGTAAACTAATTACTTTTAATAATATGCTAAAGATAAGTTCATTCTCCATAGTTTTTGGCAAAAAATCAGCGAGCCATCACATGTTGTGTATAATTGGTTTTTTGCAGTATAAGATACATACACCATGAACACATGACAACTAAAACAAGAAATTATTTAAATAACAGTTATCAATCAAATCAAATTAAAATATTTATTTATATATAACAAAACAATGATAAAACAATCGCGTTTGACCTACATACTGTATATTTAATATAATAAAATATTCGCTCACTTTACCAAAGGAGCTTGCAACTTCCCTATTAGGAGCCCGGAGCGTACGCAGTCTGCATTTGAATTTCGTAGCTAATGCTACGAACCGCTACGACTATCTACGCATTTATAGTTTTGTTTGTGAACAACTTTGGCACACTTTCTAGCCGTGTTTCAATGTGCTAGGGCATTTTCCAGACAGCTTGTTGAGTGGCGGAACTTAACACCGCGCTTTGTTTTGATACCTGAGCGAGGATTTGAAAATAATAATTTATTTATCCAAGTGGAAATCCAGCCCACGTCGCTCGTTCAGACGTTGTGCCGATGACCTAAGCTGTCTTTTTTAACGTGATGGTTTTGGGTTGGACCCGCAATCAACTTTATAAATTTTGTGTATTATCGCATATAAGATATTTTCATTTTCCTGGTCTGGTTAATTTAAGCACTGAGCAAATGTATTTCAAATTGCTTTAAAAACATTTAAACATACGTTTGCATGTATATCTTATAATTTATATTTTTTTTATTGCAGCACAAGATAGTTCACGATTTCTGAAAGAAGGATCAAAATGCGAGGTGCGGGTTCGTCTCCAAGAGGGATGGGTGTGCGGAGTACATCGGTTAGCAGAAAATCGGACACATTTCGCCAGCTTCCTGGGCCTGCCGTACGCTGAACAGCCCGTGGGCGTCCGTCGCTTTAGCGTGAGTAAATCTTAGTGTATTTTGATCGACATACTAGTCATCGGGGACATTGAGGCGTAAAATTGAAAATATATTTTTTCCCTGAGAAGAGAATCGTCTCTTAGCTCCTCTCTCTTGCTCCCTTTCTTGTCTACACTACTTCTTCACACTTCTTATCACGTCAGGTGTCACGTTCCGGAGTAAGATCGTTTTCTTTGTGCGTTGTCCGTCACTCACACAGCGGAAGAGTTTTAGAGTTGAATATAAATATGATATTTGATATGTTTTGAATATAAACTAGCTTTAACAAAATAAAAATAATTTATTCTTCCAATTTTTTTGTAAAAAATCTACTTAGCATGTTAAATAATTTTAAATTTCAAAATTAATTTTCGACGCTCTTAAAGCAATTACGCTTGTCTCACTATTATGCATAATGATAAGCACTATGATCTAGTACTACGAGTAAACTAATAATAACAAGTGCTCGAAACGATGGTTGTAGATTCAGAACACTTCAATCATATTAACATCTTTAATTTCATTCATGTTTTCAGGAATTAGGACCAGTTGAGCCATGGAATTGCTTATACGACGCATCCTTCGAAGGACCTGCTTGTCCGCAACATAATGCTTTCTACGGGCCTTTACTAGGATCTACCAACATGAGTGAGGCCTGCATCTACGCAAATATTCACGTCCCTCTGCACGCCTTGCCTGAATATAAAGTTTTAAGGCCAGCCAGACATCTGCAACCACCTCATGAAGCTGGTCTGGCGGATGGAACAGATACTGGCTTGCCCATCTTAGTGTTCATCCATGGAGGTGGCTTTGCCTTTGGATCCGGTTCTACTGGACTCTACGGTCCTGAATATCTGGTGTCAAAGGATATGATTGTCATAACTTTTAACTATAGGTAAGATATGTCACCTTTCTAGTAAATAAGCAATGATTAAGCAACGCAAATTCTTAAAAATTTGGCGGAAAGCGGGGAACAGAGTCTCAATATTAGGTTCCCTTATATGTTAGGTTGGCTATGCGGAACGACGTGAAGCTGCACAAAAATTAAGCAGTTACTTTTATGTGTCTTGTATGGTGTCAGATATTAAAGGTCGTTTCAAGTGCGTCACAAATCGCTTATGCAATATGATAACGTTTGAATAATAATAAAACGAGGAAGTAGGTAATATTGTATCTTTTATAAATTTTGCCGTATATTAAATAATTATGTTACAATATTCCGGTTCTAGATGGAGCTGACTTTACGCGCAGCCTTGGCTAATATATGCCCTCACCGTAGCTCTAGTTCCGCATTGAAATAACTTATTTAAAATAATCGGTTAGGATCTATCTACCTATAAGATATCACTGTGACGTCTAAAAACTATATGAAAAATACGTACGTGGTGTATGAAACAAACCTCTAGGTCTTACTATTATTATTAGTGAAATAAATAATATTAATGTATTCAGCTTGATAGTTTATAGAACCACGACATTCAACAAATTATCAGTAACGTCAAAATAATAGATTAAGCAATTGATTGTTTGTTATTGTTGTTAATGCCGAGATGAAAGGGCATAACAAAATCGGTCAAGACAATTTTATTCATAAACATTCAGGAAAACACGTGTTCGAAGACGTCTTGTTTACAACCGGATTTGACGACATGATCTTATCTATAGAGCTTAGGATAGTCTAGATAAGCGCTTAGTAATAAATTAGCGTATTATTTTAAACTTTATTTAGAGGCGTGGCGTGGCGCAGCGGCACAAGGGAGTGATTGTAACGCGACGGTTGTGGGTTCGATCCCCACTCGAGGTTATGAAATATTTGTTTAAATTTATATTTATATTTCTTCGCTCTGGTGTCGAGGCAAAGCGCGGCGTTGAGTTCTGCCACTCAACAAGCAGCTCCAGAATTGGGTAGGAAGTGGGAAACGGCCAGAAAGAGGCAACCTAGTGTCTTAACACTACGTTCCCTCTGCCTGCCACGCTGTGTGAAAAATTAATTGTTATAATTGACATGAAATATTAAATGTGCTTGTTTTATATATTCAATATTTTATAAGAGGTAGTAGGTAGGTTTATTTAATGTAAATTTTATACTTAGTTTATCAGTCTGTCAATTAGAGGATAGGTGTATCAGATGATCCTTCGGGGTAAGAAGACATTATTTTTTTATGGGAGAAAAAGAATATTCAAAATGCATTGACCTACATATTATTGTTTAGATATAACCTTCCCCCTTAAGGAAATTGTCACGTAGGTACCTTTCGTCTATATAGTATATAATAACAGAGTTAATAAAATTACTTTGTTCACCTTTAATAATCTAAGCAAATCACTAATAATCTATCCACTATTCATTTTTCAGAATAAACGTTTTCGGATTTCTCTCTCTCAACTCTTCAACCATTCCTGGTAACAATGGATTAAGAGATATCATAACTTTATTAAAATGGGTGCAAACTAACGCTAAAGCATTCGGTGGAAACCCCAATGACGTGACACTGGGAGGGCAGAGCGCTGGCGCTAGTTCTGCGCATCTATTATCGATGTCTCTTGCAGCTGAAGGGCTTTTCAAAAGGTATTATAACTACAAATATCTATATTTATTTGCCGAATGCTGTATTCTTACAAAAAAATCGTGGAATTATATTAAGTTGCACATATTCCTAACATGCATTTTTTCGTGTTTTAGAGTCATACTGATGAGTGGAACTGGCATTCCTACTTTCTTTACAACTTCTCCAGCGTATGCTAAATTTGTGGCAAACCTTTTCTTATCTGGTTTAGGAATTAATGAAACAAATTCTGAAGATATTCATAAGCGACTGATAGCAATGCCACTCGAATATATAATGGAGGCTAACAAACAACTTCAAGATAAATTTGGACTGGTAGCATTTTTACCAGTCGTTGAAAGTCCATTTCCAGATTTTACAACCGTATTAGATAACGATCCTGAAGTACTTATTTCTAAAGGTTGTGGGAAGAATATACCTCTTATGATTGGATTTACGAACGCAGAATGTGAATCATTTAGAAACACTTTTGAAAAAATTGACATGCTAGGTCAGCTTCAAAAGAATCCGCTCCTGATACTATCACCGAATGTAATTTATAAACTTCCTATTAAAATGGCATTCGAAGCAGCTCAAAGAGTGATAGGCAGATTTTTTAAAGGAGGACCGACAATGGACAAGTACATAAAAAGTTGCTCTGAAACATTTTATATTTATCCTGCAATGAAATTAGCGGAGAAGAGGGCATTAACCGGTGGAGCTCCAGTATTTCTCTATCAATATTCCTATGAAGCAGATTTTAGTGTAATTAAGGAGTCAAAAGGATTAAGGTTTGATGGCGCTGGTCACGTAGAAGACACAACATTTATTTTTAAAGCAAACGCAATGGATGATATTGAAGGGTTTTCGCCACCAACTCGCAAAGATCAATTAATGATAGATTGGATGACCATGTTTGTTAAAAACTTTATAGATTGCAAGTAAGTTGGTTTTGAAGAAAAAGATTTTGATACATAATTTGTTTATTCATTTATTTCTTATTTTCATATTACTATGTGGACTCATTTAAATGAGCAAACATATTTTGCTACTCTTTCATAAAATTGTATTTTATTGTAGCGATCCAATGTGCAATCAACGACAACTGTCGAAATGGCCTGCTGCCAGCGAGAGCCTGCCGACACAGTACCAGTACATCGAGGCACCTATGCTGTACCGCTTCATGGAACCCACAAAAGACCAACAAGAGATGATTACATTTTTCGACAATTTGCAGAATAGGACTAGTTAAATTTTCTGTACGTCTACAAAGTTAAAAGAAGACATTTTTTCTTAAAGTTGAACGTTGAGTCAAAATTCACTTTTTTACGCTTAAGATGAAATTTGAACGATATATAGAATTAGTAATAATTTATTATAATTATTTTTAAGTAAGTTAAGCCACAACCGTCCACAATAATAAGATCGTTTTATGCTGGTGTCTAAAAATTTAAGTGTCCATTTTTAGATGCTTTCATTTTGAACAATTACTTGAAAATTTGCATTATTAAAACATGAGCCTGAAATCTTTGCCAAGAAGAACAGGGCGGCAAACAAATACCTATAAACATGATTTATTTTTATTATTTTCTAATATAGTAACTTTTTAGTGTTAGGGGACCATTTAGTTAGTTTTACACAATAAGCTTTGATGAGAAATATAAACATGTTTTTCAATCAAATTCTTGTTAACCCTTGTTGTGTTTAAGAATCAAAGTTTGTTATACAAAAAATATAATAAAAAGAATCTTTAGTAATATTAAATGATTTGTAAACATTGATCTCTGCTGTCTTGTCTTGTAACACAAGGGATTATATTTATATTATAAACCTAGTTCTAGATTACATTTCAAATATTTGAAGATCTCTCTTCCGTTTTAAAAATATTTAAGAGTCTAAATTGTTTAACGTTGCTGTAATTTTGAAACACTAATATTAAATTTTCCCGAAATTCAATTTTTACGACGCATTATATTCATATATCAATGTCTTGAAAATTGGACGATGCGTGAGGAACGAAATGTCTTAGCACTAGGTTGTCTTGTTGTAGGCAAGCATGTCTTTAATTATAAGTGTACGTGATGTAAAATTTATGTGATTTATGATTATTTTACACTCAATAGTGCATATAAATTAGACCATAGCGGAATTCGAACCTGCGCTTTTTGGGCAATATCTAAAATACATTCCTTAGTGTGAATATAATAAATGTATATGTCATTAAAAATAATTTTACCTGTTTAGATATATTTTTATATTTTACAGGGCTTTACCAAAAATACACAGTAAACATGGATAAGTCGCAAGGCAACCATACAATCGGTATTACTAAGATAAGAAAACATTATAAAACTAGAGTATGGTGGCCCTTATTATAAAATTTACTTTAATTTACTTGTAAATAATATTTTAAGTATAGCTTGTTTTAGTCAGTTATGTCAGTCCTAACGTCCATATAGTCCTTTTTTATAATAAGTACTATATAACTGTTTTTTCGTGCTTTCTTTATTATTGTGTTACTTATATCTTTATTGAAATGGTAAAAAAAGAATGTAATGGTAATGATAGCGTTCAATAGTAATGTTGCTAGCTAAAAAATACTCCTTTATATACAATGAAAACTCAAAAAATAAAATATAATAATGTACCTACTTAACTTATAATTTGTATGTTTTGTAAAAATTAATAATATTTTTTTAACTTTCTTATTTAGTTTTTTATTAATACTCTTTTAAATATTTGAATAATGTCAATTGCTTAGACTATCGATATATAAATAACTCCTATTATATATTATATCTATTTTTTATAATGGTACCTACGATAAAACAAATCTTATTAGGCATCAAATTCCAACCATATTTTTTTTTATTTATCAAAAATGCAAAATTAAGTAATTTATATAGAACTAGGAACACTGAACTGCAGTCAACTCTTTTCAATAAAATTTGCTATAAGATAGAAAATAGGAGCTGATTTATTTTGTTTATAATTTTTCTTTGCAGCTCCTTTTTAAAACGTAGAACGCATAGAATTCAAGTATTGCTACGATTGTTTGTAGGAGCCTATTATATCACAGCTTAATAACTTTTAACAATTTTTATTTTTTAATTTATATAAATGGGTTTTTAAAGAAATTGATTGTTTGATCAGTAAATTGAAATAAAACCGTGGAAAAAGTTGTTTGCATATTATATTTTTACGAATTTTTACGAAAATAGATTTTGCTTTTATAAATATTATACAAATACAAGACAAAAATTGCGTCCATCGTGACGCAGTGGCACAAACGTGTGTCTGTTAACGAGTCGGTTGTGGGTTCAATTACCACTTGGACAAAATGAATTATTAAATATTTTCATTTCCGTGTTCTGGCAATAAGGAATATCAGGGTGTCTCTAGGTTCCCTGTGCCTACGCTGCCTAACTAAGCTAAAAATAATATAAAGCTGCGTGATACACTCTTACATACAAATATATTTTACAATCATAATGCCTAACGAGTTGTAAAATGATCCCTGTTTATAACAAAACTATTAGAAATTTTGCAGATTCATATCAGGTTTGTGTCGTTTCTAGTGAATATAAAAATATAGACAGTAAAAGTTGATTGTACTAGTAACACGGAAGTAATTAATATACGACAATTACTAGTTTGACTAGACTAACATTCGTTTAAAATAGATATTATTTTGTTATTAAAAAGTTTCACGCTGCATCCCGCATTTACCAGGAAAGGTAGAAGATAGGCTACCTAGAGCCAATATATTCCGTTCTCCACTTTCCTCCTGTGTGAACTTGTGTAGTGACGGAATTCGACGCCGCGGGTCCAGTCTGACAGACTCTATTTTTTGATTATATCTTTAGTGTTTTGTACCGTAATTTCTTTGCTTATAAAGCTGAATATGATATCAAATACTCTACGGTCAACTACTAAGTAACTCTACTAGCATTTATATATCGTTTTAGTTGCATTATGTATAAAACCTGTCGCGTAAATGGACCCAAAGGGCACTTCCCCTGGGCCTATAGTTATGAAATTTCGCATAAAGTGAGAACTTTCTATACAACAAAAAAGGAAGCAATGTGAAAAATTTGAATTTTAAGGTATAATAAACAAAAAGAAATTCCCCAATCTATGAAACACAAAAATTAAAAGCCGTTTGCGAGTCCACGTAATATCAGCGTACCTACGTACTCACACAACTGCTCGTACGTAACGCACCGCGTCAACATCACCGGCACGAGACTGATACTTCACACTCGCTACGAGTTATTATTTTTATAAACAATCATCAAACAACGCCGACCAACGATATTGGTTTTTTTTTATCAATTTCAAAAGTGTTATTTCTTGGGCCTAGGGAAGTATAAAATTAAATCAGGCTTCTTGTAAATTCCCTACGTTCAAAGTGTTATAGGTTTTCTAAAAAAAAGTTTAACCATTTTATTAAAAAATAAATGATTCATCCAATTTCATGAAAATTAAATACAGAAAGTCTTCATATTGTTAGTTCTTTATATTATCTATAAATTTCCGTAAATAATAATATAAAAAAATGAAATTAAAACTTGCATTACTAATACTAACGTGGTACGCCCAAACAAGTGTTCAAAGTGTGATCAGCATAGCACAAGGCAAAATCCTGGGGATACCTAGAGATGGGTTCATTTGTTACGGGGGAATCCCTTACACTTCTATTAATGGCCCTACTGGAAGGTTTAGAGTAAGTAACATCTAAAACAATATTTTTTATTATGTGTATAAAATATAATTATGTCTATAAAATATATATTTTATTTAAATTTGGTACGGTATCGGTAAAAAACGGTACTTAACACAGTGTAGTGACACTTCCCAGGTTCCCAGAATGAGAGGGCTGACGTATAAGTACAATTATGATTAAAATTATTAAAATGTGTGAAAATCACGAAAATCTATATATATATATATTACTAGCGGACCCGGACGCGGCTACGCCTGCTTGAAATATAAGAATATAATTTCTATAGAAATATAATTTCAATCTAGATGAAATGCTAAAAGTGACTATTATATTTATTTTCATAAGGATGAATATCAACATGACGCGGTAACGGACGCGGTCGCGTAGCAACGACGGTTGTTATTAACATGGCAGAATAAATTGCATGTCAAATTAGAAAGTATTTTAATTTATTAGTACATATGTGTAATGTAATATTATATAGCCTATAGCACTTCTGAAGAATGCAGCTTACATACAAAACAAAAACAAAGTAAATCGATCCAGTAGATCCAGAGATCTTAGCGTTCAAACAAACAAACAAACAAACAAACAAACAAACAAACAAACAAACAAACTCTTCCGCTTTATTATATTATAGTATATAGTATAGATTTCTAACGTACACATACATAACGGACGTTCGTATACAATTTGCATTATTTAGAGATTTATTAAAAGACAAGTGTTTTTCGTGAAATAAACGTAGTAAGTGCAAATAAAAATCTTGCAGATATCTTATGAACAATATGTTTCATTTATTAATTTAATTATTTCTGCGCTGCGATGACTTCATTACTTTGTTTTCATACTTTTTGCGGTTTAAGCGTGGTGGCATAGCACCTACATGGAAGAACGTTAGAGAGTCTCGCGAAGCCCGCTGTTACCCGAGCTCTCCCTTAGAAGAATGCTTACAGTTGGACGTCAATGTCCCTCCCGGGAAGTCCCTGCCGGTTTTAGTTTGGGTTGTTGGAGGTACCGGTCAGTATAATCCCACGAAGCTGGTTAAAGAGGGGCTCATTGTGGTGACAGTACGGCATAGGTAAGTACTAAGTACTCGTATGTGTTTTTAGTAATCGTTCAATGCGTGCATGCCGACTGGGTTGAAGGCTAAGATGAGCTTTGTGATTTTTTTGGATTTCTTAACTAGTACAAAAAAAGAAAAACTAAACATAGTCACGAGGTTTTTACTGTTTAAAATAGAAGAGAAGTAGATGTATATCAAAGTTTTATGACTGCGAGTACGTGTAACGTGGAATATATTAACATTTTTCAATTTTCCTTTTATATTATATCTTTTATATCTTTTTTATTTTGTAAAGACTGGGGCCAGCTGGCTTTTTATGTTCGAATGAAGACAAAATACCCGGCAACGCAGGGTTAAAAGATGTGCTGATGGCCTTGAGATGGGTTAGAGATAACATTGTTGCTTTCCATGGAAATCCCAATAAAGTTGTTATTGCGGGGCAAAGTTTTGGAGCTGCGATGGTGGAATCGTTAGTTATGACATCTTCAGGAAAGGATCTATTTCATGGAGCAATACTGCAGAGTGGGACTGTAATGGCTCCTTGGGCTTTCAATTTTGACGCAGAAGAACGAGCCAAGTTTTTAAGAATGCAGTTTAACGGTAGTAGAGCTATAACTACATTAGCTAAAGCTGGCGTAGCAGACATGGCGAATAAGGCTGAAGAGCTTAATTTGCCTTATTTCTCCTTTGGACTTTGTATAGAAAATTCTATGAAGAATGAAGAAATGCTTATATCTAAAACTCCAATGGATTTAATGTCTAAAGGCTCATCGAAAGTCCCTATTATGATAGGATATACAAATAATGAGGCTTACGTATTTTCTTCGATGCTTAAAGATAAAAATGTTGTGAGGAAAATGTCACATGAAATGGATTTTCTAATTCCTATGGAGTTGCAAACAGGCAAAAGGGAGATATTGCAGATGATAAAGAAAATGAAAGAAATGTACTTCGAGGACAATATGACAATGCCATCCGTACTATCTTACCACAGGTATTTATTGTGATTATTCTATTCTAAGTGTGCTTTACAATTTCCCCACATAGCAGGGTAGGATTTTTAAGTGAATACGGTAATTTAATA
Source organism: Heliconius melpomene rosina (assembly GCF_056956725.1). Taxonomy (NCBI): domain Eukaryota; kingdom Metazoa; phylum Arthropoda; class Insecta; order Lepidoptera; family Nymphalidae; genus Heliconius; species Heliconius melpomene. Next base: position 10,079,710 of record NC_140396.1, read on the forward strand.
TATACATACTATGTTCCATTTTCCAGAGATGCCTACTTTTTAAGTCATATTTATAGAAGTTTAAGACTACACGCATCGTTTGGTCGTCTAGTGTATCATTACCAGTTTTCGTATGTGGGCAATGTGGGAGTGGACGAGGAACTTGATGTTCCCAAGCTTGGTGCAGCACATTCTGATGAGTTAGCGTATTTGTTTCCCGATAAAGGACGAAATCTAAACGGTGACGATGGAATTGTGCAAAATCATTTAATTAACATCTGGTCTAATTTTGTTAAATATTTGTAAGTATAGCAGGCATTCACCATGTCATACGTAGGTATATAAAGTTATGGCGTAAAGGCGTAGGCCTATTGCATGTGATGCTAATTCGTAGACAATTTTCTTTTTTCAACTATATATTGTTATTTTTCTAAAGCCAAAGTAAAAAGATAAGTCGATATTTTCCCCTGAAGGCTTTTGGCAGTGAAAAACAACAAACCATGTATAAAAAACTGTAACAAGTATAATAATTTTTCTTCCTTATAGGAATCCAAGTGGCGCGAACAAGCAAGCGATGTGGGAGCCGGTAAACATACACGACCCTAAGGTGTTGGATATCAATATAGAATTAGATTTTATTGAATTTCCTTACAAGAAGGAAGCGCAAATGTGGGAGGACATTTACGACAAATATTACTTTGAAAGGAGGCGAATTTGAGATGCCTATAAAATAACGTTAATTTTCGTTATCGATCGCTTCTCTTTCGTTTCTCTAAGCTGTTAATACGCCTAAATTGCCTTTTTGCTGATGACAATGGTGTTTTTTTCTTTTTGTAGTATATTTTACGTGTTGGTAGAAAGCTATTTATGGATTACTAGATTTCAGCTGAGGCTTCGCCCCACGGTGAAATGGAAGTGACTAAGAATTGTATATGACAAATAGTAGCCCGCGGATACTGTGACAGCACTATAGATACAGTAGATTAAAATATGAACGATCTCAGGAGATTAGGGCATTCGACCAAACTAGGTCTTCTATGTATAGATAAAAGAAAGAAGTTTATCCAAAAGTGACGATTGCACCTACCTTCATCAGTTTCGTGTATGGGAAATTCTGTAACCTTACCTGTAACAAAGCGATGTTAAATTAAGTAAATATTTTTTATGCAGTTTGTTCGATTTACATACTTATAGATATATAAAGTACGAGTATGTAAATTATATACACATTTAGTGAAAGAATAGTTTGATATATAAAATATATATAAACGTAAATAAAGTAAATATAACATATAACATAATATGTAGGTATATATATTTTATATTTATTGACAACAAGTCAAATATGCTGTCTTTACGTATGAAAATGTTTAACGTAGCAAGATCTGAACCCACGCCTCTTGGAACATCCATTTTTTATAGGTTTTCTAAAATAATATTTTATTTTCCTGAATGTTTAAAATGTTAAAAGCACAGTAGTATCTACCTACCTATATATACACGTTAAAGCTCAGTTCTTGGTGAACAATGTTTCATATTACCCAATCGACAACAGACAAAACAGACTAAATAAACAGACAAAAAGCTGTGTGTTTATGACAATCTCAAGTGGGGTGATAATATTTGATAAGGATGCTTATTGCCGATAATAAAATAAGTTTGGTACTATCGAGACAAAATTACAATACTAAATATAACAAAAGTTCTCTATAATTATATGTGTGAAGTCTTTTTTTTTGGCGTTAAACTTTTTTGGGAACCTAGTGTTAAGTGGCAGAACTTAACGCCGCTCTTTCTTATTACTAGAGCGACGAATCATAATCGAACCCACAACCGTCACGTTTATAGTTTGACACTGTTCACTGCGCCACGATAGCCAAATATATACTCGCAGGAACTCAACGCTGCACTTTGTCGCTAGAATAATTTCTTGCATCAACAAAAGTATAAGCTTATTCAAATATAGGAACATCGAGTGAAGTTGGAGCGTCTATGTAAAATATATTTATGATAGAAAATTTAATTAAAACCGTTGGACCGTTCTCAGTGGAATAACGTAAACATCAGCACACTGACGACATTCACGTGACAGACAAAAAATTAATTGCTTCTTTTAATACAAGTTTTTTTCCAATACGAAAACATGAAATATTTCCATCAAACTATTAAGAATAACGTTAATAATATTGAATTATAAATAAAACTATAAAACAATTATATTAGTTGTTTAACTGTAAACACGACGGTTGTGAGTTCGTTTCCCACTGTAAGGAACAAATTATGATATTTTTTAATGTTTATTTATAAAGATAAAAATATAGGAACACAATATCACAGTGTTCTCGTATAGCAAAATAGGCAGAAGGAATTTAGTGTTAAGACACTCTGTGCCTTCCAAACTTTCCACTTCATTTTCGAGGCATCGGGTCTAGTAGTAGCGGAACCCATCGACGCGCTACGTCTACTATACTAGGTAAATGTAAATAAATTGAATATAATAATTCTTCCAAATGAGAATCGAACCCGCAACCGTTGCGTTTACAGTCAAACTCAATCAATAATACAATGAAGAACCTATTTTCCTCTGGTAATAATTTGTGTACTTAATATTACATGGGGTGATCGATGGAGTGGTTTTGGCGTGAACCAGTTTTGGGCGTCGTATTAAGCACGAGGCCCGCCGCTCTCGTCGCCATGGCTGCTATATAGACTGTTAATGACATTCACAAAAATGTGGCAAGTCTTGTTTCTCGCTGCCAGCGTCTACTCTAATTCCATTGTCATCGATAATATTATTGAAGTTGATGAATTGAACGACGGTAAAGATGGCGACGAGAAATACGTTTTTCGAACTGAACACGGACCCGTAAGAGGATATGAGAATAATGATGTTTTAGAATTTTTTGATATACCCTATGGAGCTTTTACTGCGGAATTACCATTTCAAGTAAGGATTTTTTTATATATTTAATTGTCTACAAATACCTAGTATTTTTCATTATATTTATTTCAGAATCCCTCGAAACCACAATCATGGGAAACAACACGTGAAAAAACGGAGCACTCCTCGCGATGCCCCCAAGTTAATGAAGATAACGCATACGTAGGAACCATTGAATGTTTAACTTTAAGTATTTTCAAACCTGTAAACGCTACAGACGCTGACGTCGTATTCCATGTACACGATAGCCAATTCAATAGTGGTAGCGGCGATCCGCTGAAGTATATACCAAAACGTCTAGTTTCAGAAGAGTTAATAGTTGTTTTACCTAATTATAGATTAGGACCGTTAGGATTTTTGTGTCTTCAAAATGAGATTGCTCCTGGAAATGCTGGCCTTAAAGATCTAACTTTAGCTTTAGAGTGGACTTATAGCAATGTCAAGACGTTTGGTGGGAAGCCTTCCAATATAGTAGTAAGTGGGTCAGGTGCAGGTGGTGCGCTAGTTGAGTATCTATTACTATCACAAAGCTCTAACAAATTCATATCTAAGGCTATTACTGAAAGTGGCTTCACTCTCTCTCCGTGGGCACTAGACAGAAATCCATTGAATACAGCCACGACATTAATGAATAAATTGAATCGAAATGAATCTAGTAATATGAATACTACATTCAAAGAGGTTGATATAGAAGTTGTAGCGAGAGCTTCTGGTGATCTTCATTTCCGGCCATGCATTGAATTGGAAGGAGGATTCCTCAATCAAACGCCCTGGTCACTTCTGAAAGGCGAAAAATTCGAAAAACCCCACATGCTGGGATCAGCCAGTCAAGCCGCTATGGAAAAAGCTTTACAATATACAGAACAGACTTTATTACAATTAAATGACAATACAACACTACTGTTGCCACATGATCTTAAATTTAATAGCGGCACAGAAAAGGAAAACCTCGGAAAACGAGTGAAAGATTTATACTTTGGTGAGAATAACATTACAATAAATAATTTGGAGATACTTTCGCAATGTTTCAGCGATAGTAACTATCTTTATCCTGGAATACGAGGTGCTAGATTATTTTTAAATGGTGGCGCTAAAGTATTTTTTTATGAATATTCGTACGGACGAACGAACCCCATTGCTGGTGCCAAGCGAGGTGATTATGTAAGTCATGTATTTAGCAAACCGGAAGACACGCCTGCAAATGTTTTAACTATGTCAAATAAAATTTTAAAATTATGGTCCAGTTTTGTCAAAAATGGGTAAGTTTTTTAGTTTATTTTCTGTTAAATTTTAATTAAACAGAAAAAGTTTATGTTACAAGTTTTACGACGACTTCTATTATATTTATTAAAAAAAATAAAATGCACTAAATTACACAAATGCGTACAGTTTTGTTATAAGCAAGTTTTAGTAACATTAAATTTGTTTTTTTGTTATGTCGGTTATATTTGATTGATAAACAATTGATAATGTAAATATGTTCAATACTTTTATAGTGTTCTATGAGAAAAGTAAAAAAAAACATTATAGGAAAATTATAAAAAAATGAGACACTCGAACCCGCACAAATTGGGAACCGTCCAAGCGCTCTGATTACTCAGCCATAATACTACATCCTTATACGCTTGTTATGTAGCCTATAGCACTCAGTTACGCAAAAATAAGTTTTTAATTTATATTGCAAATAATGAAGATACAGGAAGTACATATCGACGCCGGTAACCCATTTTGTGTATGCCTTTTTTTGAGATACGACAAAATCGCTTTCTGGCGTCGAACATATTTGAATATAAATTATAAAAAGATTTAAATATTATAACATTGTTTCTGTTAAAGCGAGCCATCTGTTGAAAGCATACTATGGACTAACATGACAGTGGGGGCAGCCACGGAGGAGGAATGGCTTTCTATCGGCGATTTCATCCGCGTGCAGGGAGGATACCACATCGAGAGAATGAAACTTTGGGATGAAATTTACGAAAAGCACTATGTCGAACTTAATTCCAGTTTCAACCTTAAACCTTCAATTTATATTTCAATATGTTGTCTAATTTTATTATTGGACAGGCGCAAACAGCACCTAATGTAATAAAAATAATTATTAATATTAAGAAAACGACTAAAGCGAGAAAAATGGTACTTTTATAACTATTATATTTCCTATGAACTACACAACTATATGCCATGAATTTATTCTTTTATTATAAGTGGAAAAATATAACGTAATAAAACTTATTATACTTATTAATTATGCATTATTCATTTCATTTTCACAGTTTTAGGTAAAAATACCCAAAAGGAGAACAAGCCGACGATAAACTAATTTAATAAGGATACGGCAACGCTGCGATGCGTAATAATACGATAATATAAACACAGGGTGGATGTTTGGATTGGGTGGCGTATTGTTTTGATAACACCATGTATAAACTAATTCACTTAAGGAAATTAACTCACATCAATCGCATCACATCCATTATCGAGTGCACTTTTGGAAAGTTCCAATGATTTTTAACCGGATTAGTTTAAGTTTAGTGATCATCCACCTGTTGGAGACTGTGTGCCGGCTAGTGGTGACGACGCAGGGAACGGTGCGGGGGCACTACGTCCCCCGGCCTGCGCACCACGCCTTCCTCGGGGTGCCCTACGCCCGCCCGCCCACGCGCCGCGATAGGTTTAAGGTCAGCGTCATTTGTTGATACCAATCTAATTTGCAACGTTGTTACCCTTATTGGGGACGTTGGTTATATTTTGTTTTGTTTACTTGATACAGTCTGTGTTGATGTTGAGGCCGTCGCGTGATATATACAACAATAGTGAATTTAGTATCTAGATAAAAAAACATTTTTAATTAATGATGTAGACCTAATAAAATAATTGAAATATTTTTAAGACTGTGTGAAGTATTTGATGACTCTATTCTTCTCTCTACTCCATACAACGTGGTGATCGTAGGTTCAATCTTGGGTGGAGACAATATTAAAAGAATACAAATAATATAAAATAAAATGCCCTCGCTCCGGAATAAATTAAATTTAATACTGTACTCTTCTTCGTAAAACATTTGTAATAAAATAGCAACTTGTATTTTACTGTATAACTTAAGCGAGTTTGTACGTTCGTTGGAAAATTCCCAAGACACTGACAATAGTGGCAACTACATATTTTATTCTAGATTCTAGTGTTTAGACATTCTGTTGTCCATTTTCTGCTAGAATTCAAGACATTACGCGTCAAATATCTGAATTCAAAGCCGAACTTCTGGATCGAACCCACAAGCTTCATTTTACAGGGCAATACGTTACTGCGCCACGACAGCCTCAATTATATAGTTTTTTATTAAGCTTGAAAAAATTCCGGAAACTGGAACAGTCATCTCGTGTATTACGTTCCGAGAACATGTTCCAACTGCAATGAAACGTCACTAATTTCCAGTTTCCACCACCACATTACCACCATCGCCATTACAAAAATTAATATCAACGACATACATTTCAAAAATCATTACAACCTATTATGTTTGTCACGGCGACACGGCGAGCAATATCCGGTGGAGAGATTGATGATAAGAGAGACAATATAACGCCAGGTCGACGGCGTGACGCGTGACGCGTGACGCGTGATGGGATGGATCGCTAATTGATTGTGAAAGCTTATTTGACTTCGCGTGTGTTGTGAAGTACGTCCTACCTCCCTATCTACATATTGTGTGCGGTATTTTGTCATTACGTTAAGAGCTTACATTAATACTGTGTTAATTATACAAGCGACAATAGAAGGTACCGCCTACATCGATTATATGATACTATATTTTTGTTAACATTTTTTCTTCTGCTTTACTGGAGAAAGCAGAGAAAATACTATTTGTGTTTATTGAAAGACATTACTTGGACTTGGAATTGGAAATAGAGATTTTGTTGTTTATTTCAACAGCTTCGCGATAACATTAAATATAAATTTTATAGTTATTATTTACTGTTTAATATAAATATGTGTTTTTATATAATATGATCCTTTTTTAATTTATAAATTATGTTGCGAGAAATTTGATCTAATTTTGATTTTTAAATGGAAACTTAACGTTGCATGTGAATTATTCATTCCGTATATTTTCCAAACAATATATTAAAATGACATTAAATATCATATTTCTAAATCAGTAATCTCTAGAAATTTACAAATATATTAAATGAAGGCACCAAAGCCGCCCGAACCCTGGACCGGCATCTTCGAAGCCACTCATCGTATCAAGTGTCCGCAGCCAGATGGCTCAGGAGAAGAGAACTGCTTAATACTAAATGTATTCACGCCGGTGAATGCGGTATCTTTGCCCGTACTTGTTCATTTTCACGATGGAGGGTTCCAAAAAGGGTAAGAATAATAGTCTTAATTCATATTAAAGCATTCAACTCTTCTATTAGATTTAAACGAATAGACAAGGATTTTTAGATGGATTAGACGCCGTCGTGGCAGAGCATCTGGCTTTAAGCGCGACGGTCGTGGGTTCGATTCCTACTTGGATAAAATCGCGTTCCACTACTCAACACATAACGAACGGATGAACCTTAACGTAGCCTTAACACTAGGTATGCTCTCTCTGCCTACCCTGTTATTTTTGGGACACACACGCTGTGTTGCTAGCTAGCTATAGTGCAATACATCTATATTGTAGAATATTCTAATTCTATTCTATTTTAAAAAGTAAATTGGAAACATAAATAAAATGCTAAAAAGGCTGACGGGTAAAGTGATATCCGTGGGCGGTATCGAGATCGCTATTAATTAGCCGTCATCATGTCCACTGCAGACCTGCGGACGGCCGCCGCTTGCCAAAATCTTCATATAACATTACATCATGTCTGTTATCTTATAAAGTTCTAAATTAATATATATTTTAAAGTTGCCTTTGCAGTTGCTCATATGATTTTTTTATTATTATTTTCTTTGTGTGGCGGGACAGCGTGACTTCGATAATTGTGGGTTCAACTCTTATTCAGAGGAATGTATTAATTCACTTCCTCGCTCCGGTGACAAACCGCGGCGTTGACTTCCTATGTATCATTAACCAATCAGTTATGGTCGAATTTGTCGTGCCTACATATAGGTACATATAGTTGCGAATTATTTTCGCAATGCAGTCGCTTGTCGACAGGTAAACGACTCTGCAAGATTTTTTAATAGTGGATAAAGAGCCATTATTCAAATTACATCTCGAATGTCAATAACATATATTTCTATTTAGTGTTTTTTTAGAAAAGTATAAGAAATTGAACGGAGAGCGGACGGACTCAATCTCGTGCCAGTTGGGAGCCGTTCGAACAATATAAACAAACCACTAACCTATACGTTCTCATCAAGCTACGTCGAAGTTAAAATGTTATAAAGTTCGTGAATATTAAGAAAACCTTCGGTCACAGTGTTTCTCATAAGCCAACATATTATTACCATTGGCATAAGTGGTTGTTATTTAATATACATTTGTAAATTTGCAGGTGGGGTAGCTTTAAAGGTCCGGAAAGGTTACTCGATCAAGGTTTTGTAACAGTCACTTTCAATTATCGGCTAGGCGTATTAGGATTTCTATGCTTAGGCTTAGAAGAAGTGCCTGGCAACGCTGGCTTGAAGGACCAAATAGCTGCCCTTTATTGGATACAGAGGAACATTGCGAAATTCGGTGGAAATTCCTCTGACATTACCGTTTATGGTATTGGCTCGGGTGCAGCTTCTATAGAAATTTTACTATTGTCTGGACAAACTAAGGAGCTTATTCACAAGGTTATCTTAGAATCAGGTTCCGCCTTGTCACCATCTTCTATTACTCATGATCCTTATTCAGATAGTCATGATGTCGCCAGTTATTTAGGATACGAGGGACAAGATGATGCCACTAGTTTAAGTAACTTTTATTATAAGCTCCCAATTAAAAAATTAACTAATACATCCAAAAACTTCTTACCATGCATAGAAAAAGATTACTATTCAACACACAGTTTACTAAACACCGACCCTAGAGACATACTGAAAAGTGGGAAATACCACCATGTACCTATGATGGTAGTGTATTCAAGTGCTGAACAAGTTTCAATAATCTCGGAAAATATTGCTATGTTTAAGACAGTACCAGAATATTTTGAAAATCTACTTCCAAATGACTTGGCTTATAGCAGCAATGATGTAAAGTACAAAATAGCTAAGTTAGTAAAAGATTTTTATTTTAATGAAGCAGATTTAGCAGAAAATGTTGTACAAAGCTATGTGGACTATGTAAATGACATATTTTTGGTATACCCTTTAATAAAATCAATAACACACCATGCAAAGGAGAGGTCAGTGTTTTTAATGAAATTTATTTATAAAAGAAAATTGAATGAGAATAGTAATTTTGGCATTCATGGTGCCACACACAGTGATGTGTTCAAGTACATTACTTCAAGTAGAAACTTAGATGACCCGGATGAAATTATAGTAGAGACAATACTCACTTTGTTTACTAACTTCATAAGAATGAGGTATGATTATTGTTAAAATCATTCAATTAAATATTTTAGTAAAAACATATGGACTAAAGTTAAGTCAACATAATATTTAGACAATCCATTCCCCATGCACTGTCTAATTATTGGGACAATGTATGTTGAGTAGCAGTTGTTACTAAAGTGAAGAAATTAAAATTATATATTTCTTTCACCAAGTGGGAATCAAACCCACAACACATTGTGCAGTGACAGGAAAATTATTTAAAGAAATGAAAATTCTTTCAATGCAAGGAAATAATTTTCATTTCTTCACTTTAGTAACAAGACAAAGCACAACATTGAGTTCTGCTACTCAACACACATTATCTCAATAATTAGGCAGTGCATGGGGAATGGATTATCTAAATACTAAGTTCTTCTGTCTCCTCTGCTATCTGTGGGATACAGCATGAACCTAAAAAAATGTTCACCATATAGTATGTCAAGATCATATTATCTTGCATATTTACTATATTTTTTCAATTTCACATTGTATTCAATTATCAACTAATGTTAAAACACCATTACCTATTTTCCTCTTGAATTGAGAACACAATGGCATTTTGTGGGAAACTCAATGACTTTGTTTAGTTTAGAGGGGGGAAATACAAATAGTTCATTCCCCAAGGTGGGATTAAATGGATAACCATCAATATCCAAGCAAGTTTTTTAGCTTTATGCTATATTCCACACAAAACTGGGTAGACAGAAAGAATGTAAGAACCAAGTGTTAAGACAGTCCCTTCCCATTAAGACATTCCCATTTTCTGCCAAATTCTGTAGACACATTGTGAGTTCTACCTGAGTGGTAGTGGTTGTGTTTAGTCACATTTTTGTACTGCTGCACTACAATTGGACTGTAAGTTAGCATTACAAATGTACTTAATATTAATTTGAATATTTTCAGAGACCCTACACCATTGACAACTGAGCTGGTTACGGAAATATGGGAGCCAATTGTCCCTCATGTGTTAGATGGGAAAGTCATTTTGCATAAAATTAATTGCTTAGTATTTGGTAAATCAATGAGAAATGAAGAGATGTCTGGACAACAATTTATATTTTGGGATCAAATTTATGAAAAATTTTACATTAACACAAGAGAATAATTTGTTAACACTTAAACAAAATAAATTAATTGATTTTATTACATATTTTTATAATATAATATCTTCAAAAAATATTCTCTAACATCAAACATATTGCAACTGCTACTCAGCAAACATTGTATTAAATTTTAAGTAAATTCTATACAGTAACTAAAAATATACTGAGTGTTTATTCAGTACAGAGAAATTGTAAAATTAAATGTACAAGGTACTCAACTCAACTCAAGGTAAATATAAAATATAAGGACCATAACTATGTTTAGAGAACTTTGAGAATAATATTTTATGAAAAGTTAGAAGACAAGAGGCATATTATTTAAGTTATTGCTTTGCGTATGTGGTTTTTCTATGTTTTGTGACGAATGTGCGAACAACGTGCATCCGTGTTGCTGTCGTAATCGAAACGGATATTAAAACTAAATTAATAGAAAATTATCTGTATTAACAATACAGTACACAAAGATAATATATAAAAAAACTGTTTTTTAAAGATTAAAATTATTAACTTAACATGAGTAATAATGTAATTGTAAGCAAAACTTATACTTGACGTACCCAAAAACAAATACCGTTACCTGATCAATCAGCCGGAGATGGGAGACAGGTCCAGTGCAGCATCCACTTATAAACACTATAGCATAATTAACTTATTATTTCTAAATGTTATTACTCATTCGTCATTAGATTTAATTGATAAAATCAACAAGTATTTTAATATACAAAAGGCAAAACAAGGACCGCCCGTCACATTTCACTCCACTGACATGACATGACGTGAGATACGTTCGGAAGTACCGTTCTAATGACATAGATCAAGATATCGTTTGCTCTGAAAAAGTTTTTAAACATAAATATTTTTATGTTATATTGCAGGTTAAAATATAATTAAATATATATCACAGAAAATAACAAGCAATATTATGATTAATAATCATAACCGAACCCATAATAAGCCAATAAAGAATAGTTGATCAGTTCCTAAAATTATTTCAATGAAATTAGATAAAACCTTATATAATTAAATTAATTTTGTTTTTCCCCGTCTACTTATGTTTTCTTTCCAAATTACCACAAATATAATGTACAAGAAATTTGTATTTAAATGTAAATTTTGCTAAATTGTATAAATTATTAGCAATATGGAGTTTAAGATAGATTGCTATATTCCTTATGTTGTTCCCCGAGTGGGAATCAAAAGTCACACAGCGATCTTCTTCTAGATTGATACTTATTACTTAAGTACGTATAATTGTTGTTTCTTATATACGTTTCAATTATTTATCTTTAACAAGCGATTTTTATATTACGCGTGGATGATAGCCTGCTGTTGTTAAGAATAAGCTTAAAACATTTTAATTAGTAGGAAGTTTTAAGGAATATTTTTAAAAGTCGTCCAATTTCATGAAATATCATTGTAGATTTATTTTTTAGTTGTTATTGCTATGGATTTCTTTTTTAATCTTCATTATAATTTACGGTTATTTTATTTTCCGTTTCTCGTTAAAAAAAAGATAATCTATAGTGTACAGAGAAATTGAACTCGCCCTTTAACGAGACACATTTATTTCTTCCTTTTTATAGAAATACTTTTTTTTAATAAAAATAATATAATTATATTCCTCGAAGGAATTCAAGCCAAATCGTGTGACAACCGGCATCCCTGAATCTCTTTTATTTGTGATATATATAATATTATTATTAAATAAAATACTCATATTGTACTCTACTTAACGAAATTCTTTTATTTACATCTTACATATCATTATTATATCACGGCCATCTGTTGAATAATATTGATAAATTAATTTAAAAGTAATAAAACTGCTCAACGCCAGATGACGCTGCTCATTTATTATGAATTTTTAGAGTAACAATGTGATATAAATTAATTTAGCATGGAATGCTTTTTTTCTAAAGTACATTTTGTTATAATGTCCTAGAATAAATATATATAAAAAAGTATCATTTGATAAAGATAGTTTTTATATATATTTATGCTCACTTACTCTATTTTATAACCAAGAATAGAAATTATAAATAATTAAAAATAATTTGTAGATGTTATGAATTATATTAATTTTAATTATACAATGTAACGCAATAAAGAGTGCTAAGAGTAAGTAATTTAATTTATAATATAAGTAAGTCATACAAAAAATTTCAATGTGTATTGATTTGAATCCGCACTTTCTCAATCTTAAATAGGGGAATACAATTCGATACATAGAAATTTCTAGAATAATTGCTATAATTTTATTATGATTTCGAGTTCACTATAATGCTATTTACAAGTATTATATTTTAAAAAGATAATATAATATAAAATAACATTTTAATAATTTTCAACTGTTAATTTAAACTTAGCATAGATATTTAATCAGTTTTCTACAAAAAGATTAAAAGTAATATATTATAGGTATCCAGTTAAATTATAATTCATGCAAAAATGTAATATCAATTAAAAATAATACAGTACTGCACTAGATGGCGCCACTTGATCGTGACTGAGATGATACAATATTTACTTTTAAATAAATATAATTCTTCGATCAATTATACCCATATATGTATAATTGATCAAAGATATAATTATTGTCATTTACTTTTAAAAGAACGGTCACCATGTAATATTATTTGCTAACTAACTGTTTATATTATTTGGTAAGCATATTTTTAAATTAAAAATATAGCTTACTTAATTTTTTTAACTTCGTACTTAAATTACAAATATAATACAATATCAGGTATAAAGAAGCTTCTAAGTCTTTCGCAATTAAAGAAGTATTCATTTTTAGGTAAGTATTTGTTTTACATTTTTAAAGTTGGTTCACAGTAATAATGCCTAAGGAAGAAACAGAACTCACGACTGTCAATATGCGAATAAGTATACCATAAGATTTTTAAATTATTATATTTAACGTAACTTTACGTTGAAATAATATTTCATTCTCTCTCTCATACATAAAATGAGAATGAAATATCTTGCATATTCAGTTGTCAATTACCGTGTAGTTCATACTTCATTTTCTGTTTGGATTAATATATGAATTCTAAACCAAATAGGCCAATACATAAAACATTGAATTTTTAAACGAATACACCTTTTAGGCGTTTTACTTGACCATCTCTAACATGGGCGTACCTACAAATGTTTACCAGACGAGGGCCTTGGAAGTCAAGCTATGAACTGATCTTTTTTATTATACAAGTTTTTTTTGTCAGTAAAACTTTAGTAGTGGGCTCCCCTCATTCCCATAATATATATCATTACTGACAATGTCTTAAATTAGTATTAAACTGGATTAACCGGGATAATGAAGGTATTCAGAACGTCCGGTTTCCAAAATTATATAATACTTAATACACACGATAAATCCGGTTTAAAGTTATATTTAAAATGTGAATTTTCTCTTATTACTGACAATGCTCCGTAGCATCCACCACAGAGGACTTCCTCCAACCGAAGAAGAAGTATCCCACCGCCATGCCCAGCACCAGCGCCATGCAGAGCCACACGTTGTAGGTCATGAACACCAGCATGAGGATATAGGAGGCGGTCGACTGGATGATGTGGAGCAACGTCTGGATGATGTGCGCGGAAGACAGCATGGAGTACCTGGGGAGGCCGTTAGCTTCAATTGGATAAAATCAGTTTGAGGCCATTCGTGGCGCAGGGTCACAAAGTGGGGAACGGAGTGCCTTAACACTAGGTTCCCTCTGTCTACTCTGCTGTGTGCGGGAGGGATACAGCGTGAAGCGTGTGTTCATTCTAGATTATCTCTAATTAAGGCAATGTTTGTGGGTTCTAAAGTGTTCTAAAGTGGTTGAGAATACGTGCATGTATATTTATTTACGCTGCGTGCGTGGGGAACCGAGTGTCTTATCTCTAGGTTTCCTCTAGCTACCCTGCTTCATGTGAAATATAGCGTATTTCTATGAAAAGTATCCCTACATCATTTCATAGAAATACCTATACTTATTCCATGCGTTATATTTTCTGGACTCAAATGTCTCTCGGGAAAATGTTTATGTAAGTATGTATTAGGTACCTTGCTAAATGAGGGATACACCGTAAAATTAAAAAATATATTATTTAATAGCTTACTTAACGGCAGCTGCTCCGCCACAAGCGCCCTTAGAACCGCATTCATTTTTAGTAATATTGACTTGCGAGTCTCCTGTAGCAGTAGTGGCTCTCGCGTGGAGGGCCTCCCTGTAGTACTTGAGGCCTTCATAAAGAGCCCCGGCGAGGAAGATGGCGACCGCTGAACCAAAGAGTTCTAAAGCGTTGGTTGTTTCCCATCCACGGAACAGAATCTCTTGGGTAACGTCAGCGTGAAACTGAAATTTTAGATATACGAAAATTAGTATAAATGTGTCACAATTATTAACACGTTTAGCAAGTCGACTTCTTATTTAACATACTTAATATTCGCGTGATCGTATCATCATGAAACTTTTCAGTCATCCGTAGCTGAGATGACAATATCACAACATAATATCATCGTGCTGGTTTGATGATGGAGTGAGGACCTGAATTGTTAAATTATGCAGAAATCACTAATACCCCAGCTCCGAGAACTTCCGGAATTTGCTCTAGTACGTGACACTAATAAAGCAGCCTTGGAGAATGGATTACTTAACTTACGCAGCGCATTCTCTAGAGGAGACTGAGTTAAAGTTAATATTTTAAAGGTCCAGTTAGTCGCACCGTATTGTGTCTATTGTCTATTACAATATGAAGAACACAGCACGAACAAAATATCTGTCTTTACCTTTATATATACAACTTTGCGCGGATTAGGAAGTATTTGTCTTTTCCGTTTTTGCTGTTCCCGTAAGAATTCAGAGAAACCTTAATGTAGGGCAGAACAATAGGAACACTTAAGGAGTGCATACCTACAAACCAAATTTCTTTTCTGTATACAGTATTTACGGCTTTGCGTTTTCTGTCAGTCACTCGTATGACATACCATATATCACAGCATATTTATACGAATATAGATTTACATACGTCTTGACAAAATATTAAAAGAAAGCCGTGGGTGCACATAAAGTAAAGCTTGGGACTTCGGGAGAATTGTAAAAAATCTAGAAAAAGACTAAAAAGAAAGTTTTTACTAACAAAGTCTACTCCGTTGTTGCCTTCCTCAAAAACTTAGAAATATTTTTTTATCTTGAATAGAAATAACAATAACTATCTATTACATAGTTCTATGAGAACTTCAAACAAAACGATCCAACACGCTTATCGTAAGTAATGTGAGTAGTGTCCGCTAGTACCTACTGTACTGACTATCTGCGGTCGGGGGGAAACACTAGGTGGGTAACGATCGAGTTGCGGTCGCTGATAACAACGTTATCACTTCAATTATTTGTTCTTAAAATAAATTACGATTCCAAATAATTAAACTATAATTGTTGAAGCAGTTATTTGTTGTTATTTTTATTTTTTCCCTATGGAAAGGACTAAGTGCGGTGTTGAGTTCCACCACTCAACACGCGACGCCTTAAGGATTTGGCGGAAAGTGGGGGACGGCCTCAATATTATTGAACTTCTATAAGTCCATAAAAAAATTTGAACTAACACTAATTTGTAGGTTTATTCGAATAAACGTTCTTTACTAGCACTAGTCTACTCCCCTATCTGTTAAGACCACTATGCCAAAAGGTTGTCTTTTAGAGACTACCATTAGAAGTCGCAGCCTTTGCACGCTCTTGCTTTGTTACAGGAAAAATGAATTAAAGGTATACGAGATACAGCGTGAAGCCAAAAAAAATGTTTAAAATACTCACCACCATGGAGTGTCCGCCGCAGTGGTCATGACCATCGGCCCCGTGGTCATGGCCATCGTGGCTACCGACGATGGTCGCTTCTGTCATGTGATGGGAGTGGTCGTGGTCCATTGCTGGAATTATATGAAAACATTAATTTAGATTTATTTTCAATATTAGTCAGCGAGATATATATTTTAATAACTTTTAGTCCTTTTAGGGAAAGATTCATTTTAATAATGAGGATGAAAACTATATTTATAACTAATTTTAATAAATAATTCTCTTAATTAATTAATTATTATTAGCTGTATGCAATGAACTAACGAATCGGCTAATAAGTTTAAATTTACTCGTTAATAATTAAGATTTATAGCTCAATATACTCAATATACCAATATGTAGGTATTCGTAGATGTACTTATTTTAATTTGATTTTTTTTCATAGTTACACATTTTTCACACAGCAGGCAGGTAAGCAGAGGGAACCTGGGAGCCTAGTGTTAAGACGCTTCGTTCCAATTAAGACAGTTTCGTTCTCAATTTTCCGACGAATTTTGAAGGCATTGCTAGTTGAATGGTGAAACTCAACGTCGCGCTTCGCATCGTTTCCACAGTGAGGAAATGAAAATAATAAATATTTTATTTCCTCAAGTGGGAATCGAACTCATAACCTGTCGCGTTTAAAGTCTCACGTTTGTGGTCGTTGCCACGACTTTATTTTCATTTCTTCGCTCTGGTGTCGATACAAAACGCGACCTTGAATTCCTACACTCAACACGCAATGTTTCCAGAATTCGGTGCAAAATGGGAAACTCAGTGTCTTGACCATAGGTTCCCTCTACCTACACTGCTGTGTGTGTTTTTTTTATAATATGTTATAATTGCGTACTCTTGAAATGTATCTAAAAATCAATACCCTCATTTATTTAGCACTGATTTTACTCCTATCTAGATATATAGGAGTAAAATCAGTTATAGTAAATCGTAAGTACACACGTTGAGAGGCGATCTAGCGTAATATTGTAGTAAGAGCGACGTTCACTGCGCCCGCGCAGGGTTTTGCACAATGTTGCCAGTGTCGGTGACTTCTAAGTTTCGTTGCGAAATAGAACGTTTATGGTGCTTCTGTATGCACTTTATCTTATGTAACTATTTGAGGGGCCGTCATCTGCTATGGAGTTATAATACTATCTTAACTTCTTTATATTATTGCACATATTTTTTGTTATTATTTGTGTGAATAATTGACAGATACACTCTTGGGTCTGTATGAAAGTCTCTTAAGTCTGTGATTGATCTTGAGATGTTATTTTTTATATATGTTAACACGTAAAATTATATTTATTATACTATTAATAATTTGTTATTATCTATTGTTGTATAGAAACCTGCCGTAACTTATAGTTGACTATTAATTAATGCCATGGTGTAGTGTTATTTAATCGTTCTTATACAACGCCATGTTTGTAGAAATATGACATGGATTATATTTGTGTACCTGTATATGAAATATGATCACTTATAAGGTCGAATTACACGAGATATAAACTTTGTGCGAATTAACGATATTAATAATATAAATTTGGATATTATTAAATCGCTATTTAACAGCGCTTTATTCCTAGCGAACGGCTCTTTGCGTCGTCTACTGTTATCAACCTCTACATGCTCTCCTAATGGAGGGGGGCTCTCTGCCTGAGAAGAACCCATAAATGTCTTTTGTCTTTCCTTCATCACCCATTCTTACAACTTTAACCTAACCACTCTCTCACTCTCTCTCTTTCACTCTTTGACGAATGGTTGCTAAATGAAAGCTTTTTTTAACAACAAATAACAGAGAATCGGTTTATAATTCAACCTATGCACAAAAATAAATTATAAATATTATACTTGTATTTTTTTGCACAGAATCAACACAACTTTGAACTCGTTACCATTCACTTGTAATTAAGGTTTTTTCAAGTACAGTACAGTTTGTGGTTCACCTTGAGTGTGCGAGATGTTTGTGTTTCTCATACATGCATACATAGCATTTTATAGACGTAATATGGACACGTATATCATATTTGTATAAGTATAATGATTTATGAAATATAGCCAATATGTTTATTTTACTTACTACTTGTTTATATAAAAGAGGGTAGATATAGGTGAAAAAGACTAGAGCAATGGAATTGTGTCAATCGGGGGCAGTTGATAGTTAGAGCAATGTAATCAAACATTTTTATTATGTTCATATTTTCAAAAACTAACAATATCAAACATATTTTATGTCTAAAAGATAAAGTAAAAGAATGTAAGAATAATCTCCTATTTTAGCATACGTCAATAAACCTGCGTTTACGCAGGAAGTGATACAACCAGAACAATGGTTCGTGAATAGGGGTGCCTTACTTTTAACTTAAAATTTAATGCAAAAGTTAAATCTGTTTTAGCTTCCTGCTGTATCTGGCTGGTAACCTAGTGCTAAGACACTCTCAGTAGGACACTTCCGTTCTCCACTTTTCGGCGAATTCTGGAGGCATTGTGTGTTGAGTGGCAGAAATCAACGCCGCAATTTACCTTGTTACAAGAGGAGAAAATGAAAATATTAGATTTCCTCGAGTAGGAATCGAACCCAGAACCTGTTATGTTTAGCTTGTTGAGTAAGTTGCGTGTTTGTTTATGTATGCACGCGACGCAGCCGCAGCCCTAGCGGTCAAGGCGACCGTCCACAGGAAGACACGTTATATCCGGCGATCGATACGATCGACTTATTTACGATAAATATGTGGATTTATACGTTTCTATTAAATAAATAATGTAAATTACAATATTGCGTAAATAAATAAAAAAGAAAACTTTTGATTTATTGTATGTCTGTTTGTAATGATATATTGGAATGATTTTACATTTTTTTCAAATACCATTGAGTAGCAATGAAGAGATACACATAATGGCAGGTACTAGCGAGATTGTCACGGTGAGAATGAAGAAGAACGTGCTCAGCTGGTTTGGGCACGTCGAACGAATGAGTGATGAAAGAATGGCAAAATAAAAATTATGATGGAAAAGTGAGTGGTAAGAGAGGTAGGGGGAGACTTCGGTTGACCTTCGAAAACACAATATCATAGATACTGGAGGAAGATCAGGTAACACGTCTGAGGACATGTATGAGGAGGTTGATGACAGTAAACGAAGGGAAAGATCTCTTTCCCCTCGTTTATCTACACAAGTAATACCAGGGTAGGCAGAAATAACCTAGTGTTGAGATACTTCTCTGCGTATTTAGTGGAATGAAAAAATCTCTGAATTTAACGCTATGTAAATAAACCTTTTTTAGGTAAACTTAGCTACAACATTTTATCGCACAATAAAATTAGCCACGATAATAAAAACGTGTTGCACTTGTTACTGATTCATAAGTATAGGTATTATTCTTCCACATTCAGAAGCGTGAAAAATTGTTAGTTCCAACAAAATTGTAATTGTATACATTATTGCTATTTAAATGGCTGACTCATAAATGTTTTGTATAGTCAATACATTGT
This sequence comes from Heliconius melpomene rosina, assembly GCF_056956725.1. NCBI lineage: Eukaryota > Metazoa > Arthropoda > Insecta > Lepidoptera > Nymphalidae > Heliconius > Heliconius melpomene. The sequence goes on from NC_140396.1 coordinate 10,099,562, forward strand.
GTACCTGCGAAATGTGAAAATTTAAACCTACGAGGACCTATACTATAAATAGTAGTACCAGCATTTATTTGACATAAAAAGCAGCTTCACCCTGTATTTTATGTACGTATCAACAGTTCAGGCAAATGGAACCTAGTGTTATGACACTCCGCTCACTACTTTCCGCGGACCGTCGTGTTTACAGTCACACCCTCGTGAACTTACGCCACGACACCACGACTGGCCTCGTATTGATTTGAAGGATTGAAATTCTTTTATATTATTAGTATTTAAATTCCACTTACGTTAATGTTCACTTATATACATTTATAATATCGCTAATATATGTATGTATGTACTTTATTTTATACTAGCGGACGCGCGCAGCTTCGCTTGCGTAATTAGGGGTGAATTCTAATAAACCACGAAATATGTCATCAATGAAATATTTTTAAGTCTAAATTTCAAATTTTATAAAAATCGGTGGCGATTTAAAGATTTTTCCATACAAACTTTCAACCCCTTATTTGCACCCTTAGGGGGTGAATTCTAGAAAACCATGAAACACATGTTCAATTAAGTATTTTTAAGAGTCTAAATTAAAAATTTTATAATAATCGGTGGCGTTTTAAAGATTTTTCCATACAAACTTTGAATCCCTATTTCACCCCTTTAGGGTAAAAATTTTTCAAAATCCCTTCTTAGTGGATGTCCAGATTATGAAAGTAAACATCTGTCCAAATTCCACGTTTGTGCGTGCGTCTTACCTCAGTTAGTGAGGACAAGTCCTTTTATTTATATAGATTGCAGGAAACAACCAATAATTGTAAAAAAATAGCCTTCGAGGATACCGACATTAATATATTAAAATATTTTTACTTTTTTGTATTTTCCTAAAACACAAGTGTGCATAGGTTATGTAAGTAAGTGCAAGTCCCCAGATATACTTTTTCTGTATAATAATTGGCGCGCAATGAGACAATGGCTGTCATCCGCAATGGAATTGAGCCACAATTGGTGATCTGCATGCGAGGGGACACCCGGCTGTCTCCACTTCTACATCAGTTTAATACAAGAAGAATATTCTACAACTTTTACTTTTATAGATGGTCAGTAATGTTTTTTTTAAGTAATAATACTTGGAGGCCAGTGGCGCAGTAGCACAGGGGCACAAACGTGCAACCGTAAACTCGACAGGTTGTGGATTCAATTCTATTAATTATTTTGATTTCCTTGCTCTGTTAACGAGGCATTTGTCACTCAACACGCAAGGTCTACAGAGTTCGGTGGAAAGTAGAGAATGGTAATGTTTAACACTAGGTTTCCAGCTTCCCTCTGTCTATTCTTCTATGTGCAGGATACAGCGTGAAGCAAAAAAAACCGGACTGTGATAATCCTATTCTGATTGAGATTATGATAACGACGTCCACCATCAAGACCACGGCTCACGTCACGTCAGGTCACCAGTGAATGTCCTAAAGTGATATAGTAAAGAAAACGTAAAGTGATCTAAGTTGAACTTTCACATTTTTAATTGCATACCGGAAATCATATAACGGAAGTAAGCTTTTTGCTACCATCATATTTATACGAAGAAAGTTATGTTTGAAGTGAACTAACGGCATAGCAAATTTGAGGTTGCCGTGTTTATAAAATATACTAATGTCCAAGTCAAACATGGCCTGTAGTCAACGTTCAGTAGTTAGGTTTGTGAAGGAATATTATATTATTAGAGAAAAGACTGACTTGTATTCAAAAGATTTACTGTGTCCATTTTGATGCGGCCCTTTAAAATGCGAATTGACGCTCATCTCCACCCATGGTACATATAGTTAGTCTAATTTCACAAGGGTCATTGTGGCGCAGTAGAAGAGTGCCTGTAGACGCCAGAGTTGTGGGTTCGATTTCCAAGATAAAGCAGGACGTGTCCTGTGTTGAGTGGCGGAACTACACGTAGTTCCGCCACTCAACACGCAATGTCCCGAAAATTGGGCGGTGCGCGGAAAACAGCGTGAAAAAACACTATAATTTATTGTGCAAAACTTGTGAGGTTTTCTATAAGAAACCAATGTGTGTTGTATTGATAAGAAACGTTATATTTGACCTGGTTGTCTAAAACGGTCACTTTGAATATTTCTCGATGTCTTCGAAATTAGAACACACAACTATTAATACACGTTTCAATTTCGGTTTTAAAAAGACAATATGAGACTTCTAATGCCATTGTTGAAACAGCTTTATGCTTGTTCCCACATATAAGGGTGAAGAAGGAACCTGGTGTTAAGACGCCGATCCCGGATTTCCTCTCAATTGAGACATTTCATGACGAGTGGGTGAATTCTCATTTTGATTAAGTGGCAATGGAACTCACAGCCGTCGCGCTTACAGGAGAATGATTGTGCTGCTGCGCGATGACGGCCTCTAATTAATACGATACCCACTCCGGCAGGTACTCCATTACGGTATTCCAAAGACGATGTCAGACTTCAAATGAGATTGTTTCTAATATAAATAATTCTTAAATAGATTTAAAATGTTACGCGAGGCCGGCCTCAATGGCTGAAGCAATTATTTTAATTGAGCTATAAAATATTGATTTGGTTTTTTGTTGATATTGATATCAATATTTATTTCATTTTACTGTAAAGATTTTATTTATTATACATTTAAAGAAATAAATAAGTCAAATTAAATAAATTTTCGTTTTGCATCTTTCGTAATTGTAGAGATTATTTTTTTGATATATGGCCAAAATTGATATTGTTATAATTTAGTTCTCGCCCGCAACTTGGTTTGAACTCAATATTAAAAGAAAATAAGATATAATAGACGTTCATTTTAAATTTTAATTGTTTTAATAATTTTAATGATTTAATAGTCCAGGATGGCGTCTGAAGTAAAGTTTGTTTCAACAAGCATGCTCGCGGCCAGGTTTCCGTGTCAGATATTTGGTAAACTAGGTAACAGCTCAGTGGACAATAATAAACGGATGTTTTGTTTCGTGTCACTATCGTACTCTCTATACCCATCAAAATGATGAGATGGATGATAAAGTAGAAAATATACTTTATTGATATAGAGTATTTTAATAGCACAGTCCTATCATCCAGGAATACCAGGATAAGCATAGATCGCGTTTACAGTAAGAGACTATCTGAGACGCTCACGACATTTTAACAAAGTAGAATCCAAAAAATTATGACATCATTTTATGATGTTTTTCTTTGATAATGATGATAACTATTCTGATTATGAAAATAATTATTACAGATACCCGACCTTAATAGCCGATTACAATTAAATATATTATCTGTATTCTTATCAGTTGCCTAATTGTAATGTGGGATAGATTTTGTAAATATTTATTGTAATTAAAGGTTTAATAAACATTGAAAGAATATTGATTTTCTATAATAATGTAGGGGATTGCATATGAAACAAACATTTCTAAATATGCAATGCTATTGTTTTGTGGAATATACATAGAATAGAATATTAAGTACATAGCCAAAATTAAATTATAATATTTATAACTATAATAACATCGATTCCCTCCCGGGGGAATGAACTATTTTCATTTTGTCACTCGTAACAAGACAAGACGCGGCGTTGAGTTCCGCAACACCACCCATAATGTATCGAATCCGAGTGGAAAGTGCAGCACGGAATTACTTGGCACTATCATTTTTCTGCTTACTTTATTATTCTCAAAATTAGTTAACTATTCATTAATTTATTTAGGTACAAAGGATGTTCGTGTCCCGATTAATTAAGGTAGCTAACCTTGTGATATTTGCAAATACGAGGACTGCAGTATATTTATATTTGTTTATTTTTTTTTGTCAGTTTATCCACACTGTTGTTGTTATATGTACCAATAATATGTCATATTTTGTATTTCTTCCTTGTTATCGTAGCTTCACGCTCTATCTCGCACATTGCAGGGTAAGCGGAAGGAACATGGGAACCTACCGTTAAAACATCCCTCTTCATCACGGAATTTCTATTTCCCACATACTGTCGAATTCTCGTTGGGTAGGGGAACTCAACGCCGCACTTTGCCAGGAAATAAAATATTTGTTAAATATTTAGTTTCCCCAGGTATGAATCGAACCCACAACCGCCACGCTTACGACGGCCTCATCCATCTATTTTTTCTAATTGTTTTATTATTAATAGGTGTTAAAGCTAATTATAATGTACTTAGAAATATGTATATGTATTACTTGTATGTATTAGTGTGGTGGCGAGAATTGGGGAAGGCCTATGTCCAACAGTGGACAAAAGATGGCTGTTGATGATGATAATGTACTTAATGTATCTTTAACGCTTAGGTTTCTTTTATTATAGTTAATATATTATTCATAAGAATAATATTTCTTTAAAGTTAAACTCTTCTGTCAGGTAAGTACAATGTCATACTTAGACTTTGCAATTTAGCAAGGCTTTAGTGACAAAAAACAAATACATTCTCTATACACTTTCTAAGGCCGACATATTGTTCTAAAACAATATATTATATTTGACCGAGACCGAGACCGTGACTAAAGGACGAGGTGCTAAACGTGTTCCAAATCCGTGTAACTGACTTCCGTTAACGTAAACTTCCGTAAACAACGTATGGCCGAAACTATGCGGCGATAAACGCCAAAGTTTAGTATGTAGGGTCGCGGCGTTGAGTTCTGCAATTCAACACGCAATGTCTTCAGAATTCAGCAGAAAGTGGAGAACGGAGTGTTTTAACACTAGGTTCCTTCTGCGTACTCTGCTGTGTGTGGGACACAGCGTGAACATGATTTTTTAAAAGTAAGATATAAAAAATCCATTATTAAGTATTAAATAACATTATCGTTTATTTACATATCTACATGTACCTACCATGTTTGTATTTACAAAAAGATATTGTGAAAGCAAATAATTATTGATAGAAATATCGATATTAAAATAGAGGGAACATATTTAATATTAGGTTATATTACCCTTTTATTAATAGATGCACAATGGTGCAACTGCAATCGTGACGGTTGTTCAAATATTTCATTCCCCCGAATGGGAGTCGAACCTACAACTTTTTCGTTTAAGTAAACTGTGATTTTGAGGTTTACCGGCCATTCACCGCAATAGTGAGTTTGAATAGATATTTGGTTCGCGTCAGGGTCTTTGAAAGTGTAATTCGCTGTGTCGACACCAGCTTGCGAAATAGTTTTTACGTTATTAAAAACATGATATATTTATTATATTTAAAATTGCACAATCATATTACTTTTGACTCGGGTATAAGTAGGTACTCTTTTGACTGACTGACTTCGGTATATGTAAATGACTTTTGACTGACTTTTGAGTTAGGTACCAGTATTTTTGTGATAACAGATGGTTGCACTGACAAATGCATCATATACAGCTACACCTACTTATGTAGGTATAATTAATTAGAAAATGTAAGTTTTCTTAAGCATCACGCTGTATGCCACATATAGCAACGTAGGAAGAGAACTTATTGTTAAGCGACTTCGTTTTACATTTTTCGTCCAATGTTTAAGATATTGTGTGTTGAGTGGCGGTTCTTAACGCCGTGCTTTGTCTTGTTACCAGAAAGAGGAAGTGAAAATAATTCATTCCAAGTCTTCCAAATCCACACCCAACGTAGTACCTACTGCTGCGCCACGTAACTGAGCCTGTACTGCCGTGTCAGATTCAGTAACGAAAGAGTTTATTTTTAATTAAAGCAAAGTCGAGTGAAAATCGAACCCACAACCCGTCGAGCTCACAGTCACAGCTTCCCCCTTGATTTTGTCCCTGCGGCACATCTGGCCTCAATCAGTCAGTTTTTATGAATACACTTTACAAAACATTATAAAAACTCTATTTCTAACCACAAATAAGTTAAACTGAAATACGAAATAAATTGTAATTAACTGTAAACACTTTGCACAACCGCTTGATAAGCGCTAAGTGTAATATTTAAGTAAGTGCAGTGCTGCTTTGCAGTGTCGCAAAAGTGGCCTTTGCCCGCCCTACAGCCGCCATCTCACAGACCGAGGCCGCGTTACAACACCGGAGGTAAACTAATTTAATATCGAAGTGGACGATTTACTTTAATATCGATAGAATAGAGGTATTTTGATAACAAGATAAGGGAATTATCTTTTTTCTTATCTATGTTTTAGGAAATTGTAAGTTATTTTACATATTATATTAGTAAACATATTATGATGAGACCAGTGGCGTGGTGGGAACGAGCGTGTGACTGTAAGCGCGACAGATTGTGGGTTCGATTTCCATTCGAGGAAATAAAATATTTTATATTTTTAATTTCTTCGCTCTGGTGTCGAAGCAAAACATGAAGTTGGGTTGTGTGAAGTGGCAGCGGAGTGTCTTGACACTAGGCTCCCTCTACTTGTGTTTAGTATAGATACTCGCAGGAAAAAGCGTTCTAAATACTATCTGGAAAATAAAAAATATAAAAGTACACAATAGAGTATAAAAATAACTTATGCATTATCACATCAAAAAAGAACAAAATCTATAAACGAAATGCAAACATTTTAAGATATCTTTATCTCTTTAGATAAAGATAAAAATCAAGAAATCAGCATTGCATCTTTTGTATTTAAATACAATACAAGCTCCGATCTGATAAGGAACGTCTCAATTTATCTATAAAAAAATTACGATCATTAAGAAAATCTGTCAAAATAACATTTTAAGTATAATATAATTTTTAAGATCGTCCTGGCGCAGTGACATTGCGTCTGACTGTAAAGGCCACAGGTGAGGGTTCGATTCCCACTCAGAATTCAGACTAAATTATTGGCAATATACAAGGCGGTGATAAAGAACGTTCGGTTTATTTAAAAGGCGCTGTCCACGTCAGCGCAACGAATATAAAATGTTTATATGTACTCTACATTTCAGCGTAGTTTTTGTATATCTACCTAATAAAAACAAATAAAATTATTTGAAGTAACAACTTGTAACAATAAAAATAAACTATAAAATGTCACTTCACTCTTTTATCATTTGATTGTTCATAAATTTAAAAACATTTAACCAAAAACTAGAGCATTATAATATGTAAATATTTAAAGCTTTCACTTCACGAGAGAATATTGTAAGTTATTCGTGACACAACTGCACTGCTATCACTTGACAGCGTGTGACAGTTCCTTATCCTAGACCAATGTGATAACAGCCTTGTTTACCCAAACGTATGCAGGCGTTCTTAGCTATTTACAATTAATGTTAATATAGAAATATAGAAGTAACTTTGCCTTTTGTATTTCAGCTAAGACAATGATAACCTTACCATAGTAAATCTTTTTTGCCATTCTCTCATCACTCATTCGTTCGATGTGTTGATAATATAATAACCTATTTCATATGTACAAAACTTTAAAATTGATAACTAAAAAAACATGTATTTCCAAGCATATAAACATAAATGTTTAACATATATTTTCTAAATGATAAATATTTTTTAAATATACCCACATACGAAACTATAAAGATAATTCAGTTTTAACATAAAGCAAGTTTATACACTTGGGTTCACTAAATGTTCCACGGCACGAGGAAATAGTGCATTCGCCAACTAGTTTCTCAAACCGGTCCCGGTATCACGTCCCAGGTCCAGGCAGCCTGCTGTCTGACCTGAGTGCTCTTTGGTAAAATCCTAGCTACAGATTTCAAAACGTATGCGATTTACGATATCTATATACTAATATTATACAGCTGAAGAGTGTTTGTGGGATCGCGGTAATCTTAGGAAGTACTGGTTTGGAAATATTCTTGTATAACCTTATTTATCGCGCAAGGCTTCAATTTAATGCATATTTGACATAACCTACTGTGTCACGAGTCTCACACGTCTCTTAGTTATTCTATTTGATTATTACAGAAAAAGCTAGTTCTCGTATAGAATGCGAATCTAAAAGGTTTGACGTTTTAAATGTGAAATTTCATAAAACATTATTTATGATGTTCATATTATAGCCATATTTTCATTTTCTCTTTTTTATTATTATTTATTTACTTTTATAGTAACTTTGATTGAAAACAACTTCGCATATCGTATAGACGTATCTACTCTACATGTGATCGAACCTACTACCAACGAGTAAGTAAAGCTAGCGACAATTACTAATAACAGTAATTACCAAAAAATAATATAATTAACTGTTTACAGTTTATATAATAAGTCAGCAATGTACAGAAAATGACAGGAAAGTTAATATGATACGAGGAAAATATTTAGTTCATATCACAAAGCGACGGTAGCTCTGTCGCTCGACAGACTTATTTTGGTTTACGCGTAATCACGCACGGGCACAATCCGTGACTGTAAGTACGACTGGTTGTAGGTTCAACCACTACTAGAGGAAGTGAAATATTTATTTAAATTTATATTTCCATATCTTCGCTCTGGTGTCGAGGCAAAGCGCGGCGTTAAGTTCCGTCACTCCTCACGCAATGCCTCTAGAAGTCTTTCCAACCATTTGAATTTATACATTGAATATAAAAGGAACAATATGAACAAAATCCAACCAAAATACAATCATTTACATAATAATAACATAAATATGTAGTAAATATGGGCAAAAGTTGTTTGTAAATATTATCTTATTTCTTAGATCTATTTGATAAATTCCTTTCAAGTAACCAATATAGATATATCTTAAGCAGGTTTTCCGGATATCCGGACGGACCGTATTATATTTCTGAATATAATAAATGAAAGATTTTTAACAATGTTTTTGTCTCAAGTCTCAGTGTGTCACAAATAGTGCGGTGGATGAGGAATGGAGTGTTTTGACACTAGGCTCCTGTGGAATGAATGATGCTGGCCCTAATGGCATCATCAGCTAAGATAAAAGAGCTCTTCTGTCTACACTGCTAAATATTGCGTTAAGCTTTTTAAGAATAAAATAAATAATATGCTTAGAGTAATTAATTAAATACATAAATTGTCGCATTGTTTTGTATTTTTCTTTCCTGTTGGTTTATAGGAAAGTCTATAGTATGTACAAAGACTTCCCCGTATAAAGTTGTTAAAAGGTAAACAATATGAATAATTAAAGTATACTTAAAGATTCCTATTTATAATTAAATAAAGCTTATTTAAATTAATTGCTCTATAGAATAATACTCGTATGTTAAAGTAAACAAAACTAACGCCATGGCAGTAAAAACTTGCGATGTGTTTTAAAGGAATATTTAGATTAATAATTTAAATCATTTGTTTTATTTGATTTTTTGTGACACAAAGTGGGAACGAAAGTTTTGTTAAAAGGCAAGAAATGAAAACTATATTTTTCATTCATATATTTATATATAGTTACTATAGGTTTATTTTTTGCGCACAAATACGTGTATAAGACATATAGAGTATGTAATACTGGTATGTGGGTTTATAAAGATGTGGTCGTTTAGAACGGCTTATTTGATGTAATTTAAAACAATAAAGAGTCGTCTGAAGCGGGACAGATTTGCAGTTTGCAGTGTTAAAGGATATCTGCCATTATGGCTCATTACTCAGCAACAGTACGTAGCAGAGTGAGCTCGGTTACTACTTTAGAGTTTTAGACTCATTTAAGTATTATTTTCTTATATGTTTACTAGTTTTGCAATTTTCCTTGCGTAAAAAGGGCACTTCAGAAACAATTTTCGTTATTTATTATGTATGAAAATATGATATGATCTTTCCAAGTTATCGTACTTGCCGTCTGCGCGTGCGCAACTTATAGAGGACGTATTAAATTACGTACCAGGTCAGATATAGTAACTTTGTATCGAATTTCATGATAATAATTGTATTAAGCAAATATTTTGATGAAAATACGCGTGGAAAATTAAATAGACAAAGGGGTGACGGATGTTTTCTTGATTTGTTGACGAATACCCTTGATTTTTAATTATAAAAAACAAAACTTAAAAATGTATTGTCTTTAGTTTTTCGCTGTATCCCGTACATAGCAGGGTATTAGAGGGAACCTGGAAATCTAGTGTTAAGACAGTTTGTTCCCATTAAGACTCTTTCGTTCCCCATTTTCTGCCGCCTTTTGGAGACACTGCGTGTTGAGTAGTGGAACTCAACGCCGCAATATTTCAATCCTCAGATTAGGGCTTTCGCCTCGTCCACTGTCATCAATATAATTATGCCCTCCGGGGGACGATCTTTGTGATTTTTACATGGTCTACTAATCATTATCGGTGTACATTATCGGTTAACTGTGTTCACGAAGGCTAACGAGGCTGAACTCAAGGTATCTTCTTGCCTTTTCTACCACCGACTGTTGCTTCATGGGTTATGAACTAAGATTGCCTTTTTTACCATTCCTCCATCATTCATTCTCTTGACGTGTCCATTGATATGAAGCTTTATATTGAGCATCATTTTAAAGTTTTATTTGTATCAATAAAATAATTTTAAGTAAATCATGCTTGAAAATATTTCCCTTTATACATATCCATAAAGAATTAACTTGATGCTATGGAATGTAACTATTTAGGACAATTATGATTAAATTAACGTTATAAGATTACTTTAACTATAGATATACTAGCGACCCCCTTGCGGCTTCGCCCGCTTTTACTACTGGATTATTCATATAATGTATGTTTGCAAAGCACGTAAGTAAGATAATGTGAAAATTAATGAAACCCTAATGCAACCCGCATTTTCGTAGTTTCAATAAGGATTTTCCAATTGTTTTACACAGCAAGGATTTTTTAGTAGGTACCGTAATTTTAAATCTTTGCTACTAATCTTTTCGAGTACTTATTAAAATATATTTAAATGACTATTTTTAGATAGTTAAATGACTATTTTTAAACGGAAGAAATTAAAAACAAAAGCCTACCTACTAATAACTACTACAAAAAATATGAAACCAAATATATCGCGCTTAAATAATACATACAACTCTAATTATCCAATACGTGTAAACGCATCTAAATCTTCGTTGCTATGCCTCTATAGCGGGTTTTTTTTTTCGAGCTTGTGGTTAATGCTGAAGAGGGTATTCTGTCCCTGATGAAAAGCAAACACTACGTGGCTGCCTGTGAGGAAAATTAAATAGAATGCATTGGCCGGGAATCGAACCCGGGCTGCCCGCGTGGCTGGCGATCATTCTACCACTGAACCACCGATGACTACTCATGACGCGCTTATATAAGCAAAACTTCGCGGGGCGCGTTCCGCAGCAAGGATGTTTTGATATTGTAACAACTTCTAAAGTACTTATTAAAATGAAAAACAGTAAAAGACAGTTTTGGTCTACATTAAATGGCCAACTAATATACTTATTTATATGCTGAGAGTAAGGGATAAGTAAAACTTGAGTCGGCACAGCTGATGAGTCAACGGCGGGATGTGTCAACAATTAAATGCGTTTTTCTCTAATACTACTCGCAATTTCGAAATAGTGTAAAAAGCCAATTTTATCTTCGTTAAACGTAGAAAATTAATAAAGTATTTTAAAGGATAAGGATTAATACCATTATGGAAAAATATCCCTCACAATAAAAAATATATTGAAATTACTATTTTTAGACAAAAATATGATCACTACACGTTATCCTTAAAAGATAAAAATATGCTCTCGCGGACTTTTTTGTAGATCTTATTAAGAGAAACAATACTCCAGTACATTATTTTCATGTGGTACTTACCATTAAAGCAGCGCATGCGCGAAAGTGTCTCAATGGGTAGGACTTTAGACACATTTATCGTATTTATGTTAATTTACATAAGAATGTACAAATAATAAACTATATATAAACCTTCCCTGAGAAATACTCGACCTCATGGTGAAAACCGCATAAAAATCCGTTGGGTGGTTTAGAAGAAGAAGAGTTAGAAAGTTCAGACAGACACGAAAAGCGACTTTGTTTTATAAGATATAGGATAGGATAGGATAGGATAATTGAAGCAGATAAGACCATGTAACTGACACTCTGGAGTCTACAATAATATTATAAAAAGTGTCAATTATCAAGTGTACGACGAGCTCAGTTATGACTATATAAAATGTGTGCTTACGCGAGTTAAGCGCTAATCTCAGGTATTACTAGTTCGAATTCCAAAAATCTTTTAGTGTTAGATCCATTTAGTCCATTTATAGTTGAATACAGTTTAGTTTCGAGGAACCTGCACCTGCTGTAAAGGTTACCGCGGGCGCTCAGGACGGACGATAAGGTAAGTTATATTAGATAAATATGTACTCCACGCGTTACATAGTAGATAATCTTAAGCAACTATGTATTATAAGTGTGTGATGTAATAATATTTATCAATCACTCGAACGTGGAAGTCTAAATCTTAGTTCAGCTTAGAGTAAACTCTGATAACATTTATATGTTTTATCTTAAATTGTTTAATGCTTAGTGTTAAGCACTGCTTGCGTGGGTTCGATTCCCACCTCGGACAATGTTTATATATTTAACAATGATAAAGTACGAATATACAAAGCAGGATAGGTTAGATAAGGAAGAACTAACTATGCTAATTGACTAAGATATTCATACTAATAATGAGTAAAAATTCAAGTTTCTTATCAGTGGTTGTAAAGACGTAACAGACAGACTAACTGAAAATGCCAATAACAATTTTATATCGAACACCACGTACAAGTATATTGAAGTAATAATTAAGTCAATTTCATAACTCACTTTCGGTGTTACTTAAGATCTATGAACGCAAGTCTAACTTGTATTGAGATTATGTGGAACGTTAATCGCATTGCGTAATAGACACCCACCTGGTACGATTGAGGAAATTGTAATGAGTCTCCGTAATGGTAGTGAGTTGCAATTCCTTGTTTACTAACATTAGAAATATCAATAATACTACTATTATTACTAGGTACTATGTTAAATTTTCGGTGTTGAATTCCGCTACTCAACACGCAATGCCTTACTTGAAATTAAGTGTTTTAACACTAGTTTCCTGCCTAGCCTGCCTGCTACGAGTGGGATATTATAGCGTGAAGATATAAAAAAAATAAAACTTTCATTATACCTACTTATAAAGCGATCTAGATATTATATTATTGGTACTTATGTTACTTAAGAATGTTAAAACAATACCGAGAAAATTAAATAATAATTAATTATTTTTAATATTATTGTAATTAATATTCATCATAAATATTTAAGTTATGTACAATGCATATAAATAAAACGTATTCCTATACTTTCCTCATACTAATATTCCTCAACTTTCCAGACATGGGATGCTCAGTATTTTACACTTTACATATAATTATAATTATTTTTGGCTTCATGCTGCATCTCGCACGTACGCTTTATGCTGTAAACCTGGAAATCTAGTGTTAAAACACTCTGTTCCCGTTAAGATATTTCCGTTTCTAAATCTTCCGAATTTCCATCAAATTTGTATTGCCGCGCTTTTCCGCGTTACCATAGCGATAAGTGAAAATATTAAATATTTCATTTCGTAGAGTGGAAATCAAAACCACAACCTGTCGCGTTTACAAACACATCCTTGCCACGACTGGCCGAGATATAATTATAATGTTGCATTTTATATCGCGTAACTAATAGAATTCGGTCCCAGAACTATCACGATTAGCCAGATATGTCGCCGAGTGTGCAGTATGTTTGCATTTACCTCGCCTACATTGGCAGACTGCGGGTTAGACTACGGAGCTATTTTTTTTATAAAAAATATTGATATTCTAATTATCATAAATTACTTAAAATTAATCAAATTTTAAATTTACCAAAAGTTAAATAACACACACACAGTATACAGACGCCTGTGTGAAGTGAGCGTGCGGTCTACGTATTACGTGCGCGGTTATACAACAAAGGTCAATATTGCCACTAAACTTTACGTAACTAAGTTACATTGTTCCATTCATGTGTTTTGTTTACTATGTTTTTTTTAAATTTTTAACCGAGTTCTTTTTTTAAACTTTTGTTTGTGTATCTGTGGTTTGTCTTTTTCGTCATTTGTGGGTTGATTATTAATTATTTTTTTTTATTTAAAAGAGCGTAGGTAATTTCGCTTAGTTCATATAACCGCCAAGTCAGGATCTCACTTTATAGGTAAGTACTATGTATTTTTTATAACTCTATAATATTCTAGCCTAGAACAAAATAAGCGTTAAGAGATAGCTAAAAGAAAATATTTAAAAAATACTTATTTTAACCTCACCGACAAATCGGAATGTCCTCTGCTCTCAGGATTAGCTTATTACATAAATAATTAGAAATATATAATTTTATAAATAAATGTAAATCATTTTAATCTTATCTACATCAATCCCAGAACGAAAAATCTAGTGTTATTGTTCCCATTAACATTATAAAGCCAAAAAATTATTATAAAAAACCGTAATATGAAAATAAAAAACCTACAAATCATACACACAGCATAATGAATGATGTGAAGTAACAATGGATACAATTGTAATTCAAAATAATAGCTGCGCGCCTAATTATTGTATATGTAGAGATTTTTTACAAGGTCAATTATATTTTAAATCACACAAATTAGCGTTGCACTGCATAATATAAATATTTTATGTTGCATTTAAATTATTTTTAATTTAATTATTTAATTCTTTTATATTTGGCATAATTTTGGGTAATCCCGGACCATGCACGATATTTGTTATGTTATTAAAATATAAAAATTTTCTCAGTTTGGTTAAGCGCAGCAAGCACAACACAGTATTAAAATTTAAAATAATTCACTGCGCTAGGATTTACCAATCTACGCACATTGCACGTTTAAATTACTTAAACAGAAGAGTGGAGAACGGAGTGACTTGTCTCTCTGTGTACGATGATAGAGATAAACAATAAAACTTATAATAAAATAATACAAAAATAATAAAATAAAAAACTCACCGTTAATATAGATTTAAAAAATAATTAACACAAAAAAAATAATACAAAATATTATAAAAAAAAAACTTTCAATTTGTCAACACTGACACGTGATACAGATCGTATATTGTAGCTGTTAACAGAAATGTCAATGTCAGATTTGGCGCGAACGTGCTCTCAGTAGGGCGGGCCGCGCGGGAATGCTCGCTCGCTTGATTGTGATTGTGACAGTGTTTGGTGCCGGTTACGTCACTAGCCAATTACCCATGTATAGTATTGTGTAGAATAGAATATAGTATTTAAAAATACTTAAGTTTATTAAAGTTATTTTTATTGTCGACTTGCTCACTTACGACTGTAAGCGCGACAGGTTGTGGGTTCAATTCCCGTTATATTATTTTAGTATAGAATTTCCATTTCCTTGTTCTGATAACGAGGCAAAGAGTGTCTACCTTCTGTCTACCTTGTTATGTGCGGAATACAGCGTGAAGTTAAAAAGAATAAAAGAAACTTAATCAAAAATCTTTTTTAAAAAACTATTAGTACTAAAATGAAAATAATAATTTTATGAAAGGATTGTGCTGATACTGTTTTTAATATAGATAAACATAATAAACAAGATCGATCTAAATTCTGCATCACACAATTATTTTATAATTTAGATGTTATGATAATAAATATCAATAATTATACCTACCTACTACTTTATTACATGAAAAATAATTTAAAGTATTTTATAATCTATACTAATGACAGAAAAATATAGAGTATCTTTGTTAATGACATCGTGGACTTATTACTTGCTCTTTAGAATAATGCAGTTCTGATATTTACTATAAATTCTTATAATAGATGCCCATGCCACTTCCACGAGATATCAATCTCTGTATAGAGTCGGATACTAGTTATCTCGGTAATACAAGTATTTACACGTTGTTGACATATTTATTGTTTCAATTATCCTTACAATGTAACGCCTTTTACTTATTGTAGACTAGCGACCCGCTCGCGGCTTCGCCCGCTTAAACTAGTGAACTTGTTTTAATATATCAAATATTTAACCTAAATTTAATGTGAGGTCTGAAATGAAACAAATAATGAATTATTAATAATTTACATGTTGCAGAATTCGAACCCGTGATAAGAACGTACATTACATACATGGCTTAGTTGAAAGTAATTCGACGGTTTCTAATAGGTGCATATTCAAGTTCCGCTACATAAAAAATATATCAAAATATTAATCACGCTAGTACTCCTGTCATCTCCGATTTAACAGCACTTGTTGTAAATAATATTATTTTATAATTTGGCATTAATAAATAATTCATTGAATATAATATTAATACCTTAATTAGTTTTTTAAAAAATATATTTTCAAGTTGAATATCTTATTTTTTTGAAAACTCAGGATTTCCTAATGTAAAGTACCTAAATACTATTTACTTAATACGCTAATAGTCCAAGAGTGTTATTACACTCAGCCGTTTAGATAATTAATGATAAATTAATATAGTACCTAACACTAACACTAATTAAAGTACTTACATACATTATTTATTACTGTTACTCTATTCATTATACATCATTATTTATTGTATCCGCTCATTTTATCCGTTTTTGGCCGAAACCGACACTACGGACAATACTACGGTCACGGTCTGGTAGAAGCCGCCCTGGCGCAGCGATAGAGCGTCTGATTGTCCGACGACAATGTCTCAAATTCCCAGAGGAACAACGTGAAGCTAAAAAGTAGATTATTTACAGAACCAGGACATCGACGTAGACAAAGAAAAAGTACTTTTAAGAAACACTGTCCTTTACTTTTCTTTACTAATTCAAGACATTGTGTGAGTCTTACTCTTTCTAGATCGAAGAAAGAGTAAGAACCACACAGAAAAGGAAATGAGGATAATTCATTCTCCTGAATAAGTATCCTCTTGCAGCCGTCGCGTGTACAGTCAGACCTACCTACTATTGGGTAGATTGACATATCAATGTTCAACTATCGCTATAAATAATCATTTTATATATGTTTAATTCAATTTTATGAATCAATAAATAGAATTTATTTGGGGACTTTGTCTGGCTTAGTGCAAAACACTCAATGTCACGAAGGACTTGCCATATACATATGTTGCTAGCAGCTCGTACTGTTCTTGTCTTTTCTGAAGGCCTCACTGATAAAAGTGATAAATGATAAAGAAAGGTTGCAAGTAGTTATTATTTAAAAAAATATTTATTTATAAATTTAAATTCATCAAGTGTAATTATATTGAAATTTAAGACAAAAAAAATAAATTAATTTGCATTACTTCCGTAGATAGTCATTTTTCTAACCTTTTTATCAAATCATCATATCTTTTATCTCACGGCTCCCTGAGTAGGGTAGGGTACATGTTATATAACATTAGGTCAAACCTGAAAATACTTAAGGTCTGTCAATTGATGACGTAAAAATAATCTTAAATTAGAAATCTATATTTAATATTATAAAACTAAAGAGTTTGTTTGGTTGATCGCAATAATATCAGAAATTAGGCTATATGGTGTGATTGATTTTGATAAGATTTGGGCATCGATGTAGCTTCTACAACTTGTAACCGATAACTATCTCGATCTCATTATGTGCAAGCGTGAAAATTAACAAGCGTGGTTCGATATCCGATAATCCAAGAATCTCTATATATGAGGCCGCTATATAAAATTATCTATATATCCATTTACCTAAATAGTGATTGACGGTCAATCTGTATGTACTTAATTCCAATGCACTCTGTGTACTAGAACATGGGTCTGGATTCAAATAATACTTACAATGTTATTTTCTAGTTTTGTTTTGATGTTCAGAACAGGAGTTCCCTCTCTTTTCGTGATCAAGGAACACTTTTATATCATTGCTGTTAGCAGGGACCACTGACCACTGTGTACATATATGTAATACAAATAACCTGTTGGTAGAAACGTAGTAAAAGTCACTGAAGAATGTGAACGTAATATTTTGAAAGAATAGTTGAGTGCCATATATTCAAGAATGCTATAAAAGTGCTGGAATGTAATCGGTCACAAGTTTTATGTTTTGAAAGTAATTTAAGTAGAACATCACTAGTTGTCGGTAGATCTGTCATTTAACCAGCTTTAAATGTAGATGATACATTTACAATAAATGGCTGTAAACGCTGTGCTCGAGGGTTCAATCCCCACGCGGGGAAATGATTATATTTATTTTTATCTTCTCCATTTGGTAGCCAAAGCGGGATGTTGAATTCCGTTACTCAATATGAAATGGCCTAACGATACGTTCCCCGTTTATTTTTTAAAATATATTATTATAAATATGTACATTAAGATAATATTAAAATAGGAGATGAATTAGAACGTATCGACAGCGACGGTGTAGCTCGTCACTGGCCACATCAAAGCGGGGCATGCGCACGCGCACCGCATGCCAAAACGTGAATATGATGTAACTTAGACGAATAATTTAAGTTCTAAATAAAGATTACCTGCATAAGTTATTATTAAAATGTTATTTGAATTAGATTTTTTTGATAGTACGTACACGATTCTCATAAGTTAAAACACAAGAATCGACTATCGTATCGGATTAAGAAGTATACATATAATGGTAATATTTATTCAGACAAATTAATTTGTTTTTTTTCTACAAAATATGAAGATGTATAAAAAATTTTGAAAATGAAATTTACATATGTTTTTTAAAAATATTATATTGAAGTACGTTTTGTTTCTTAAGAAACAAAGTTTAAAAGAGATCAATTATGTAACTGAAAATTAGTATTGGACCTTGTGTGTGTTCTTTGTCGGACTGCTAAAAGTTACTTAGATAACTTTGAGATTACTAAAAATACTCAAACTCACTACATAAACAAATTCAATATATTGCTCTCCTTTAGGGCAACTGTTTGGAAAGGAAATACTCCAGGTAAAGAGTGACTTCCTTCTTTAAATCATGGGTCCATATCTTCTCTTATTTGATTACTAGTTAGACTTTGTTTTTTTAGCTTCACACTATTTCTCGCATATATCCAATATATGTAGGCAGAGGGAACCTGAAAACGTAGTGGAAGAGCGTCTGCAAACGCGAGGGTTGTGGGTTCGGTTCCCAACTGGAGGAAGGATTATATTTATTTTATTATAATTTCCCCGTTCTAGTAGTTGACGTGGTGTTGAGTTCCGCCAATGAGCTCGCAAATCTCAACACTTGGTCGGTATATGGGCTTAACATTAAAATTCCCTCCCTCTGCAGGAAGAGGCGTAAAACTGCTTAAGGAAATATCTAGTTGTATATATTATTTCAGATTTGAACCCTACCTGTGATATTTTTTATAATTTTTAAGGCCCTTATTTATAAACAGTTAATAGTCTGACCTCGATCTTGATATGCCGTTTTCATTCATAAATTACATATCCATGAATGAAAGGGACATATTCTTCCTATCCAGGATTGATCTCAGACTTGAGAGAGACTTCACGTAGGAGCCTAGTTGTTCATATCCTTGATTTCATCGCTCATCAGGGGTACCTCCTAAAAAATATTAAAAATAAATCTTAGCAACTTACCTCACAAAATGTTTTTCTCTCAAATGACACAAACACAAATAAAGCGGCTTGCCCTCGCGCCGGTCTATGTAACGTGAATAGGACAACGATGTAACTACAATTTATAATCAACAACTATCTCGATTTCATTGAAGCGTGAAAATTAACAAGCGTGCTTCGATATCCGATAATCTAAGAATCTCTATAATATATGAGGCCGCTATATAAAATAATCTGTAGGTAGGTACATCAGTTTACCTAAATAGTGTTTGAAGCACGATTTGTATCGGTATCGGTGACAAAGGTATCAAAGAATAATAAGAATCGTTTGTGCAGGTAATGGGTAATAGGTTCAATTAACAATTACAATTTTTTGTCATTTTTACAGAAAATATATTAAATTTGAACTGCGTAGCGGGATTTGAACCCACGCTTCTTCGATACTGTGAAGTTGTTACCATCTCTGCTGAAGAGACATTTTTATAAAGTTGCGCCATCCATTCTAAACAATTATCTTTAATTGCTTAGAATTATTGTCATTTATTAAGAGAGAATGTTATTTATTGTGCAGTTTTAAAGTGTGTTCTTATATACTTTAGCTATATTATGTAAAAAAAAATTTTTTTTATGATAATACTTTAAATATGTGAACTATTTTGTAAAGATTATGTACCTATTAGAAGTACGCGTACGTCGTTGGCTTTATCACCACGATGTTAGCAAATTCTCTTTTACTCACAATTCTCCATCATGACGATACAAGCTATCCGACCAAGGCTAACATGACCAAGGAATATCTAAATAAATACAATTTATAATTAAGCGATTTCAAACCATACTATTCAAACATAGTTATTTTTTTTAAGGGAAATGTTAGAGTTATTAAATTTACAAACTAACAGACTGAGATCCTCTCCAAATTAGATCCAAATTTTATAGAATCCGAGCCACCACTCATTTCTGTGCGAGCTACTAACGAGCTAATAATATATTAATTATAGTATGTTTATGTATTGGAGTGTACTATGATATGTTTCACCCAGGGGTTGTCTGGCAGAAATCGCTGATTAGCGTGTTTTTTTAATTAATTATGTGTTCTTTTTATTATTTATTTCATTTTGTTTCTTTTACATAAAGTGTAAATGAATATATAAACAATATTCTAAATAAGAGAAAAGCCTCGGTATATCACTAGGTGTACTAGATTTTCTCTAAATCCTACTTGCAAAAATACGAGTGATGCGAGGAGATAACTAATCCTTAGATTTACAAAGCAATCTCGGTTGCTTGAGCGTGGTATGCAGTGGCGCCGCGTGGGCGGAGTGGCTTACTAGTTACTTGCTATCAGGTTAGACCAGGAGTAGAGCTTCGAGGGCGTCAAGCGTGTTGTGGGTTCGATACCCATTGAAATTAACCACTTAAGATTTTAATTTTACTTCGCTCTGCAAAAAAATCATAATATGGCGTTGGGTTCTGCTACATTACACTCAATGATGAAAGTGGGGAATGGAGTGTCTTAGCCCTAGGTTCCCTTTGTCACCCTGCTATATGGGGGACACAGCGTGAAGATGCCAGGCTCTACATAAATATATAATAAAATATTTTTTACTCAAATTCAGTAATCGTGACGATAGTAGTGTTTTGTCATCAGTTTGCGGTGTCATACGGTGCCACAAACGACAGAGGGCAGTGCTTGGAATTACCCATTTCTTACACAATTATATGTAAAAACCCTAAACAACTGATAATAAATATTGTTATTTTTATTGTAATTTTGGTATTGTCATTCTTATATTTTCATTGAATGGTAGATGTTTTCCGTCAAGAAATAATAATTTCGTAACTTGGATACTCCATTTTCTTTAGTACCTATGAAATAGCATAGGTACAGAAGCCAGTCAGTTCCTACGGGCTTAACATTAAGCACGTGAATCAAAACAAACTAAATAACACATTAAATAATCATCCATTCTAGATCAAATGCATGGAATACTCAAAACGTACGTGACTCGTACTGTGAGTCGCTGAACCAAAAATAGAAAAAAAAAAATACCCCATTTATCTTTCAATCTTAGCACAATTTATATTTGTTCGCCGTTTCTATTAACAAATACATTATTACAAAGTTAAATTTGCAAAGGCCTTGGGTTTTCGCGTTTTTTTTCTACGGAACGTAAAATACGCAACTTTAGATGACCTCAGAGTTATTGTATGGACTAAGGATGATGTCTGATGTCTTTCGTGTCTATTTTTATGCATATAACTTGATTGTAGATCGTAAGTTTACGCTTCACGTCATTCCTCGCAGGCAGAACTTACAGTAGTAATATGAAGATGTAGCAGTACAGTAGTAGTATCAAATATTCATCACCGAGTCTTTTTCCAAAAAAGAAGAGGCTTTGTATCCGATGACTATTTCAAATATATGTTACATCTTATTCAGCCACAGGTACACACTGTACAATCAAACAAACTCTTCAGCTTTATTATATTTATGTGGAATGAAATTATTAAATAACCTGAAAGAAAATTAATAGTAAGTAGTGCCTAGTGAGTAGCTTGTAAACTTCATGATGTATCCCGCACATATCCAAGAATCTCTATGTATGTCTCTACATACTTCCAATGTTGAGTGGCGGAACTCAACGCCGCACTTTACGCGTCTAGTTACCAGAGCGAGGAAATTATTAATACTTTCATTTGTTCGAGTGGGAGCTGAACCACAACCTGTCGCGCCTACAGTCGCATGTTTGCTCTGTGCTGTGCTGTGCTGTGCTGTGCTGTGCTGTGCTACAACTAGCCTCAGCCTATACTAATGATGCGCAATAAAATGATCATTAATAAATCAAATGTTTTATTGAATGTCAATAATTGCAGTAAAGTAATCTTACAATGGCTCCCTGTACTCGCACGGATAGCACAGATGCAGGCTGTTCCTTATCTTCCTTATCGATGATGAATGTAACACTTTGTTTAATTAAATAGTAGTTTGTTTAAGGAAACATTGGATTGATCTCGATTATACATCGACATCTCGACAGGCAGGTCCAGGGTCAGCTTCATTTCAATTGAACCCATAGTAATAGTTCCTTATGAGGGCAGCCTTGTGAAGGATTATTATACAGTTAATGATAATGAAATGAATAAGACGAGAGAGCATAAATGAGGAATTTAAAGTTTCGTGAAGCAGGTGCACAAGGGTGCGTTTGTAAGGCGACGGTCGTGGGTTCCCCACTCGGAGGAAGTAATTATTATTTATTAATATTTTCATTTCTACAACGGCCGCATTTACAGTAACTCGCAGTGCCGAGTCCGGCCGAATCAGTCTTATGGTATCACGGTAGACGACTGGTATCACGGTATTATACCTTAAAAATCCCATCTATGTATTTTCATTTCCCATTTCTGGTAAGGTAAAGTGCGACGTTGAGTTCCGCTACTCAACAGTCTATGGGCAAATAGATTACAAAACCGCGGTAGGTAAACAAGATTTAAAAATGTTAATTATATTTAACACGCGAGAACAGCTGTAAATTACTCATCACTGGAAAATGTGACTTTTAAACACCTTTATAATAATATAATATAATAATAAATCAATAATATAAATGCTCATATTATATACATTTTGTTTTAGTTGAATTGAGCTCACCACTCAACACGCAATGTCTCAAAAATTGAGTAGGGCCTGGGGAACGGAGTGTCTGAACACTAGGTCCTTCTGCGTTCGCTGCTATACAGTGTACGTACACGATCATTGTGAGTTCGATTACCATACGGAGAAATATTTAAATTATAAAATGTCTCAACACCAAATACTTTCTGTCTATTTGCGAAAAAGGACGTAAGAGAGAAAATTTAATTATGTTGAAAACAAACAAATATTTTTTTACGTTTAGTATCGACTTTACAGAAGTAAATTATTGTTTTTTGTTTTGAATTTAAAAAGTATATTTTTCATAATTTAAATAAGTTACACGAGGGAATTTAAGATTTTACAGGCGGCCTAGTTAGTGAGTTTATTTTAAATAGGTATAATATTTTTTTAATAATTGGTCTTGTGGGGGTTTGCTGCTCATTCGGGAAAATTAAATTACTTGCATTTCCGTTCCTAGTAGACAAAACTCAACGTAGTGTTTTTATGTGGGTACAATAAAATTAATTTTTAGGTATAATTTTAACGTATCAATCGTAAAATCGTTCTCTAAGGACTTTTGGGTTTCCAACCAATTTACGCACTTATTGAAGTTTGATGAAACATTTTATTAATTCTCTTGCAGCTAATCTATGATTTAGAATGGTCATCAATCATAAACGCTAATCTTCTTCTAACTTTTCACGGTAACTATTTTTAGGGTTCCGTACCACAAAAGGAAAATGGAACCCTTGTAGGATCACTTTAGATCGTGTGTGTATATCAAGCTTAAATTAATATCAAATATTTAGATCTATGGTTCCTTGAAGCACAGAAGAAATCAAGCTCATCAACACAATCAAAAGATGCGCACTTCTATGCACAGTTTTTCCTGCATTTTTTATGAAATTTAACAAAACCTATAGGTCACTTTCCGTAGACTTACAGTTATGAAAATGAGAGCTTACATTTAAAATTGCAATAGATTTCATTACAAAATCTGTAAATATGCCCGAAAAGTTCACGCTGACCTTCAATTCTCTAATCGGTACGGGAGCCGTAGACGAGTCCGACTCGCACTTGACCAGATTTTTTTAAAGTATAATTTAGATAATTCGGAGTGCGTCGCGACAGAGCGGTTGTCAGTTGTAGCGCTATCGCCGATAATAATTGATAATAAACACGTATTGGGGCCGCGTGCAAACTACTTAAGGGGTAACTAGCGTTACTACGGTAGTGATAGAAGGAATGCCTTAATGAAATACTAAACGCCGAAAATGTTCGAAAAAGTTAGTTTTACTAAGTAGTCTTTCATCTTTGTAACCAGGACAACGAAATAAATCGTGGAAATTACTTTCTTTTAACCCGTATCTCTACTAATATTGTAAAGCTGAAGTGTTTATTTGGTTGAAAGCTCATGTCTCAGGAACTACTGCTTTGAGTTGAAAAAAAATCGGTCAATTATATTGTGGAGAATTCGGTGAAAATATCGTCCCAAACGCATTCGCCATCTTGAGATGTGCCAAAATCTTCCCAGGTCTATCTCTCTCTATCCTGAGCAGCAAGTTTCCGTGACTCTCAATTAATATGTTTTTTTTTCCCAATATAGGTATAGGTACTCGTCAACAGCTTGTGTTGAAAATTGGGTACAGTCTTAACATTAAGACGCTTCGGCATAAACATACAATTATATCTACATATAAGCGGGGTGTAAGGAGAAGTCAAAAAATTAAAAATATATATAAAGCTCACAGCCGAGCAATTATATTACGAAGTTAGTTCAACCCGCAAATCATATATAAATTGTATGTAATAAAAAAAAATTCGATTGTTTGAGAGCTTGTTCTTAAATATTGTTCACACGGCACCAGAGACCAGCGCGCTGGTGTCGTGCGCAAAAAGGCTTTCTTTCATTATCTTATATTGTTTTCAATTGATAGGGACAAGCGTGCACTAATAATTCATAAGATTATTTCGTTTTGTTGATCGCTTAATACGTTGGCGATAGCCATATCCACGTGTAGTTTTATCTAATTCTGCTGTTACCATCATTTTTTTATTTATTTCGATATTATTTTTAATATGTATAAAAATAATTTTGAATATTTTCTTACAATTATCTGTTTAATTGCATAGATTGCAACGACATCTTGCGTCGAGTAGTGACTTGAATGTTGAAAATGAAAAACTTTGCTTTGTCAGATGGCAGCACTGTGCGCGCTGTTTGTAACGACACGACGCAACTATTGCTATCCAACCTCAAACAAATCTTTTTTATTTTTTTTCCAAATGCATAATATTAATGCATTCAATCACATAAATAGTTTATGTAGAGTAGTATATAACTAAAGTATTATAACTAAATTATAAAGAAGGTCAACAATGCTATGTAAAGTAGGTTTTTTATAATTCAAATACTTTTTTCCGACACAACAACAAATTCGTGATTTGAAAAGTTTTTTTTCAAAAGTAGTTTGTGTTTTTATACAAAAATATATAGTTAGAAAAAGCTAAAAATCACGTTATCGAGTATTATATATCCTAATTTCCTATAGAATGTGCTCGCAGCTATAAGTTACTTGAACCGAAATTCGAGCCATTTACTAATAAGCTCCAGCATTTAGGTCCCGACTCCATCATCAAACCAGCTCGATGATATCGTATCATTATATTGTCACCTAAGCGATATATGGCCACTTAGTCTCATAATGATACAATATTATTACATAGTAATTAATGTCTTTAATTATTATTGTAAATATGCTTAGTAGAGATGGAAGATACGTGGCCGATGCAAAAGAAGTAACAACAGACAAAACACTTAACGCCGCACTGTCTTGTTGCTGCTCCCTAAGTAGGAATCGAACTCACCAATAGCATTTACAATCAGACGCTGCCGCTTGAAGTTAAGCATTTATTATGTCAATATAAAATTATTAGGAGACAACAAAAAATATATATTTTTCACTATACTTCTGTAACAGTTGCTAACCTACGTTGCTAAGCACTCAGCGGAAAAGATAAATATCTGATAAGTCTATTTGGGCAATAAAACATCAAACTGTCACATTTAATCCAAATCAGTTTAGCGCGATTTTGAGAGATAAGGAAGGACAAGAAAGAGCACGGGATTTTACATTTTTTACATTTACTATACTATGTTGTTATTAGCAGGTTTTCTTAAAGACACGAATGACTGTTCCAGCATACCGCACACAGCAAGGTAGACAGAGAAAATCTAGCGTTTAGGCACTCTGTTCCCCACTTTCCGCCGAATTTTCCCGGCTTTGCGTATTAAGTGGCAGAACTCAACGCCGCGCTCTGCCTCGACACCAGAGCGGGATAGAACCCACAACCGTCGTGGGACACGACCCCCTCAAATCTATTATCTCTTTATTTCCTGCATATCAGTATAGGTAGAGTCAGTTAGTGGCAGCGCGCTTTGTTTCTGTCTTTACTCTAGTAGCCCTAGCCTAGTAAATTGCCCTTTGCATTTATTCAATTTGCAAAATATATAACTATCATTTTTGTTAATAAGACCAAAATCGAGTGGGTTGATGACAGTGGACGAGGCGAAAGAGGTATGTAGAGACCGTAGTGCTTGGTGCTCCATTCTCTGGCTACTCTCCTGGGCAGCGTGAAGCTAATAGACTGAGATCCCAGGGCCCCCAGACCTCCAAAAATAAATAATAATCAATATTAATCAATCAATATCACCAATCAAGGATCAATCAATAATAAATTGAAAGTGAGGCCTTTTTAGAGGTAGTTCCAACTTAAGCTCACATATTATAGGTACGCTCAGCTGCGGTAAAGTAGAAACGCTCGTATTTAAGTATATTTTTAAGAGTAATGTAAAGAATGTAAATTTATTATTACCTTTAAATTTATCATTAAAAGATCTCCTTTACGTGGGCCTTTACTCCTACCATGGCCTACATGCTACACCTACTACCTAACCTAAAGGTTGTTTAAGGTTAGGACAAAATACGTTATACTAGCAAGTTTTAATTTGACATAATTATATTATTTACAGACTATTTCAATCCGATGGCTCGATCATCCTCCCAGACAGAGATGACCTTTATTTAGCACTACCTCTGTAGGGGTCTACCACTTTCAAGTCAACGACTACGCATACTGTCTCAACTACATATTAGACTATTAGCCTTCAAAAATTTAGCTTTGCTAAAATTACGTAGGTCTGGGGGTCCTGGGATCTTGGGCTATAAGTGTATAAATAATATCTACTTTAGTTGCCATTGTAATTTTAAGAATTATATTAGTCCTATTAAAGTTATATTATATTATTAGGGGCATACTTATAGGTACATTATACAGTGCTCTTAAAGCTAGTGGAATTTTCTCTTTTATGTTGCTTTAATAATAAAGTCTTTATGGTATATTAACAAGTATTTTTTATTTCACTAATAAATCTAACATTACCCAGCTAGAGGTGAGTAAACTCAAGATGCCTGGATTTACTCCATTTTCGTGCATTACCCGTAACATATACATTAATAGATATTTTATAACTGGTAAACTTTTCTTAAGCTTTAATTACTTTTGGAATCTACCAGTATAGTTTACAAACACTAGTTTTTTATATTCCTATAGTTTATGGGGCCTTTACAAAGGAGGTCTCGGCTGCGCCGGCGCAAGCGGTGCTTTGTAACGTGACGCGCCACACCCCTCGTCCAGCAGAGGGCTAATTAACCATCGTGGTTACTTTAAGAAATTTTGTTTAGATTTTTGCGTAAGTCTTTGTTGAAGTCCGAAAACTATCGGACGCAGGCGTTGGATTCTAAGCAGGTTTACTCTACGAAATATTATTAAGACATTTATTTTGTTTTTTTCTCTGAATTTAACTCTCTTTCCCACATAGTATGGTAGGCAAGGCAACCTAATTCCCAAAAAAAAATTTTTATAAACCATCTTAATGGTGTAGGTAATATTGTGTAATAGGTACAACTTGTTCAACTGATTGATATTAAATTAACAACAGCTCCATGTCAATGACATCTAATCAATCACACTTGTCGTACGGTTTGGGAGTGACAACATGATAGTAATGTTAATGACATTACCGACAACATTTACAGAGTTTGTTTTGTTTCAGGCGGTGTCGCACATCGCACGGAGAGCAGGGAGAGCAGAGGAAACCTACACTTCGTTCTCCATTAAGATCCTTATGTCTCCAACTTCCGCCAAATTCTTGGAAGCAATTGGGTGTTGAGTTGTGGCTATTTTATTTAATTATTTATTTGATTAAGGTTTCAGAGTGGTTGTTACTGTTACATGCCTAAATATATAATATGTCGTTGAGGCCGTCGCGGCGCACTCGCAGGGGCACAAATGTAACAATGTAAACGTGACAGGTTGTGGGTTAGATTCCCACACGAGGAAATTAAATATTTAATATTTTAATTTCTTCTCCCTTAAGCGGGCAAAGCGCGGCGTTGAGTTCCACCACTCATAAGTATGTTAGATAATTAAATTAAAAGTGTTCTTTAATTTAAAAAAAAGAGATTTCTCTATTGGATTATATCTATGTTTCAATATTGATTGTATATTTTTTAGATTCAAGCCAACCCGAGGTTATAGATTAATGTTTACAAACTACTTTTCCACAAATAAAGCTCAAGATGTAAGCTTAATAACGCAATAAATTCCTACTGTATTCATATTTTTTGTGTGACCTTTCAACAAGTTAGGTACCTACGTGACATCGGCGCAGGCGCATCTCTCTGTAACTTGAGCGGCCACGCCCATACTCACTAGAATAAACTTGGGTGTCAACGGTGTTGTACTGTGGTCCAACACGGTGGTGCCGTGAAAGCATTACCACATAATATTTCTTGATTAAGACACTGTACTGCACTGTTTTTTAAACTTCACTCATATTCTGGTTTTCAGCAAAGATCATTTTATATTAGGATTTTTTCTGTTTTACTTTGTTTTCCGCTTTACGTTCGATTTCGAAACTTCCAAAAGTGTATCAGAATCCAACATTGACCTTTATTTCACTGTAAATAATTATTAAAGTAATAAAAAAAGAAAAGTACGTCTAATAAATTATTTTAAATTGAAATTATAGGCCATCGCCCGCCAGCTATGTTGCATCCCGTTCCCGTAGAAATTTTAGGAAATTCGTTTTAGGGTCATAATCAGAAAAAGTGTACATTTTGTGTCTTTTCTTGTCCCGCTACTTTGAATGCGTTTTAAAAATACAATTTTAAAGATAATTTAAATATTTTGCCATTTACGATAAATTTACTTATTAACTTAAAGATTTTTGTAATATTTTAAATGTATTATGGCTATTAATAGTATTTTTTGTTAGTTGCAAAAAACTTTTCAAAATGCTTCCATACAATTTTTCGTGTCCCATTCACCACTTTACTTTTTAAAAATTGATTTGTTACGAATGTTTATGGTTTTATTAGATTTCAGATATGTTTATATTACTTTACTTTATGCAAAATATTAAACAAAAGTACTTTTATTGATATATTATTTAATAAATAATATATATGAATTAAGTAAATTTGTCCCAAAATATTGTCTTTTTTGTTACTCAGGGCTAGTAACGTACAATTAAATTATGAATGCAATTATTTTGGATGGTGTTTAATATTAGTTTTTATTGTGGCACCATAATTCTAAAAGTAAATGCTGCCGTAGCTACAACAAGTAGTGTTCTCGCAGCAGTAGAGGGGTTCAAATGTTTTAGAGGGAATATGTAAAATTACATCTCAGGGTTATAAACGGCTTTTATTTTGGTAAGTATTCTATAATTTCGTTTTCTTGTTTATGTTATTTGCTTCTTTTTACAAAATCTCAAAAAAGAACTTCAGTGCTTACACATGCAACACGTGGCTTATGAGCAAATATTTAAAAAGGTTAGAATTTCTCAGACTTTATTCTCAATTGCGTTATATTTCGTTACGTAACGAAACTGAGAAAATATGAAGCCTAGTTCATAATTACGTTACCATCGGAAGATATGTATATAAAAAAAATTGCTGGCATATGAAAAAAATAATTGGTGACTTTTGATAACGTAAAGTAACCAAAAATAATGATTTTTAAGTTTTTTGCCTGTTTGCTTGTTTGTCTAATGTGTTTGTGCACGCTTATCTCAGAAACGGCTTAACCGATTTAGTTAAAAACATTTTTTTATTCTTCCTGAAATTAGTTGTGATTTTGTAATTACTATTTTTTTCTCTGGAGATAGTGAATTAATAAATATGTAGTTCAAGTGGGTGAAGCTTTTATTTAAAAACAAATACATTCTGTACTAGCGTTGTTAAAGATCTAAACAATAAACATAAAATATTATTAAATACCTATTGATAAATATTTTTTTATTTTCAGTAAGCGTCATGGCTCCTATGTCAAATGCTGAAACACATAAAAGATATAGAGAACGTCTTAAAAAGACCAATCCTATTAAATATGAAGATATGCGGAATAAACACTTACAAAGAATTAAACTTAATTCCCGTGATAACGACTCAAATTTTGATATATTTTAAGGTGGATTTAATTTTATCATTAACTTTGTGATCTCTAACTAGAAATAGAAGTTTATTACGTTACGAACTAGCATTATTATATTGTTAATATTGTCACTTTGTTATGTTTTCTTACATTTATAATCTGTTAATTCCGTTGAATTAACAGATTATAAATGAATCTTTAAAATTTTAATTTGTGTCTCATTAAATAAAAACAACAGTAGTTTTATTCGTATAATATCCTTACTTTGTTGTGTATAATGCCTTATATCATCAGTTTCGTAACAAACATTATCAGTGTTGTTACTTATCAGTTACGTTACGAATTCGAAAATGTCCACTTTTCTGATTATGACCCTTTAGTGTTCCATTACACCCAGGAATGTTACTAAATTTGATCTACTTCTAATAGTTTGTTGTTATTCAGTTCCACAGAAACGAAAGAGTTTTAAGTATAAAATCTACCTACACTACCTAGTCTACATTGAGAGTGTATTTTCACCTCCGCCCTTGATTGTCCTCAACTATGCCTTTAAGTCACTTTTCTAGCTTTGTTGGATAACTAGCTTATGTTACTTTGTCAATTAGAATGATGCCGTTAAGTACCTATACAAGATAGGTGTTCTTGTTGGATGGTAGGCGTGGTTTGTAAATTAACTAAATTAAACATTTTTAAATCTTAGATCTATTGATGTGATTTTTTTTTATATCACAAGTACTGACTGACAACATGATTATGAATAAGGAATATTTGAATAAAGACTGACTTTTACTCCTCACTTAGACGGATCGTTCTTATGTGTGCCATATTATATATTATATTGTGAAAATAAAAAAAAAACATTGTTAGATGTTAAAGATAAATTCTCGTTTCGACTTTATAACAATTTTATGACATTAACTTATATCTTTATACTATAGGCTTGTTTAAAAATTTTTAATAAACAATATATTGCTATTTCAATTCCAAACTGGCCGCTAAGTTTTTTTATTATTTTCACCATCAAGCGGACGGTGTCAAATGTCATTTTAACAGCCATCTTGTTTTTTGCTCCCGCGTTTTTTGCATCGACGGTCAGTCATAAAAATTATTAATACAGTAAAATTTCAGATTAGGTGGTATTAAATTCGAAACAAAGCAAGGATTTAATTGGTAATTCGTGTCCGTTCCGATATTTCGTCGCTACTTTATTGTTTTGTGCTGTAAACCTGATGCAAAGGCTGCGGACCATTATGCCGGGGGACATTTTAAAATCAATTAGCCAATCCGTTTCATTGTTTTCGAAGTAAAAATAACATTACAGAATGAAATGAAACACAAAATAAAAACAAATAAATCCTGTTTATTGTGGAGATTATCTATAATTTAGTAATTTATTTTAAGATACAGATAAATTATTTACTTACAAATAATACATACCAGTATTAAATTTAAAATATGTATAAGAGATGAACGTAATACAGATTATAATATATAAGTAGAACTAAAATTAAAATAAGTACCCATATCATTTCTTAAGTAACTTAGAAATAATTATTTACATCATTGCACCGCTCACAAAATAGAAAGCTTCTGTTTTTAAATCTTTAACACAATAATCGATTGTTTATTAAAAGTCTCGCTCGGATGTTTCCATAGATTTTATTATAATTGATAATTTAAATTAACTTACATTTTATATACAGACTATTAATACTATTTTCAATAATCACTTATTGTATTTAAAAAACTATTCAGACAATAATCAAAATAATCGATATGTCGCTGTCACTAATTGCTACTTAACTAAAAAAATAAAAATCAACATTGCTAAAGATATTTTAAGAATTTACAAATCGATTTGTTATCAAAATTTATATTTATTTCAGATATTATTTGTATAATGTATAGGAATGCTCATACCGTAGAGATAAAAAATTAAACATCTTGATAATTTATCCTAAAAGTATTTTAAAAACGTATGAAGATGCATACAAGTATACAATATGATAACAGTAACAAAAAACACATTTTATCAGCAGGAAATGATCAGATGACATCGATAGAATCATAGTTAGGTACTTTCACTTGATAGGGAGAGGGAATCTGGAAACCTAGTGTTAACACTCTTCGTTGCCCCTACGACACTTCCGTTCTCCACTTTCCACCGAATTTTAATTGCAGAGAGACTGGAGGAGAATTTATTGGTTATATACTAATTGTTATAAAATACCAGTATCATAAACACTTCTTTTTAATAAATGATAAATGCACCTCCTTATTAAATAGTGTTATTTATCGATATATATTCGTATTTTATTTCAATATTTAAGTAAATAATACAATTTATGTAAACATAAAGCTAATTGATTGGTATTTTCAAGCATCTAGGCTTACATAGTTTGTTAACAAAAGTAAATAATGTCGACATTTTTTTCCCCAGATATTACAGAGCCACTTATGGTTAAAGAAAACATTGAGAAATACCAAGTCGTTTGCTTAAATACGCCTATTTCTATAAATAATGCATAATATAACAGACCATCAAAATAAATAAATGTTCACTAGAATTTTCACTTCGAACTTGACGAACTTAGTCTAGTAAAATTTTATTAGAAGTCTCTAGTAGTCTCTTGTAGTATTCAATGTGTTTTTTTAGGAAAACTAGTAATAGTCTAGTGTCGGTGGTGGTCATAGCGCGTGCGCGTGCGCATGGTGCGGCGCCGGCGGCGGGTGCGGCGGCAGCGCATGCTGCGTGCTGGCTGCGTGCTGGCGACCCTAGGAAATATTGATTATTATATTTATATGCATGATATGCACGATATTAATTTCAGCAATTTTATGGTAAATACTCCCAAACGGTCTCCTAATAATAATTAAGTAACAAATAGCTCAAGAGACTTAAATTAAGAATTAGACAACAAACAGTTTAAGCATTTCAGATAGTTTTATCTAATTATACCTATTACCTTTTTATATACTGCTATAATTCGATTTTTTTATAAATTTATGATGTAATATAGATAGATTTTATATTTAATCATGTTTAGATGAAATTTAAATTACATCTTTACTTAGGTAAATCAAATTTTGTACATATGAACGATTATTTTTGTTAGTAGATGATAATTAATATAGGAAGGAATTTAAAAAATATAAAAACTGAAGATTGACTCCCACATTATACCAATACTCACTTGTAAATAGACATAATAATCATACGGCTGGTGCAGCGGCCAGCACCTCTGCGGCGGCACGGTGTACAGAGGAGGCACGGGGTACAGGCTCCCCCCCAACTTGTTCCGTAAGATGCGGCTGATGCTGGACACGGAGGGCACGTTGTACTTGTCGCACACTCCGTCAGCTAACAGCCTGTCGCGGATCTCCCACGCGAATATGCCCGGATCCTTGGCTTTCAGTTGTTTTATGTATGAAACCACCTGTGATTATATATTTAGTATAGTATCTGAGTAGAAATAGGAACGTATTTGTGATTTTTAAAATCATAAATACAAATTCAACAAAATATATTTTTGTCAAATATTTCTAAGTTCTTGGTAGGTTATTGTTAATATGAGGGAAGGAACCTAATCGGGCGGAAACCTAGTGTTAAGATATTACGTTCCCCAAATACTGTACGATTTCCAAGACATCGCGTGTTTAGCGGTGGAACTCAACGCCACGCTTTGTCTTCTTACCGGGGTGTGAGTCGAACTCACAACCGTCGTCGTCGTTTACAGAATTGTCTTTTTAATATTATGTAAGATTTAGATGTGATATTCTAACTTGCACTTAGAAAGAAATAACATAATCAAAATTCCATACAAAAAATGCAAAATCTTAGATATCAAGTATTTTTAAAGACGTATTTGTTATCAAAAGTAAAATTTCTGTCTGTTCCATTGTCTACTGCAATAAAAAAAACAATCCAATACAGATTACGTCTTCGCAGATATTATGTCAAGATTATTTTTATTATACGAAATGCTGTAATTGATACGGCTATTGATTGTGAATGGCAGCACTTAATAAATATATTATAATTTATTTTAGGCGTAGTGACGTTAATCAGAATAGATAAGGGTGTTAATTTAATTCCAATTGGAGGAATATGTTATTATTTTATTTTCTCGCACTAGTGGCAAAACATAGCGCGGCGTTGAGTTCCGCCTTCCGCTTCTCAACTCGCAATGTCAGAAACGGTGCACACTAGGTTTCCTCTGCATGCCGATTACCTTTAATGGGATACAGCTTATATTGAAGATGTGGATGTGTCTTATACCAATGTGTGATCATCATGAGATGACTTTTGTCATATCAAAAAATCGAAAACAAATTTCAAATCAATAGTTAGGGATATAAATAGATAATTGAAAATATTTCATTCCCTCGAGTGAAAAACAAACAACCATTACCTTAGGCGTGGTGACACGTGGTTTAGACCCGCCGATGGCACCAGGCAGGATGGAGCCGGTCTCGTGGTACCGCGCCAGGATTTTGGAGACGCACCCGTGAGACACTCGCAGCTGCCGGCTGATGTCGCATGGCCTGGAGATAAAGTAATTAGTTAATTTATGTTGCACGTAATCATTTACTACATTTACTATTAAACGGTCTCAAATTTGAGATCAATCTTGAGAAGAATCTTTGAAAGTAATTTATAAATATGAGTCTTAGACTTCGATCAGGACTATGATTAAGTTTGTGTAAGTACCCACTTAATGTCTATGTTGTTTAAGGTTAAATAAGCCGCTAGTTAATGTTTCTGAGTGTAGCTGTAAGTTGTTAAGGCGATTACGAGTAGAGTTGATAGTGTGTTGAATGGCGGCACTCAATGTCCCTCGAGTGGAGATGGAAACCACAATCATCGTATAAAATCTAAGTAGGTTCTTATAATAAGAAGGTAGGTTCTTATAGCGAAACCTATATATCAACATTCTTTATTTACCTAATTCCAAGCTGCGCAAGTTCCACGATCCGTAACCTAACCGCGTTAGGTAGCGGTCTGCCATTCACGAACACTCCGCCCAGCTGGTTCACCTCACCGTACTGCTGGGCGCCCGCGCCCATCGCGGGGTTGCCCATTGCTGCTGCATTAGGGTCTAAGGAGAAAATGAAATAATTTTAGTTACTTAAACTTTACATACAGATATTTATAACTTAACATAAAAAGCGTGGCGTAGAGTTCCGCCACTCAATAAGCATTGTATCGATAATTAGGCAGTGCGTGGAGAGCGAAGTGTCTTAACACTAAGTTTCCTCTGCCTAACTTATATTATACTGGATACACAGTGCTAGTGTCATAGATATGACTTACCTATATGAAAATACAAAAAACTTTGATAATTTTTTTAAGTCTTATTTATTCTGTGATAGATAATATTGCATTTATTGAAATACAATCTTGTCAATGTTCTTAAACTTGAGAAAAAATGAAACAAAATTTTGATACAAATTACTGAATATAAAAAGATTCGTGAGTTGGTAGGTGAGTGATGAGTGATGACATATTATGTCAATAGTAGTTACTCATTAACATATTTAATCAACAGCAACAATAGCTGCCAAAGTCAACGGTAGGTACAATGGTTCGCCTGAAGAAACGATATCGCAAAAAGCCAATTTTAAAATACCCACAAGTTTTTTTATAGTATTTTCTATTGACTCAACACAGTTCAATCTGTAATTTACGATAATATTAAATTTATCGCAACTAAAGTGCGAATTCTAAAATCGCTGTTCACGATAGTTTGGCGTCACTTATCTAATCTAATATTTTGGATCGTTGGACAAACATCTGATGCAATCCTTGCTTAGTTGAGAAATGTGTTTGGGGAAGGGTTTTTAAGGTCCAGCACTTTCTTTTCACGCTGTATCCTACAGTAAATTTTATCTGCGGCTTGATTAAATGCATACTACCTACCTAAATACGGCTTTGTCCAACTATACATTTTTTTATATAAATTATATTATAGGTATGGCAGTAAACTTGAATTGTAAATTCATTCATTTTTCAGGTCGCATGTGAAACTAACAATTTCTTAAGCAATATAAACATAGTTGATAATATTGTATTGTAATACTAACTTTTATTTTATAAAAAAATAATAAAATCTGTATTATTCTAAAATATCCGATCTGAATCAGTAAATTTAGTAAACAGTTTAGTAAATTATTCGACGTAAAAAAATTTAACATATAACATTTTAATTTGAATAAAAGTATTTTAATTTGCATCTGAAATTGTTTACAAGTGTTAAAATGTTCGTACAAAAAGACGAAAGGCGATATATTAGAGAGCTGCAAATTGGTCTCCCTGCCCACTAAGTACTGCATTGTCTTATTGCGGAAACGCGCCCGAAATAGACTGCGATGTGGAGTTACGAACGTGATGATTAGCAGATACCTTCGTTGATATGTTCTCTGCTAATTTATATGAAGCTCGGAAGACAGAAGGACACTGAGAAGAGCTGGCAAGAAACTTAACAGTTGCTCTTTTTCAAATATAGTTTCAATAGAGGTACGTACATCATTAGTTTCTCTGAGCATTAACAGTATTTAACTCCAGCCTCTAGTATCACTACAGACTATAGTAGTCTTATATTGAATAGTAAGTTGTCCTAGTAAAACAATAAGATGCTTACAATATCGAAAACGTTCCTTCATTGAGGAGTTGAATAATTTAGCAAATCAGAAAGAGCGTGAAATCGCAGAAGTTTGTGTGTGTGAGCGGACAACGGGCAATGTCACGGACCGGTGTCGAGTGTCACAGGACGCCGCGCGCCGCGGAGTGACGCACATGTGGCCTAACAGGACTTTACAGAATTATGACTAATGCCTGTGTTTTAATTATATTTTTTAATAATTTGTGTTTTTTATGTAAATAACTACTTAATAATTAAAAACTGTTGTCTAAATTTTATTAGTAGAGGCTACAATAGTTTTCTTTTGAAAATAGTAAAAGGCTTTGTCTAAAAACTATTTTCAAACTTTAAAGATGAAATTTCAGCACAGCTTATGAATGTGGCTTGAATTATAAATATTTGTAGGTAAAGCTAACTCCGCGTGTCACTATTGACGTGACAGCTGTAGGCGACACAGTAACGGAGTAGATTCTTATTTTATCTTATTTTTTAAATGCTTTCAATATATTTTTTACATTTCTCTGCGTTATTTTTGCCAATTGAAATATATTTAAAAAAAATGAAGAAAAAAGTTTTTAAAGCATATTTAATTAAGATATAATAAATAATTGAATTATTGAATAATAATTAAATATGAATCGTTCTAAAACTATATTTTTGTACATATTATTTAACTAATTCGCTAGGTCGTACTGTAAAAACGACGGTTGTGGCTTCGATTCCCATTCGTGGGAGTAAAATATATATTTTTTTTTTCATTTTTTCGCTCTGGTAATAACGGGGCAAAGCGTAGCGATAAGTTTCGCCATTCAACTCGCAATGCCTCTAGAATTCAGCGGATAGTGGGGATCTGAAGTTTATTAATGTCTTAAGACCAGGTTCCCAGGTTCCGTCTACCTACCCGGTAGGATACACTATAAAGCTAAAAAAAAATAACCTAGCTAGCAAGACTATAGCATTACATTTAGTTAGGTACATTCTGTCCAAGTGTGGGGTAAACGAGGCACGCCCATACAACGCATGCAGCATTTCCGCAGCTTCCATGAACTCATCTGCCTTTGAGATGAAAGGCACCGCCTCGCGGGGGGCCCCACACCCTATTGTAATAAACTTGTGTGTGAAATATGTATGGGATACTTCTGATGGCGCTAGTTTTCAGTTGGAACTAAGGCTCGGAACTGGATACGGATGTCAA
Source organism: Heliconius melpomene rosina (assembly GCF_056956725.1). Lineage (NCBI taxonomy): Eukaryota > Metazoa > Arthropoda > Insecta > Lepidoptera > Nymphalidae > Heliconius > Heliconius melpomene. Next base: position 10,137,933 of record NC_140396.1, read on the forward strand.
ATCAATTCGGATGGTCCGTTAATTTCAGATACATTAGTTAACTTAATGTCATTAGGTTTTTGAGTAATTTATTCTTTGAAGAATCTGTTGATTGATTTTTCGTGTTATATTATTGTTTATTTTTTTTAGTATCATAAGATCTTCGTGCTTATCGCTATGTCGTACTAAGTGATAGCGTGTCAGGTCGGTCAGGCAAAATCAAAATCCTGTCGTTGTAAATTTTATAATAGCGCAGTTCCCTCTTATTCCGTAATATTTTTTTTTCTTTTCCACAATTGTAACTATTTTATAGATCTCAAAAAGATATAATAACTTGATAATCATAATTTTTATAATTGGTAATATAGACATAGCTAATATTAAATATAAAAAATATCCATTATATGAAATTTTATATCTTGTCATAGCCAATGAGCCCAAAATATTAAAAATAATGTCACGCAACACGCTCGTCGCCAAAAACGGACGGGAAGGGGCGTCACGGCGTGCACCGCCGCAACAGCCCACCTAAGTAAAGATCGCCTTTTAACTTCAATGTCGAGCTAATATTTCAAATAGAAGTACAAACAACAAGTCTCACTCACACACTTATGATGATTTTTTTATAATTTATTATAAGGAACTGTAAAGTATTGAATATTGTGTTGAGTTCCGCCGCTTAATAGGAAATGTCACGAAAATTTTAATCACGTGGAGAACGTAATGTATTTACACTACGGCCCTTCAGCCTACTATCCTATATGCGTGAAGCTCCTGGGCTCTAGAGATGGACGATGCCTATTTAAATAAAAATTGTTATCACACTTATTAGCACAAGTTATCACACCGTATTATACACTACAACGCGGGTAGCTGTGCGCTGTGCGTAGCTAATGCTTATTTTTCGCAGTCGCGCTACATTTTATTAATTTAAACGTTTTTTAAATCGAAATACTAACGCTTGTATTGAACCTTTTTTTCTATTTTCGCTGTATCCCGCATGTAGCAGAGGAGGCAGAGGGAGCCTAGTGTTAAGACACTCCTTTCTTCACTTTCCACCGAATATTGGAAGCATCGCGTCTCAAACGCCGCGCTTTGCCTCGCACCGGATCGAAGAAATTAAAATATTAAATATTTAATTTCCTCGAGTAGGAATTGAACCCACAACCTATCGGGTTTACAGTCAGGCTTGTGTCTCTGCGCCACGACGGGCCTCTCTTGTATAGTCATCATTATTGATTACTTTCATATATGATCAAATATTATCTGAAAAGTATTATTTCTGTGTTACAGGCAGTTCTCGTTTTTCCAGTGGGTATAGTAGGGCAGTTAAAATCCAAACCAGGTAAGCCACTTCGTTCCCCATGTTGCGCCAGAATTTGAGATATTATTATTGAATGGGGAAATTCAACGCCGCTTTTTAATATTTACTGAGATTGAACCAAACAATTTTCGTATACTCGTAAGTATATAGATAACAAGTAAGAACACAATAAAGTGTTTCAATTTAATGCTGTTATACAACATGACAAGCAATATTGTTGATAAAGCTATATTTTATGAGAAACACGGTGAGTTAGAACAAAACGTAGAAACGTGAAGTTTAAACAAGTTTACGAGTTTTCGTCCGCAATCTTAAATTAAAGAAATGATTATGACAATAGCTGTCACAAGCGCGCGGCGAGAAATGACCTCTACTTTAAATGTTGTTCAATATATTTACACAGAAAATTAGACTCCATAAACTTTTGACATTTCTAAAATCTTATTCCACATTTAATTCTATTGTTTTCGTTCAAATTATAATTCTAGTCTCGCGCTTACTAGGATTTGAACGTAGCAAGATGAGAGTGTATGGCTTAGTGGTCAGAGTGGTTGATGTGCAAAAAGGGCTGGTGTTCTTGCAAATTAAGAGGCGTGAGTTTAAATTCCGCGACGTCGACTGGTCACGACTAGTCTTCAATATATTTTTTATTCAAGTAGACTAAGACGAACTCCAGAATAACCGAATGGACATAAAGATACCACCGGTTCGGGAGGCAGTTCTGCTGCTGCTGCAGCTATCCTTCATGAGATTTAATTGGTATTAATTCCATACATTTTTATCCTTTAAAGATCGGTTAGGTCGCCACGTGCAGCGCTGGTCTCCAGTGTCCCCACTCCCGGGATACATTTCTCAGCGCACGTTTAATTTACGAGCTGCCTTTGACGCTCCACCGTTGACAGTTACTGGTGTTTTCGTCGAAGCCGCCACTCATTAATTTTGCTTTATTCGAAATATATTGCGTTTCCACACCAAACGTATCCGTTTGAAGCAGAACAAAGGCGGCAATGGTTCGGTGGGTTTCGTGAAATATGCTTCATTTGTGTTTTGTTTTATTTATTATAGAATAAATATATTATATCTATTATTATACTTCTAATTGACAACATTAAAGACTAAATCTATAATCCTATGCATATCAAGGATTATTAAAAGTATTATCCATAGGGAGTTTGAAAAATTAACAAAGGATATTTGTTTTTAGTGAATTCCCTCTGTATTCCGCACATAGCAGGCTAGACGTAGGGAACCTGTTAACGTGGTGTTGAGATTTTCGTTCTCCATTTAGACACTTTCAATGCTCATTCCCGGCATTGAATCCTTGAGGAATTGCGTGTTGAGTAGCATAACTTAACACCGTTGTTATACATATAGCCAAAAATTAAATATATCAAATATTTCATTCTTTTAATTGTACATATCCTGTACTAGCGGACCCGGACGCGGCTACGCCTGCTTGAAATATAAGAATATAATTTCTATAGAAATATAATTTTAATCTAGATGAAATGTTAAAAGTGACTATTATATTTATTTTCATAAGGATGAATATCAAAATGACGCGGTAACGAACGCGGTCGCGTAGCGACGACGGTTGTTATTAACATCGCAGAATAAATTGCATGTCAAATTAGAAAGTATTTTCATTTATTAGTATATATGTGTAATGTAATATTATATAGCCTATAGCACTTCTGAAGAATGCAGCTTTCATACAAAACAAAAACAAAGTAAATCGATCCAGTAGATCCAGAGATCTTAGCGTTCAAACAAACAAACAAACAAACAAACAAACAAACAAACTCTTCCGCTTTATTATATTAGTATAGATAGTATAGATTGCCACATGTGCTCTACATACTCAAATAATAATATCACATTTTTAACAAACTTAATAATTTGATAAAAGCCTGTTTATATTTTCACTAGTGGACCCGGACGCGGCTACGCCTGCTTGAACTATAAGAATATTTTCGCGTCGGACATACTCATACTATGCCGCCCGAAGGCTAGGTCATTTCGAATCAGTGACATCTCCTTAATTATTTACCAAACTTCATAAGGATGAATATCAAAATATCGCGGTACCGGTTGCGTAGCGACGCGACGGTTGTTATTAACATGGCAGAATAAATTGCATGTCAAATTAGAAAGTACTTTAAAATATATTAGTTTATATGTGTAATGTAATGTTATATAGCCTATAGCACTTCTGAAGAATGCAGCTTTTATACAAAACAAAAACAATGTAAATTCTGATTTACATTGTTTTTGTGAACGCTAAGATCTCTGGATCTACTGGTCTGCCAGTAGATCCAGAGATCTTAGCGTTCAAACAAACAAACAAACAAACTCTTCCGCTTTATTATATTAGTATAGATTTGTATGTATATCTTCACGATTTTACATACTAATTTCCTTATACATGCAACTTTGAGACATCAATCCAAATGCTTAAATAACACTAGCATTTAGCGTGTTATTAGTTTTATAGCAGCAAATGACCGCCTCCTTCAGCGCGTCCCGTTTTAAACTGTTGTCACGTCGTCGCAGCCGTCACGTGACAGCCGGCTTACACGTTTACTAATTAAAATGGAAAAATATGCTGAATACTTGGCATCGTTATTTGATTATTGTTATATTTTAAAGTTATAATGTGTATAATGTATTATTTTCAAATGAATGGGGAAAGTGAACTATCTTAAGATTTTATTATGTTTGAAAAGAGATTTCGATTCTCCCTCGAAGAAATGATTAGTGTTCTTATCGTCGGTTGAGTCCCGCTAATCAACATGTTATGTTTCGATAAATATTTCTTGTTATTATCAGAACGTCCGAGGTCTAAGATCATACGTAAGAGATATTGCACTCAAAATTCAGAATAGTTCTTTTGATATCATAATTCTTACCGAAACGTGGTTAAATTGTACTATTTATGACTCGGAAATTTTTGATAGTAGATATACTGTGTACAGAAGGGATCGCATTAACAAAACACTTGGTGGCGGTGTTCTTATCGCCGTTTCAAATAACTATACTTCATCTAGAGTATTCAGCTGCAACTCAGAATGTGAAGATCTTTGGGTAAAAATAAAAATATCTAGTGAGAAAGAACATGGTTTTATCAAAATCTGTGCGGTTTACCTACCACCGCCTCTTAATCTTAACTTGTTAGGGAAATTTATTGAGAGCACAAATCGAGTGATGGATGAGTGTATCACTAAATACACACTTATAGCAGGTGATTTTAATATGTCAAATGTTGTTTGGGAACTTCATAGCCCCAGCTCATATCTCCTGCCCTTAATTAACAGCAACAGTTCTATTCTTAGTTTACTGTCAGACTTTATGGAATTATATAATTTTAAGCAATTCAATTATGTCAAAAATAATAATGATAAAATTCTAGACTTAGTGGTTTGTAACTCTGAAATAGTAAGTATTAAAAAATGCACTAATCCTATACGAAATGTTGACCCTCACCATCCACCATTAGAAATGTTAATCTCAATTTCCCCTGCCCACTATTCGCCTCATGTAAAAATACAAAAAAATAACTATTTTAAGGGTGATTATAATAAAATAACTAAAGCCCTGAGCGAGATTTCGTGGGAAGGCGAACTCCTAAAATATGATAATGTGAACGACATGATTAGCAGATTCTATCAAATTCTTTATGAAATAATACATCTTTATGTACCTAAGAGTAATAAGCACAACAATTATCATCCAGTTTGGTTTAACTCCTATCTTATATATTTATTGAAGCAAAAAAAGAAGTTTCATACTAGATACAAGATTTATAATAATCCCCTAGACCTAATCGAATTTCAATATCTCCGAGATAACTGTGAAATACTGATAACAACGTGTGATGACAAATATATACATACTCTGGAAAATCAAATTGGTACTGATTCTAAATATTTTTGGACTCACATTTCTAATAAACGTCGAAACTCCTCTAGGTACCCATCATCTATGTATTTGGGTAATAAGCATTCGAATGATCTGAGAGAATCTTGTAATCTATTTTCTGAGCACTTTTCCTGTGTTTTTAATCCTATAGTTGACATATGTGGTGATAATCTTGATTCACATCAGCAGTTATCTGAAGTGCCTAATATATACATATCCCAGGAAACCATAATAAATAAAATAAAAAGACTTGATTTAAAACAGAGTTCTGGACCTGACAATATACCCCCTTTATTTCTATTTAATTGCGTTGACTTAATATCATTTCCATTGCATTTAATTTATAATGCTTCACTTGTGCAGGGACGGTTTCCAGATATATGGAAGGAAGCAAGAATAGTGCCGATTTTTTAAAGATGGAAAAAAGGAACTTATATCTAACTACAGACCAATATCTATACTCTCAACTATGTCAAAGGTTTTTGAATCAATCGTTCACCCCTTCATATTTCATCATGTTAAAAACTTACTGCATCCACGTTAATATGGCTTTATACCTAAGAAATCTACTAATTCTAATTTGCTTAATTACGTCTCATATCTTATCGATTCAGTTGATAAAAACCTACAAGTAGACGTAATTTACACGGACTTCTCTAAGGCATTTGATAAGGTAGACCATGGTATTCTAGTTAGAAAATTATTAAGCTTTGGTATATCTGGTATCCTTCTTGATTGGTGCAAATCTTACCTCTCTAATCGTAATAGCAGAGTAGTGATACATGGTGAGAGCTCTGAGTCTTTTAGTGCTACTTCTGGGGTTCCGCAAGGCTCTAATTTGGGGCCTCTATTCTTTGTGTTATTCATTAATGATATAGCAGACATATTCGAAAATTGTCAGTTTTATTTGTTTGCTGATGACTTAAAAATTGCTAAAATTATAACACAAGAATCTGACGTGGTGGCCTTACAAGGCAATCTTGATAGACTCGTAGAATGGTGTGATTTAAATCGAATGGTCCTCAACCCAAGTAAATGTAGCTTCATAAGATTTTCGAGGAAGAAAAGACCTATTATGAGTTACTATCATATCTCAGGTAAAAATCTTAATGTAACAGACTCTGTTAGGGACCTTGGCGTAATATTTGATAGTAAATTGAGATTTGAAGAGCACGTGAACACTGTTGTGAAAGCTTCCCTCAAGTTACTCGGCTTCATTTTTAGGCAATCAAGGGATTTTAAAAATCCAGCAACAATTCTACGCCTTTACAATAGTTTAATTCGTAGTAAGCTTGAATACTGCTGCCAGGTGTGGTCTCCTGCTTACAGGAAGTATTCTGATAGGCTCGAAAGCGTTCAAAAAAGATTTATTAAATATTTAGTTTATAGGTTTAAGACTCTAAGTCATAGTGAACGATATGAAGACATAATTGGCAGCTTTAAATTGCAATTACTTTCAAACCGTAGAGATCTCGTAGACATGAAGTTTCTACATAATTTATTCAAAGGAAAGATCGATGATAGTGAACTGTTGAGTAGATTTAATATTAAGATACCTCAGAGAGCCCCTCGCAACCCATGTCTGTTTTTCAAGACGGAAAGAACTAGAACGAACCTTGGACAAAATAGTCCCATTGATCGCATCTCTCGTTCATTTAATGAGTACTTGAAAGAAGATGTCACGTTAGACATTGGTTGTGACGGGCTCTCAGTTTTCTTAAGAAAATGCAACCATATACTCAATAAAGTTAATTTATAGAACTAATTGTGAATGATTTTAACTATTATGTAATATTAAGTAATCTTATATTTTTGTTATATAATTATATTTTTTTTTTCTATAGTGTAAATTAATCATTGTTATTATTGATGAATGATGTGTTCTCCTATAATCAGTTGTACATAATAGTATTAGTATATCCTAAGAATGTATGTAATGTAAACCAATATGTACGACAGTTGGAGATCCGTATAAATAAATAAATAAATAAATAAATAAATAGATAGAAAACTCAGTGTCTTAACACTGCTTCCTCCGCCAACACTGCTGTATACATGATAGTTTTAGATTCACTGAAGAGTTGGCTAGCCACGATGAGGGAATCCCCTAGATATCTATACAAAAGGGTAAATTTTAGTAGCAAACATAAACCTAAATGATTGCACGTATATAGCTTATTCAAATGTAGTCCTTGTTAGTTAACAGAGGGTTAGTTTACGGCCACTTTAACTACCGGCGTCGACCAATCCGCGCTCCCCGCGCGTGTGCTGGTGCAGCCCGATATCAAATAATTATTAACGTTTATACCGATAACTACGATAAATCTGCTGGTATTTATCGTTCAAATTCAATATGTACTCGTATTTACATATTGTATGTAGGTAGGTACTTAGTAGGCATGGGCTTTGAAATGAAAGTGAACTACTTAGATCAAATTTATGTGAGGTTTTGTTTTTGTTATACGTGTAATCGATTTTGTTATTTTTTTGTTTTGTAATTATCAAAATTATTATGATTATTACCAAGTTTAAAGTACAATTTAAAAAGCTTATATTTCCAATGTGCTGCACCTCATCATGTTTTTGGTCTCATCTCCTCATCTCTAAGTGAGAACTTACAAAAGAAATAAAGAAAAAATCTGAAAGGTGAAAATTTGTAGGTATTATTAATTAACTTGTAGTTCACTTATGCCCGCAAACTGAAGTTTGTCACTTTTATGAATTCTACAGTGAATTCCCATAGATTTATCACTCTGAAATTGGTACAGACGATTGGTACAGAGCAAGAGGTTGTTGTAATAACACGTCAGCGATAATACTGATAAAACCAAAGGTTCATTGTTTTTTTTTTCATATAAATATTACGTGTAGTGCATTTTAAATAAACTATAATATAATCTTACCATATTAAAATTTAATGTATAAAAAAATATCAATGAAAGGGCCCGGTCTGATTAACAAAATTTTTAGCACTGTGTTCAAACCAACGTACCAGTTAATATTTCAAACTAGCGGCCCGCTCGCGGTTTCACCCGCGTGAACTATGTTATTATTAATTTCTGTCTCCATGACTACGTCCTAGTGACGTCTATGCAAAATTTGAGACTCCTAGCATTTGTAGTAACGAAGTTTCATACAAAGTTTCGACCCCAAAAACAACCCCTTAGAAATCGAATATTGCAAATTCCCATCTTAGCGAGCACCTACGTCCTATAAGTAACTCCTATGCAAAATTTGAGATTCCTAGCACTTGTAGGTTCTGAGATTTCGTGATGAGTGAGTGACCTTTCGATTTTATATATATAGATATAAACAATATTTTATAAGTTAAATTATATAACAAGTTCTACAACATCTTATACTTTAAATATTAATGGCTAACTGGCCAGGAAGGCAGGAGAGCCGGTCACGCAGCATCCGACCGCAGTGACAATCAAAGAGAAGTGCTCATCTCGTGGTAGCAGTATTTACTTAGCGGGCACGTTTGTCGGCGGCCTGTCGCCGTGTGTGGCCTCTCTTCCAACACACTATTTTCAATCTTAAGTTGCATCAAAAAAGGTTCATTTAGCTTAAATACTATTTTAAAGTTTTCATTTTAAGTTCTAAGTAAATAGTTATAAGGCTGTGACGCAAAAGCTGATGTAGCATTGAACTCCCTCGATCAGTTGAAGTTCTCAAATATTCATCGTCTCTGATATGTTTCACAGCTTTCTAAGTATTATGTTGTAAGTATCGTAATGATTTAATGATTTTTATTAAACTCCAATCATTTTGTTAAAAAAAATATATAATGACAGCGTGATGGGCAGAAGAAACTTATCATTAAGACACTACGTTCACTACGTACAGACAGAGTGCAGTTGCGCTTCGACAATATCATAGTACTTTTAGCTTCACGCTGCGTCCCGCACCCGCACATAGCGGGGTAAGTACAAGAAACCTGCCAAACTAGTGTTAAGATATTCCGTTCCCATTAAGGCACTTCCGTTGCCCACTTTCTGCCGAATTCCGGATTAATTTCGTTACAGTCGCACGCCTGTGCTCCGACGACTGGCCTCTAACGTTAAAACGTAAACATTTCAAGCAGGGACTAAAAGTGCAGATAGTCACAAAGGTGATTGTCTTACAGCTGCCCTCGTTAACCTCGGCGGAGGAGTACCATAACTCACGTCGCGCTAATTACTGGACGTGGCACTGGTGGCACGTGCCAGCCTTCCCCATTCGGATTTAATAGTTCTGGTGGAGATTTTTGACATTTCACAACAAAAACTCTTGGATTAGGGTGATTTGTGACTTATTTAATTGTTATAGTTGAGGTGGTTGTGGGTTCGATCCCCACGTAATAAAATTATCTTTGTGAAGACAAAGTTTCGCTGTTCTATAAGTGAAGTCTCAAGCGAAAAGTGGAGAACAAGATATTTTCTTACTCTTATTCTCTCTGATTAATCTCTACGTGGGGAACGGAGTATCTTAACGCTGGGTTCCCTTTCCTATTCTGAAATGCGGGGAAAGGTGTGAAGCTGTCAAAAGAGAAAGAAACTACCGTTGAATTTAGTAGGTACCTATTATCCGGTCTTGGAAAATAATTTAAATTCATTAGTTGTTTTAGTAAACGCCTTCCCAAATTGATATAAAGGAGACACCGCTCGAGGCACCCAACTAAATACGTAATTTAAATGAACCTTCACCTATTAAATGATAAACTGAGTTTTTGGCCGATTCCGTGAATGATAAGAAGTACACGTGCGGTGTAGGCAGATATGAGATGATGTTAGCATTTTTATATATTATGTAAGTCCTACATATGATTTTTTTAGATAAGTTTCTTATTTTATTTTGGTCCGACGACCTTCATGTTCTGTAGACGCTCCGAGTTCCTTCAACTTTTCTTAATTTACAAGTATTTATGAAAGCTTTTTGATAATAAGTAATTAGTTATATTGACTTTTATTAGAGTTCATCAAAAGGTACAAACGGATCCCTTATAGGATAATTTTGGTGTCGGTCTGTCCGTCTGTCGAGACCGTCAAGATCGCGTGGAGGTATCTAATCGAAATTAATTGTATGAAATTAATATCAAGTGTTCAACGAAATCAATTTATATTAAAAAGTCATAAGTATAAGTTTACTCTATATTAATGTAGATTAAAAATAAATGACGACTCTGAGTGTTATTGTGAACCATTTTAATTTGTTCAACTATAAATAGTCGCTGCTCTATTATTTCCACGTGGACCCTTGATGGTATTTGAGGAATTCCTCGCATATTTAGAATGAAACACTAAAATATATGTTATTAGGGGAGTGTAGGTTAATTAATAAGTGACAGGCTGCAAGAACAAATGGTTTGAACGACTATTGCTTTTGACATTTCTAAAATACTTCTTGAACTTTATAAGAGGTACGTCAAAATACAAGTTTAAACATTAATATCATCATTATGCGGATTTGGTAGGGGGAATCTAGGTATTCGTTGAAAAGATTTAACTAGACGGCGGAACTTAACGCCGCGTGTTGTGCTAACTCAACTGCAACCGCAGTCAACGTCTATATACTTTCGTACTGTCATACGAAATTTCAAAAATAATTTTATTTAGAATTCAATGAGAGAGAGAGCTTTCGTTGTTATCTATTATTATTTAAACAATTTTAGATAATTATAGAAGTAGAATTCATTCATATAAATAGTTGATTTTGTTGTCCATATATATAGTGTTCTTTTTTTTATGAGACCCGTCGGATGTCTATAATTAATTGACAGCCCCGTCGAAGGAATAAAAAAGTGAATACGTGTGAAGATAAAAGCAATGTAAGATTAATAACTATAAACCAAAGCAAATTGGCTAAAAATAATAGATAAAAGAGAGAGAGAGGAATAATTAACTTTAATTGTCGTTTCTCTTGTTTACATGTAATTTGCAACGTTTGTACATAGTATTGTAATTGTGCCTTTAATAATATTTATTATAATATAATATAAACTGTTATTTACAGAGAAACAAATTTAGTTAATTTATTCGAATCATCCAACCCTGATATACATCTCAATATACGAGTATAAAAAATTGTAGTGTACAGCATTCCATCTTAGATAAAGTAAATAATAAAGTAAATAATAACTTTCCTTTATTTCAACGGTCAGGTACAGTAAGTAGTATCCAATTTCATGTTGCTATTAGTTATTATAATATGTCTATGTCTATGTCTTTTCGCCATATTCTGCCAAAGTTTGGTAAATATAAAGTGACTTCCTATTTTTTATATTTTTTATAGCAGGGTAAGCAGATGCAACTTAGTAATCTAGTGTTGAGACATTTCGTTGCCATTAAGATATTTACGTTCCTCGATTTACACCAAATTCAAAACTCGATACCCCGTGCGTTACCAGAGAAAGGTTTAGCTTTAGCTTTAGTTAGAAACTGAAATTGCAAGCGATACTATCCACAAACTAATAAACAAAAATTCAATAATAAACCAATAAGCAACGCCAGAGGCGCAAACTAGTCCCAAAACAAACCCCAGCCCATCGGTAGCTGTTTGTCGTTACGTTGACTCAACGCTAATGCGTGAGTAAACACTGCACGGTGTACCGACTGCTGAGTACTGAGGTCTGAGGTCTGCGGGCGGATTGGAACCTCCACTCACCACTGAACCTCGCTCCCTGATATCTTCTAAGTATTTTTCTGACCCTGTCATTATGTTTCTTACTTATTTTGTAGGATAATACTATTTATGTTTATTTAGTAGCGTGATACAGTGACGCTCTATCCCGCGTGAGTATAGACAGTTTAGTGTTAGCACTTCTCCCCCCGCTTTCCACCGAATTCTGGAGGCATAGCGTGTTGAGTGGCGGAAATTACGGACGCGCCGTGCTTTGGTTGCTCTGGCAAGAAGACAAATATCGGCGTTAAAATCCGTCATTCAACACGCAAGGTTTCGGATATTGGGCGGTGCGTGTTTCAACAATAAATTAATTATGCCTACCCTGCTAAGCGGTAAAAATCATGGCGAATAATTCTGGTATTTTCAATATAGCTTTACAGAATTCAGGTCTCTAGCATGTTGCTTGCATTCTAAAACACAAACAGAAAGAGAAGAATTCTCTTTGCGTTTCGTTTTCGGTAGCGTTTGCGGCGTCCGTTTAGCAAACACTCGACGCGTCGCCCAAAGTGACATGCCGTGTAGTTGGCGGGGACAAAAACTATTGTTATTTTATGTATGTTTAAGAAATTTTGAAATGAGATAAGATTTTTTATTAATAATAATATGGACATTATTTTTTATTCAGATATTTTAATATAATAAAACGTGTACCACAATTCTCCTAATATATAAATCTTCAAGGGTAAATTGTCAAATATTTTTTTTGGTTCACGCCTTATCCCGCCTACAGCTTTTTCATCAACAGCCATCTTTTGTCCACTCTTGGACATAGGCCTTCCCCAATTCTCGCCACCACACTCGATCCTCAGCTTTTCAGCTACAGCTGTTTGGGTAGAGATAATATAGACATACAACACACTCCGCTCTCAATTCTTCCGAAGTAAAGACTCTGTTTAATGGGAAAACTCAACGCCATACCTTGCCATTACCAGTACAGGGGAAATATTTACTTCATTTTTCCTAGTGGAGGTCGAACTCACAACCGTCGTCTAAAATTAGACACCACCGAACTGAGTATACACCACTGAATAAAAATCCTATAGGAACTTGTGTTTCCTTAAGAAATAACGGTAAAATAAAAACAGTGACTGTCCTACCCTTCATCAAATTGAACCCTTAAATACGATTAGTAGACGCTCAAGTTTACAAATCGGCGACACTATTGTTAGCCGACTGCAGCTGAATGCATACAAATTATAAAATATGCATTTTATTTTCTCGTATTAAGGTTTATAATTGTTTGTCAGAAATAGGGTATGGGCAGAAACAAAGTAAATAAATGTAATTGAAAGGAAATTGTAACATTACTCGGTGTTTGCTGTTGTACTTATCCGGCGCTAGTGTCTAGTGTCTAGTGTCTCGTTACAACGTCTAATTATTATTTTGTTCCAGATTTTTTTACTTCTTTGAAGTAAGGTTTAGTAGAAATTTCAAACAAAAGGTAGTCTGAGAAAAAATTATTTTACAACGCACCGCACCGGCTATGCGGTACTGCAACTCACTGTTAACGCAACGGTTTTGAAGTCGATTCCCATTCGGAAGATTTTTTTTTCATTTCTTCTTTCTAAATGCTATATTTTTTTTCAGTGTCACTCTGTATCCCGCGAAAGCTTTGCCTTTAGCTGAGGAAAGGAGAATATTAAATATTTAATTTCCTCGAGTGGTAATCGAACTCACAACCGTCGCGTTTACAGTAGTATATTGCCGCTGTGCCGTTGTGGCATAACAGTATATCATTTGGTCACAAGTTGATTGGAAGAAAATATTAGGTACGTATTTCTCTTAACATGAATACGTATTTTCAGTACATTTTATACTTACGTAATATAAATTTGATTCGCTATAAAATGTTCTATTCGATATAATTTCACTTTTCTTTATCAGCGTATTACTAAAAACAAAATGTAAAGATTAGAAAGCAGTAAGAACTATTTTCTTTTTCAACTTTATAAAAGGTTTTGACTGGTACTGACTATATCTAATAGTTATAGAATAAAAAAAATATAAATATTCACTATTTAACTTATAAACTTAACTTCACGCTGTATCCCGCAGGTAAGAAGGAACCCGGGAACACAGTGTTAAGACAATCCGTTCCTATTAAGACACTTCTGTTACAAACTTTCCGCCAAATAATGGACACATTAAATGTTGAGTGGCGGACTGAAATTAAAAACTTTGAATTCATGTAAAAATAAAGGTCCTCTATTAGTATAAGTACATATTGTTGTTATAAGATATTTTTTTATTTCCAGTAGCCGCGGCGTGTTTGCTGTCGCCGTCTCGGCAAATAAGGAGCTCCGAACAAACACCTGCACCGTCCACCCGACCAGGCCACTTGTTCTATGGAGAGGGGACATATTTCGAAATTATTATTGGTGAGATCACGATTTGCATGGAAATGGTTAATACACTATTTATTATATGTTTTTATTTAAAATAATATTAGTAAAGTCTAAATGTAAACGCGGCGGTAGTGAATTCGATCCCCACTCAGAGGAGTGATTATATATTTATTTTTTAATTTCCATGCACTGGCAAATAAAACGCCAAAAAAATTCTGCCATCTGACATGCAATATCACAAATTGAGTGGAAAGTGGAGAACAGAGTGCCTTAACACTAGGTTCCTTCTGTCTATCCTGCTATATAAGTAAGTTTAAGACGTTGTAGGACTGTGGCTGCCACAAAAGCATTCTGTAGGAGTTCTTACTCATCTGTAATTTTTTCTTAGTTTAATGCTATATCGTACATTTAGGCTAAGGAAACAATTTTTGAGTCATCGTATCTTGAGCGCAGGAACTTAACGTTGCGTTGCGTCTTGCTGTTACAGCAAGGAAATAATTATTTTTCCGCTATTATATTATAACTGTCGCGTTAACAATCAGTTCCAGTCTATAGTTAATATTTATAAACACAAAAAGCCTATAATAAACAAATTATAAATCGCTTATCTATAATAATGTCATTATAAAGATTTCAAATTTAATTATTTAGAATGATATTTATAATTAACGAGGGGCCCGCGTCGCAAGTCCTGGTAGTGATGGTGGTGGTGGTGGTGGTGGTGGTCGTGCTAGTGGCGGTGGTAGTCGTGGTCGTGTGTCGCGCGCTGGCGGAGCGAAACTGATCATTAGTGCTTTATCGGCCCAATGAAAGCAGTTTATCGGCGTTTGACCGTTGCGCCACCATTACTACTTAGTTACACATCGATTTTATTAATCATTTATATTTAATACTAGCGGCCCGCCCGCGGCTTCTCCCGCATGAACTACATAATATTATTAATTTACTTTCGTTTTCTCATAATGATATCATTTAAATATCTATATTATTGAAAGTAAATCTATATTAAGAAAGTTGCAGCTAATCCCATAAAACAATTATTTATAGCAATTTTGTTATAATAAATATATCTTACTAGCAAGCTAATATCCGCAAATGCAAAATGTTTTTATTTATTTATATTCATTTATTTTATAATTAAATTAAAATGTCTAGTGGAAAATCTCTCCGTTCCTCACTCTCGGTCCAGTTTTCGAAACAAGTGTTGAGTGTGCGGAACTCAGCGCCGAGCAGAGAGTGAAAATGCTGTGCCACGACGGAATGAAATTGACACGGAAAATGGAGAACGGTGTGTGTTAACACTAGGTTCTCTCTGCCAAACCTGCTATATGCAGGATATAGCGTGAAGCAAAAATATTAAAACAAATAGTGAATTACGTATGCAACTCTCATTAGGCGGTTTAATGGTTAGTTTAAATAGTGTAAGTGAGGCTCAAATTATCGGCCATCGATAACCCTCGGCGAACTTTGAACCGAGATAAACCTCCGCCTCGGTGCATTACTGCGGCTACGCGTGTGCAGCGCGGCAGCAACCATGGCAGCAGGTACTATAGTGTTGCTAGCGTAAACTCAATTATATTTTATTATAATAAATGTGTAAGTTAGTATGTATGTACGTATGTATGGCTGTGTATTACGGTTTAACAGTTGATATGTTGCATTTTGCCATAAACACTACACGTAGAAGGGGTAGAAGATTCAATATCAGTTTAAAGAATTTGTGATTTTCATTGTAATTCAAATATTTTTATAAAATATTGACATTTATCGTATAAATAGCTGATTTATTGTAGGTATAAGTAGTTTAATTACGTTGATAATTCCTATGAGACTTTTTAATTTTCATTGAGTAAATGTAATGAGATCATCTATATTTTTTAATTAATACATACATATAATAAAAATAAAAAAATAAAAAGCCTTTTATTTCTTGCTAAAGTAAATTACAACTCTTCTTAGGTTAGTTATATTTTTTTTTAATATATATGTATTTATTTTTTAAATTTATTTTATTTAAGGGTTAGTAACGTAATGTATATATTATTATTTTAATATTATTATTTATTTTTCTTTTTATTTCTTTATTTAATTCAATATATTTCGCAAGAACCCCTCAACAGGTGAAGGCCTCCTCCAAAGATTGTTAATCTTCACATAATGTAATGTAGTTTATTCAGTTTGTTGATTGGTATGTTCCGTATGTTTATATTTTTCTTTGGAGGGTTGTGGTCATATTCTCCCACGGTGACCAACCGGCTTGGGAGATTAGATTTATTAATAGTTGTTGTTAGAATATTGTATGTGTTTTTTCTGCAAGAAGGGGGTGGTAGTTTCTATTTGTACGTGGATTTATTTTGTTGATTATTGGCTGCGTCATTTGGCTTCTTGTTAGTTAAAAAGCTTAGCATGCTGGGCTTTAAAACACTCTCGGATAAGCTTGATGATCTTTGTATCGGTCTCTGCGTTTTATTCTTCTTACATGCTTGCAATTTTTGCTCAGCTCCATGATTCTTGTTGTGCTCAGGGGAATTGGAAAGAGTTCTTTTTTTGTTTTCGTATACTGGTGTATGTATATTATTGTTTAGTATTACAATTTTATCATATTTAATTATTGCTTTGTTTCCTTTTTCTCTCTCCATCCTTACTTCCTGTTGTAGTAACTTTCTTTTTTCCAATATATTTTGCGGGTAATCCTCTTATTAATATAATAATGAGTGCCTTTTAGTCCTGCTCTTTTTTGAGATATATCTATTTTTATACCAAGTGTCGAAAACGTAATGATAGTAGGTCGTGGCTTTTCTCCTTTCTTACCTATCCTTTTTATTTCCTGTATGTCTCTGCGGTCCATGTGTATAGAGAAATATTGTGCAATAAAATTGACTATATTTGATTCTAAATTTGAATATGAGGTTTCAGTTTCTTCAAAACCGAATAATACAATATTTCTCTGTCTCACTTGTTTTTCGAGGAAAAAGAGACGTTTTTCTTGATTTTCTATGTTTTCGCTAATGTTTTTGAATTTTTCCTCCCAAGTTTTGAATTTTTCTTCCAATATGGTGTTAATATTCTGAGTTACTTGTTGTGTAACTATGTTGCCATTTTCCAGAATCGCTGTTTTTTGCTCGTTTAGGTCATTTTGTATTTTGCGAAGCACACTCATGATTTCGTCCATGATTGAATATTATAAACGTTTCTACACAAGTGTTTACAATCTTTTAGTATAATTAGTGCCCTCTCTAGGATTTCGCGGTGTAATATTTGATTGATTTTTGCCCGGTCGATAATTAGGAAAGTGCTCGCGAACTCGCAATAGATGGCGCTTCTTTTGGGTCAAATTTTGCAAGTCACGTTACGAACGTAGTTATTTATTTTATTTTTGAAAAATAGACTACTGAATGCGCACTGAGGGCTATCTTAGCCTTATAATTTTTGCATCACTTTAATAAAACACAAATATACTTGTAAAATTTTTCACTAAAGCATTAATTTTGATGACGAATGAGAACAATGTCAGACACACTTTATTTTGTGATTTATTGTTTATTAAACTTGCTCACGGTCACTGTCCACAATATATGTCCTGGATCAGATGATTATTTAACCACTCAACTAGTTTTATTAATTATTTATGCACTGATTACTATTTTTTATGAATATTTCTACGGAGCGTATGTTACAAGAAGCACTGCAGCGCCCCCCCCTAATACATACATATACCGACATTTAAATATTTACGAATTAACTCTTTTTAAATAATATATGAACATTATTTAGAACAAATTGTTCAATGCATCACTTTTACCTAAAACAAAAAAGGCTGGTCTTCAAGCAGCAATGATACAATGTTTAATCGCAAAACTTAATAAATCGATGAAATAATAGGTATAACCAACTATTTATATATAAAATATTTTAAAAAATACGTTGCAGGTGGAATTTACTTGGACCTATAATATATGAGCCTAACCTCGCCCTGTAAAGTAGTAACCTTTGAAGAGTTCCACTACATAAGTCCTGGTTGCATGATCAGACCAGCTCAACGTTACTATATTAATGTATCGTCATCTAAGAGCTCTGTAAGGTAACTTAACTAGTAAGATAATAAAAGCGTGTTAAAAAAATCCAAATAGTAGCCCAAGCCATACTATTACTTCCTATTACTTAATTCAGAAACCTTTGACTATATACGTAATTAATTAATTAATTGATTGATTATATATTGTGTTTACGTTGCTTCTATAAGATCAAGATCTTCGTCGCCATTAAATGGTTGACTTAACTATTAGGCGCGACCCGCGGCGACCCCCGTGAACCCCGGCGACCCCCGACGACCCCCATTATCGTGTTGGCCCAAGGCCGATAAAATTATTATTATAGGTACATTTTACTCGTGTTAGCATTTGCTTAGAATATAAACAATATTTATTATATTTATTTATGTTGACGTGAAACGGTTAAATAAAAACTGTCCATTGTTAAAAGTTTTTGAAAAAAATAATACAAAAGAATCATTTTTAGCTTCACATTACATATAGGTATATCGCAGAATAGACAGAAAGAATCTTTCAGAAGGAACCTAATTTTCTTTTATTTTTTAATATTATTTCTTATACTACAGACTCATGGTCATGATCCGTTTGTTTTGTTATCGTATACCTACATTTTACTTCAGCTATATTTGTAAGCGGGAAGCTAACCCGCAACCGTCGCGCCGTTTATAGACACTGCGCCACGACGGTCAACACATCCAGTGGAGGTTTTTTAAATGTATTTTTTTTTAATTTAAGCATATTTTTGCAGTTTTCATATATGTACGTGACAGTTACTGATGTGTTTCACATTCAGGCTAATGAGTTATGTTTATCTCTTCGCTGTGTACAACAAAGGGCAGCGTTGTATTCCGCCTCTCGCTACGCAATATCTCAAAAATTAGCCAACGCGTGGGGAACGGAGTGTCTCAATTGTAGATTTCTTCTCACCTCTCCCTACTCATCTGCTATATAAGAGATTTATTATAATATTCCGATTTTCCTTCTATTTTATATAAATAAGATATTTTATCTAAAAAAAGCGGATATCGAAATTAATATCATTAAATGAGCAATAAATTATGCATTTAAATTGGATCATACGTTTCATCACATTAACATTTTTCGTGTGTTTTAAATATACCTAGATAATACAGCATTTATTTTTTCAAATTTTGTAAGTTTTTGTTTTGTGTGAGTTTGATTCCCACTTGAAGAAATGAAATATTTAATATTTTTATCTCTTTGTGGTAACGAGGAAAATTGTGGCGTTAAGGTTTTGGCACTCACATCCAATGTCTCCAGAATTCGACGGAAGACAGGGAACGGAAGTGCTCTAATGGGAACGTAAGTGATGACTTATAAATGTGACGAAAAGTTTTTTTCTTTTCTTCTCAACATCTTTTCTTGCTGTGATTTTTACTATATAAGCCGCTTAACACATTCGTGCATAGTAAGTATGTTACACGGCCTGACGCTATGACACGCTATGACATCTTTAATATGACACTGAATAACATTTTTGAGACCAAAATAATTCTGTCTACGGGGGGAGATAGAATAAAGTCTATCTATGGGGGAGACTTCCCGGGGCCCAAGGAAGAGATGGTTTGATGTCGTGGTGCAGTACAAGAAAGCCAACCACTGAGAATATTGCAAAGTGGAGTAGGATGAGCAGGAAGTCGTTATCGTCATTTTAATATCATTGCATTTTATTATGTTTATAAATACAAATAGTAATAAATACCTACTTGATACAAATTGGAAAACTAATAAAAAATAATAAAAATTTTTGATTTCCCCACTACGGATAAAGCGTGAAGTTAAGTTTTGGATTTGGACTAAAAATTTCAAAGATCTATATATTTTTTTTGATATAGGTAATTCAAATACAAAACCATATGTTATGTTCATATAGAAAGCTTTGTGTAATAATTCCAAACTTTATAATAATTTTTAATGAAACTAGATTAATCGTAGAGTAAAACCCGGATAGTTGCCTCGGACGGATACATGCCTCAGTTCCAAATGCTCTATGTTAGACGTGTTGTCAGTGTTTCTTTTTGATCATAATAAGAAGCGTCCCCCGCGTAGGACTCGGTGCCGCATCAGCTGTCGAAGTAGGTGCACGAGTTTTGTCCGTGTGAGTAAAAATCTTCCGCGACGATACTTTGACGAGCGTCAGAATTATATTGGCAAGTAATCTCCGTTAAATATAATTATAACTAATTGCGGTTTCAGTAAAATAATTATTTCTTTGATTGCATTAAAGTTTAAATTGCACTGTAATAAACGTTTTGTTGTTAAATATGTTTTATTTATTTTGTAAATAAAAAGGGCAAGTATCCGTATCAAAAAGGATAGTTGCCTTACTGTCTTTTGCGGATTGTTGCCCTGGGGCAACTATCCGTAACTGCACATTTTAATGAGCAAACAGGTTTTTTTCTTAGTTATTTTTTTCATTTGGTTTTACCTTTTTTTCTTGGTGATATTTTTATTGGACTTTACTATAGTTTATCTTAAATAAAATAAATTCTCAACAGCAAAATGCCTCGCAAGTATAAACGAAAGCCAGGCGTGGTGCCGCGCGACATCAGCTGGACAGAAAATAGCTTAGCACTTGCGTTCGAAGATCTAAATAAAAACAAAAAAGTATCAACGAAATATCCCGGATTTATGGCATATCCTCTCGAACCTTAAGAAATTCAAAATAGCAATATCAATTAGCAAATTCAAAAATTTAAAAAGTCCCAAAAAAGAAGTTAAAGTTGATAATTATTGTGTAGAATGTTTTGAAAATTATAATTTAACTAAATCAAAATCAGATTGGATACAATGTGAGATGTGTCGAATGTGGTTGCATGAAACTTGTACAACATTCAAAAACCATTGCATGAGATGTGGCAAATTGAAAACCTTGGCTTCTGGTAATAATCAATACTAATGCCAAAGTTATTTCCATAATTATTTTTAATATTTAAGATAAATACTAATATTTAATTATTTTTTAAAATTAAAAAATTACATGTTCAAATTTAAAATTTTAAAACCTTAGTACTTTTAAGTGTTGTTTGGGTAATAATTATAAAGGCTCTCAGTAAGTAATTAGAACTGAATACTTATTTAATAGATGCTATGCCAAAGTTAATTCTTATTTTTTTTTGTTGTTCTACCTTTAAAATAAATAGTAATATTTAATTATTATTTTGGATACTTAATTACCATTTTAATAATAATATTTAACGGAGATTACTTGCCAATATAATTCAGACGCTCGTCAAAGTATCATCGCGGAAGATTTTTACTCACACGGACAAAACTCGTGCACCTACTTCGACAGCTGATGCGGCACCGAGTCCTACGCGGGGGACGCTTCTTATTATGATCAATAAGAAACACTGTAAACACGTCTAACATAGAGCATTTGAAACTGAGGCAAGTATCCGTCCGAGGCAACTATCCGGGTTTTACCCTATATTTGAGATTTTTTGGGAAACTGTCATTCTTACATTACGCTGGACCACGGACTGCTGTATTCGATACGTTTGGTTTCCGATCTATAACACTCTAATATGTATATGCATTCCGATTTAGATCAATGCAATTAAAGAGTTTTATTTAAAACATGTAAAAAAATCTCAAAAATCAAAGATATTATTTATAATATTTTTTTCAAGATACTTGAAAAAGCTTAAGGAGGAAGTTACAGAAAGCAATTATCATATAAATTGATTAGTTTGAGTAGCGTAGCACTCTACGCTGATCTCTATCTCTTAGAGCAACTCAGCCGATAGCAGAGTGTCGGGTTATCGGAAGTACAAAAATACTTCTGATAAATGCTTTAAGGTCACAGAAGCAAGGTTTAAGGTAAATCTCTCAGACACCTGATTTCCGAAGAATCCGGAACTGCATTTCGAGACAAATATAATAGAACAAAGATATGTAGAGACGACTAATAATATAAGTTCTAAATTCTTAGTACTTTATAGGAAAATTAATTTTATCCAATGAATGACTTAAAATACAATTATGCTAAAAAAATAACATCTGAAAGTACCAAACACGACTAACCAAATGAATCAAACAGGGTATAAACAATGCATAATATAGTTAGACCTAAGGACAATCAGATCCTCATTGGTCCCATTTGGATATCGGTGAGTTCCGCCACTCAACACGCAATGGCTCCAGAACTCGGCGGAAAATGAAAATGGAGTGTATTCACACTACGTTTCCAATGTCTACTCTGCTGTGTGCCAGATACACTGTGAAGCAAAAAAATATGTATGATTTATAGTCTTCTACGTGTCACTCACCTGCGTCCATGGCGTACCCGGCGGCGGCCGCAGCAGCGTGCAGCGCCCCGTACTCCTTGCCGTCCATGCCGCCCAGCATCATGGAGACACAGACACGGCACTCACATACCACACTCACACTCCTAAAAGTCGCTGGCTTTTCCTTTTATTACTACTACTAAGCCCAATATTTTGTATGCCAGTAATGAAAGTTGTTTAGTTACTGAAAATTATAATTTCAAATGGAGCTTTACGGTTTTATTGCCGTAGTATCAGCTTTAAAAGTTTTAGTGCTGAAAATTTGATGTAAATCAATTAGATTTTTCTTCTGAATTAAATATTAATTAAAATAAAAGCACAACTTATACTGCGTTTGTCTATTAATCACGTAAATTGTTTACTAAAACAAATGGTAGCCCAAGCACTAAGAAGCAGTCTCTAATATCACTCGTCACTGTCGTAGTGTCGGCGGTGTCGGAGTCTAGTGTCCCGGTGTCGCTAGTGCGTACGTGCGCCGTGCGCCGCGCTCGCGTGACATGTGCGCGCGCGCCGCGACGCCGACCGCGCGCGCGCTCGCCCCGCCCCCCGCAGCCATTGGCGCGTCACGACCAATCACCGCGCCCCATTTCATACGCTCTCCTTTTCTGTCACGCCGTCTATTTCAAGCGTGCTGATGCGTCTCTGAAATTGCTGAACTATTTTTAACTTTATTTTATTGCTATTAACATATATAATGCTATGTGAATTTTGTTTCTGCTGTGTCTGTTTTCCCATTCGGTCGGCTGCGCTCGGGCAGTGTTGATGAAGGGACAAGTAGAGCTGTACAGTGCTATATAGTGTTATGTAGTGGTATGTAGTGTAGCTATGTACGCGAGTCGCGCACGCCTTGTAATTGATATTTTACGTTTGTTAATTTTGTTAACAGTTAATGTATAGTTTACGAGCTGCCTCTCGTCTAGTACCTACCTACATACTGGCTGCAGCTTAGATTGAAACTTTGATCACTTTTGTAATGTTTGTTACGAGTCAATCTGTCGTAGGTATGTGATGAAATTGCTATTTTTAAAACACGATATGAAGAATTGATTTACACGTATATACAGCGTTTTCTAACAACAAACTTTGCAAATCGTTGCTTAGCAACGGCGGTTGTTATAAACATGGCGGAATAAATTACATGTCAAATTAATAAGTATTTTAATATATTGATATATATCGAAAATATTACAAATATGAGAAAATAAAGTATCCTATGTTCATCCCGGGAACCTCAAGTATATCTATATGAGTATTTTATCACAATTAAATTAGCGGTTTGGCCCTGATTGCGTAAAAGACAGACAGACAGAGTTACTTTCGAATTTATAATATAGGTATGGATATATATATATATTTATATATCAGAGTACTTGTCTTGTCTTGTCAATTTTTTGTTAAAAAATATTTTTCTTTAATAAAAATATTCTACGTCCTTCCTTATATCTATAGAATACGTTATAGTTGGAGAGGCACTTTAAGAAGAAGAAGAAGAATAGAATACGTGTACAAAGTTTCATGATAATGAGTTGTGTAGTTTTGGCGAGAAAATATAATTACATTCACATTTATAATTTTGCTATGATGTTAGTTACAACTATTCTACGTGAACATACCTACATATATATACATATATATACTTATATATATATTTATTTCAACCATTTCACACGTATATTTTTCATTGCAATGTAATCTATATCAAATTAAAAAGGTTAAAAATGTATTTGGTTAATCGCCCTGGTCTTCAGGCTATAGGCTTAGGCTTTATTATATTTCATAATCTATACATGGATATATGCCCGTCAGCTACTTATACATGCAATATACATGGTATCTCAACTAAATTAGTAAAATCTCCTCAAAGAACATATTGTTACAAAATATTTTCACTAAATATCTAGGCTTAGGCATACCTAAACATATTATTGATTAATTACTTGAAACAATATAAAACATTTTCAATATTCACATTTAGTTTTTCTTATTGAAACATCTCTGCTATGAATAGCTATTCACGTATCTACATTGCCGCTGAAAAACAGGAAAACGCAAAAAACCAACACAAGCCGCCGACTTTAATTACCCCAAATATGTCAGATACGCGTAAAACGTCTGAAAGCGTATGTTAATTATCGTCAATATGTGATTTGTTTGCAAAAAGGTCTTTGTGTCGCCGCCCGCTGCGCCGCCGCCGGCGCACTACTAATTACTGCACAACAAATGATGCGTGGACGCCGTGCTCCTCAAAGCACCGACTTGGTATGATGATGGCGGAGGCTATGGGGGTAAACATGGAAGTAATTATTATAGTTTCGAGTTTTTGCTATTTTTTTTCATGCGGGAAAAGGAGATACATGAAAGTGCAGTTTTTAAGCTGAAATTCTTTAATGTTTTGTAGAATATAGGAAAACTAGATTGTAAAGGTTTTTATTTATTTAGCTTTACGTTGGATACCGGGCACATAACAGGGACTTCCTTTCCCCACTTTCGAATTCCGTCGAATTCTGAATGCATTACGTGGCAGAATTCAATGCTGCACTTTGTCTCGCTACCAGAACGAAGAAATTAAAAATTTTAATATTTAATTTCTCCGAGTGACAATTGAACTCACAACCGTTGCGCTTACAGTCGCCAACGGCGTTGTAGGTACTACTTATTTTTTTTAATTGTAGTTTATTTCTTACTTAGTGAATGAATTAAATATTTTAGGCAATTTTAAAACTTATACCACTCTAAGGATATTAAAAGGAATAATTTTTTATACGTTTTCTAAAATATTGGTTTAATATAAGTACTTTTAAACATTTCTATATATTTGAGTTGAATATGTTGAATATGTTGAGTATCTCTCTAACCATACATATGTAGGTATGTAAACATAAATTAGTAGGTACTGTCGCTGTCATAAAACACTTGTGTTGGGGCTGACTTCTCCCAAGGATGTGTGTAATGAAACACGCACACGCACATGAAAATTACGAAGAGCTTAATAAGTACGTATGGTATAGTAATCAAAGCTCTTGAGCAGCAGCGCAGGTTCAAATGTTTAACGGGTTTCCTAAAAAAGTATCATCCTTTTCTAAATGTTTATAATAGATGCAATCTACGTAAAAACATAAATATTCCGCAATAAATGGCACAATCTCAAGAAATAGTTATCAAGACGTAATGAAAACGAAGTTGGAACAATGCGTGCACGCGCCAGTGGCAGCGGGACATGCAGCCCAGGCCAGCATAATCGCTCGTAAAGGGAGATATCGAGCTGCGCCCAACAATTGGGCATAAGTCACGCTCTACACACAATGCACAGTGCAGTGCAGTCGGGGCGGGGCAGGGTCACGCACTACGCAAGTTGTACATTAATATTGTCAGCCATGTATATAGCATAGTAGGCAAAGGAGAAAGAAATAAGAAATTCCGTTTTCCAAGCGAAACACTTGTTGAGTTGAGGAGCTCAACGTCACGCTGCTTTATCGTTGCATATCGTGTCTTTTCGTATGTCCTCGAACGAGAGTCGTAATCACAGTCATCACCTTCATAGCCAGTGCTCCGCTGCAACACGACGACCACTCACATTGAAAGGTTGACTATATTTGGTCTCACTCTCTACACTCTATTAGTAGAGTAGTATATAAAAACACACAAATAAAATATGTAAAATACTTTTATTTTGCTTCAAAGTTTCATTTTGCAAAAATGTGCTAGTATTTTATACCATTCTTGCATTTATATTAAGGAAAGTAATTTTTAAGCAAAATTATCTATATCTTAACTATTTTAACAATATAATAATACTCTGTTACTTTAGTTTTTATATTTTTTAGCTTGACAATGTATCCCGCACATAGCAGGGTGGACAGTGAGTACGTGTGCAACATAGAGTTAAAACATTCCGTTGCCCACTTTCCGCCGAATTCTAGTGGCAATTCGTGTTGAGTGGTTGAACTAAACGCCGCACGCATGAAAAAATACGTCATTTCATTTCCCAGAGTGACGGCTCTATCTTTCACATATTAAATATATTTAATAAAATTATTAATTTCCGTGGTTGTTATTGTACAACCCTAGCGGTTGTTTCGCAAACGCGTACTTTATAATTCTTACAAACGAGATGGTTATTAATATTTTATTTCCGTTCGAGAAGCGATTTATTTTTGTGCTTTTCAAGTTTTAATCGATAAAGGTCTGAACTCTACCTATTACTTGTGTAGAGTTCAGTACAAATACAACATTAATTGTTAGAGAAAAATAAACAGGTTGCAACAAAAATAAACAGGTTAAATATAAATTATTTTGATTTATACAGTACAGAGATAATAGTAGACAATAGTAGAGACAGATCATGGAGGCCATCATGGCACAACGGCACAGCACCTGACACTTTACTTCCGTCTGCCTACTCTGCTATATGCAGCTAAAAAATGTAGACAAATAACAGCAATAAGTTTTATATGAACATGTAATTTTATTTCACTTGACAACTTTAAAGACACATAAATAAATATTTTAATAATTAGCTTAATAATAATTAGTTTATGTAAAATAATAATATTTTCACCTATATAAGCCTGCCAATGAAAGAGCTTAATTGGTGGCCCGCGTTTATTTCAAGAACTATAGTCTAAGATAGTCCATTTATTGTTTATTGATCAAAAATAAAGCATAACGTAACATCCTGTACCTATATAAAAGTATTTGATATTTAAAACTGTGTTTTCAAAGTGACATCCATCGGTATCGGTTAGCATTACATATATAGATGTGATACTTGTACAGAAACAAACTGACAACAATACGAGACGGCGGCGCCTCGCCCCCTAATCAGCCGCATGTGTCAAGTCACAGCACTAGTCTCCATTTTCTAAGTGACGTCAAACTGAGGAATATCGATAATTTTTAAGGAGTCGATATTCTTTGTGGCCATTCAGCAAGTAATATTTTTCATAACTGAAACAATAAGTGTTTTATCATAGAGCCAGCCTACCGGTATATGGAAAGGATTTTAGGAAAACTCTATATGTCCATTTGTACTGATGATGACTTTTCTGGAGAATAAATTTAATTTTAATAATTTTTTTGAACAAAATTAATTAATCGTCTGTCTTTTATATGGTTTCACCTTGGAAATTACTGAATCGATGTTGGCCAAACTTTCATAAACAAATTTAGAATTTTTATAATTTCAAAATATTTAGATAACTTTTATTATATGATTTAAAATAAGACAAAAGTTATAGAATTAAACAAAAATTTCTATATTTAACGTTAACGAAGCAGCACTTTAGTCGCATATCGATAGGACAGACGAGGTCGCACGCTCCACTGGAGGCGGCGTCCCTTTGACACCGACACCGGCTGTCACTCGCGACAGACGGAAGACGCGCTCGCGTTTATATGTATTACATGTGGTACAAATAGCTTCATGTATATAATATGAAAAAAGAAAGTTTCACGGTTTTCCTGCATTGCAGGGAAGTCACTCCGAGAGAATGGAGTGCCGTTCTCTACGCAATGCTCACTTTTCATTGCGAGTTGAATGGCGCTTTGTCTACCAGAGCTGGGAAAATATTAGGGGGAGGGGAATTATATTCTTTTTTGTCAGCGTCACGCTGTGTCCTGCATGTAGCAGGGTAGACAAAGGGAGCCTAGTGTTAAGGCACTCCGCTCCCAACATTCCGCAGAGTTCTGGCTGGCTTTGCGTGTTGAGCAGCAGAACTCGATACCAGAGAGAAGAAAGCAAAAATTCCTTTCCTCGAGTGGGAATCGAACCCACAACCTGTCGCGCTTACAGACACTGAATACCAGCTAGTACCAAATATAAAATTCAGTTATTGCTCACTTATAGGTTAAATACATCATACATGTTCCGTCTGTATTCGTGGCGCTACATTTTTGTGACTTATCTATCCCACTTCTCCTTCTTTTCTTCTTCTGCTATTTTACAGAAAACAAACGCAACAAAGTCGTCACAGAACAAAACATCATTTAATTCTAGAAAAGAGTAAGTAATTTTCAGTCGAACAATGTCTAATTAGAAAATATTATATAATTAATCTCTTTTTGTGTGTGTTCTCACTAAAGCATAGAAACTATGAGTTATGGACGTGAGACAGGACATGAAGTTAAACCTATCTAATATATCAATCCTCAGAGTAAAAATTGAACCTGTTAACACCGACCGCGAGCCGCGTTCCAAATATCTTGATTCTCAGACAAATGATCCAATTATCGCTTCGAATGACTCGAATTTCTTAATTAAGCAAACTAATTAAAACTCAGATACCATCTACAGCTTCCGTTGTCTCCGGCTCTTTTGTTTCCGTGTTAAATGAAAGTTAGCCTTATAATAACAAAAATAAAGTCTTAATTATATTGACAGAAATGCATGTATGTTATTTTTGACATAAACTCTGATCTGATGGAACTAACTGTCTTCTTCAAGAGTTAGAGTTCAAAATTGTCTGGTATTTAGTTATCCCTTCTGTTATCTAATGTGTAATCTAAATTATACTCTCGTTTTATAATAATAAGGTTTAAATTAGACTGGTGGTGAGGTTTCGAGGCGTCACGTAAGGCGGGCGGTGGAGCGTGACGCCCGCCTGAGATGAGAGGGTTATTTATAAGGCGGATAGCGATCGCTTTGTGCCATCAGCTGTTTTAGAGGGTGGAATAAAAATACTTACTGAAGTTTACTATACAGCTTATACGAGGGTATCTACCCTACATCGTATGTGTTATTTATATAGGTAGGTATATTCTTTTATGAAGATATAGTTTTTCGCTAGTGTAGGTATTTTATAAGGTGCTTCGTTTATAGGGGTATGATAGCTCACGTTACGCTTTTTTTATAGATATTTAAAAGAAATTACCATGTTCAGACTTTTTAAAGTTTTTACTTTGATTGAGGAACTCAATCAGAAACTCAACTTGAAAAAGTTTATAGTTTATACCTTTTTTAGCTTCACACTATATCCTGCACTTAGCAGAGTAGGCAGATGGTATTAGACTGGGATCCGACCGTTGAATCCTGCATAAACGAGTTTTCTTAATTAAACCTATATTAATGAATAATACATGATTAGTAGAACAGATTACGCCTGGGTTGCCTGGAAGAATCCTGCCGCAATCACCTTTAATTACATTTTTTCGTAACTCGTTTTTGGAGAAAATTGCACCCATACGTTTTTTATATGAATCGCACATCATTTGAAAGATAATCGCATAAGGAATTGGAAAATTAAGGGTTGCCAGCTCTCAGTCTGCCGCAAGTCTAGGGTTGCCTGGTTTAAACATGTCACTAAATGTTAATAATTTGCACTCATGTGTTTTTTTAATGAATTATATATCAAATTAAAGCTTATTTTTTTCTGAACACTATAAAACAGGGTTGCCTGAAAAATTCCTGCCGCAAACAGGGGTTGCCAGCGTTTGAAATATTTAATTCCGGTTCCGTTTGACTATGAGAATAGACGATGAAATGCGCGGTCTGCCTTATGTTTTAAAGTAAAATATTATATAATAGAAGGTCAATCTTAAAATCAATGTTTATTCTAATTGTTCACCTGTCAAATGATGATTTTAATGATATTAAGTACACGCAGAAAACTATTTAAAGATCATAGGGCAGAAGAAATCATCCTTATTTTTCAAGTAAAATAATGAATCTATAATATTGAGTCTTTGCAAAATCTATTTTCTAAATACTAATATTTATTTATTAATTTAAATAACCCTTTTAAAACAACTAAATTATCTAATTAAGTAAATGTTTACAAATATCGATCTTCTATAAACTATTAATATACATACATATACATCATGTTCCCTTAATATAATGAAGGGTGACCATTATTGCGGATATTTTTTTTATTAATTATATTGAAAAATACATTTCAATGAACTCTCTCTCTCTCTCTCTCTCTCTCTCTTCGTCCTCTACTTGTTTGATTTGATTTGATTTGATTTTTTCTCACGCAATTTTTAATAATTTGCATAGGAAAGAAATATATATAATAGAATTATAATAAACAAAACTAAGTTAGCATAATAAATTCGAAGAAAATCCGACAGTAATGCCGACTAATAAACGCTATTTACGGTTTATGACCAAGAGTCGGCAAATATCAATTAGTTGGCTATTTTTTACTATAGATAAACATTTTGCGGCGCGATACAAAGCAAACCAAATGCAATAAAATTATTTTCGAAGATGTATTGTTTCTAAATGCAATAAAAGTGCAGATGGCCAAATGAGTTGTTTTTGAGCATATTACTTAGTTACTTACCTTTCGTTTTGGAGTAACGACGTTTTTACTTGACAAAAATGAAGATGTGAAAATGTGATAGAATTTAACAAGGAATCTTTCCAAAAGTGTAAAATTATGTTATTGTTTCGCCAAAAAATGAATTTTAAATACAGTGACATTTTTTTAAATAGTGACACAATGCACGGTTATCATTTACAGTGTTACAAAAAGTTCATTGTTTAAAAACAAAAATATAAAGAAGTATTTTTAATTATTTTCTAATGCAAAACGTAAGTATACTTTAATGTTTAATATTATATAGTTTAATAAAATGTGACAATTGTGGCCGTGGGAATTGCCTTAGTTTTGATTACACTAAGTTAGGGACGTGAGTGAGTGATTACGCTTTATTATAATTATAAGAACAATTCTTTCAGACCTAAATGCCTTAAAAACTATCAGCATAGACGGACAAGTTCTTGCTAGCGACATTTTTTTATCTATATTTTTTAATAGTTTTTATTAGTTGAATAGTTTTCATTTACTTTGCAAAAACGTAAATATTCGTACCAAAAAGATGGGCGCCATAGTTCTTTCTACGGATACGGACGGCGTTGTCAAATCAAACAAGCAGATGGCGAAGAGAGAGAGAGATTGTTTATTGAAATGTAATTTTCCATATTTTCTTAATTAATAAAAAAATATCCGCAATAATTGTCACCTCTCATTATATTAAGGAAACATGTTGTAATTAATACCTTATAGTAGATCGATATTTGTAAACATTTACTTAATTAGATAATTTAGTTGTTTTAAAAGGGTTATTTAAATTAATAAATAAATATTAGTATTTAGAAAATAGATTTTGCAAAGACTCAATATTATAGATTCATTATTTTACTTGAAAAATAAGGATGATTTCTTCTGCCCTATGATCTTTAAATAGTTTTCTGCGTGTACTTAATATCATTAAAATCATCATTTGACAGGTGAACAATTAGAATAAACATTGATTTTAAGATTGACCTTCTATTATATAATATTTTACTTTAAAACATAAGGCAGACCGCGCATTTCATCGTCTATTCTCATAGTCAAACGGAACCGGAATTAAATATTTCAAACGCTGGCAACCCCTGTTTGCGGCAGGAATTTTTCAGGCAACCCTGTTTTATAGTGTTCAGAAAAAAATAAGCTTTAATTTGATATATAATTCATTAAAAAAACACATGAGTGCAAATTATTAACATTTAGTGACATGTTTAAACCAGGCAACCCTAGACTTGCGGCAGACTGAGAGCTGGCAACCCTTAATTTTCCAATTCCTTATGCGATTATCTTTCAAATGATGTGCGATTCATATAAAAAACGTATGGGTGCAATTTTCTCCAAAAACGAGTTACGAAAAAATGTAATTAAAGGTGATTGCGGCAGGATTCTTCCAGGCAACCCAGGCGTAATCTGTTCTACTAATCATGTATTATTCATTAATATAGGTTTAATTAAGAAAACTCGTTTATGCAGGATTCAACGGCCGGATCTCAGGGTATATCTGGGAACCTCGTGTAAAGACATTCTGTTTACATTGAAACACTTCCGTTTCCCACTTTCCATCGAAATCTGGTGGTAATTTGTGTAGAGTGGCAGAACTCTACGGCACACTTTTAAAATATTGCATACCGAAATGATTAGAATTTAAATCTAATATACTTACCTATAAATATATACCTAGTGTTTCATTAAATTTTCATTTTAAACTTTATTTAAATAGGCATTTCATTCCGTAATTCAGTCTCAGGTGACTGGAGGGCTCATTCATAATTTACAGTGATAGTATCGGTTATGAGCGTTGAGAACGTTCTTGGAGCAGCCTCCGTCTTTACATCTGATAACGTCGCTATGATATATTATTGTCTATTTCTAAGTCTATTTCAAGTATACACCTACTAGCGGACACGGACGCGGCTACGCCTGCTTAAAATATAAGAATATAATTTCTGTAGAAATATAATTTCAATCTAGATGAAATGCTAAAAGTGACTATTATATTTATTTTCATAAGGATGAATATCAAAGTGTCGCGGTAACGAACGGAGCGGTCGCGTAGCGACGACGGTTGTTATTAACATGGCAGAATAAATTGCATGTCAAATTAGAAAGTATTTTAATTTATTAGTATATATGTGTAATGTAATGTTATATAGCCTATAGCACTTCTGAAGAATGCAGCTTTCATACAAAACAAAAACAAAGTAAATCGATCCAGTATATCCAGAGATCTTAGCGTTTAAACAAACAAACAAACAAACAAACTCTTCCGCTTTATTATATTAGTATAGATTTATATTTCGTAGATTTATTTTGTCAGGCCAAGTTATAAAAGATAAACAATGTGCGTTTCTTAATAAAAAAGACTTTCTAATAAGTAATACTTGTGTGAAGTGTTTTTGTGCATTTTCGAAAATACTACAAGATTACAGTACAATAATATAAATAGCAGATATGTAAATAATTAATTAATTAATCTGTCCCAGTCTCAGTCATCAATCGTATGAGTGTAGCGACGAGCTGTACCTACTACGAGCTCGTTCGTAGCTAGGACACGACGTCCGCCCACCGATTGTTACCACAACCATTAGTCTAATGGAATATTTCATTTGTTATTATACATACTGATTCATACTAGCATCTATTTATATATTAGCATCGCTTTACATTCTGTGTGTGTGTTTAATATGAGATTTAAATTCACAATCAATGACCCACTACATTATATTGCTTTATTTTTTTAATCAAGGAAAGAATCAAAAGATCCTTATGCAATTCATATTGTTTACTTGTAATGTAAAACGTAGTGTCTTAATTCTAGTTTCCCTAAATATGCATGAAGCTAAAAAACTTATGTACTTGTTTTGTTAACCGCCATCAGCACCTAGGAGCAAATAAATGGATTGATCTAAAGCTGCTAAAAATCATGCTGTTTGTAAATTAAATAATATTTAACCCATCATTACACTGTATCAATAACTAAAGTATTAACTAGTTGTTTAGGTATACAATATGATAGTTGTATAATTATAAAGCTGGCGGCACACTAGGCGCGGCGCCGCTCCACTGAGGCGCGGCGACGCGACGCTTCTGGGAACTGCTCTTTCATCTCCACCACCGTATCTTACTCAGAACTTCACTGTCATTTAGCAAATTATCTAAATTTTCTCATTAAAATGCAATTTCCCAGTAAACCGTCCAGTAAATGTATGAATTTTATTGAGCAATTCATGTTTTATCAAGATACTATAACTCTTGAAAGGAAACGGAAGTTATTATTTCGAAATTGACTTCAAATTATTGCAGGCTTTTATTTTCTGGAAAAAAAATTATGTAATGAAGCTGACATTAGTGCCTTATCTATATATTATTTTAAATGATATCCGTATTAAATTAAAAATAATTTGTCACAATATCACGCCACAATATTAGTTTATTGGCACTCATAATTCACACAAATTTGAAGCAATTTTCTTCATAAAATAGTATGTTAAGTGTACATAAAATTAATATCAATTAGAGTGTGTCAGAGAGCTTGTACACTGTATAGGTAAGTACTTACATGCGTCGTGGTAATTGTATGTTGTGTAGGGATGTTCCATACGATCCAATACTCGCGTGAATCGATACTAAGGAACACAATTCTCTCGATGTGTGTATCAATACAATGACTTTCGATCCGTTACTTAATCGACACAGGTATAATGACAATCGGGTTAAAAAATTAGGACCAATCTATTTGAATATATAATTTTGGACAATTTAAATATTGATCATCGAATAAGTAGTACGGGGAAAGCCGCAATCTACTAGATCCACAAGGGCTATCAAAATTATTAGTTTTCCGCAACATTCCGCAGGTTTTGTTTCTCTAATAAAATTAAATTTAGATTTATGAAAGAAAAATTATATCTAAGAAATATAACTAATACTTGAATCGACACAGTGTATTATGATCCATTGTGATGCAGAATATCGTTCTAAGACAGTTCGAACATCCCTAGTATGGTGATGCGTCTCGCTGCAGGCGATTGGGAGTGACGCAGCTTGTTGGCGCTCTACAGACGGTGGTCGGTAGTGACGCTCTCTCCGCCTCGAGACGCTTGCGTTCGCGCCATTGCGGTTGTTAACCTAGTGTGGCGTCACACTTACGCTACTTACAGTTTTTTTATTGTTCTTTGTTAATTTCTTGGGTTATTATTAGTAGATAAAAATAGATAAGTATAAGTAATGATTTATTATTTAAATATTAATAAGAAATATTCTTGTAAGAATATGTTTAATTCGAGCCGTGGTTTTTTTTTAATTTGAAATAAAAATATATGAATGTTTGTAAACATTCTTCTGAGGGTCTATATGTATGCAGACATAACCTAACTGTATAATTTTTCTTTGTAACAAAAAATATATTAAGATTATAAGAAAATATACCTTTTATTTCATTTGAAATCCTCCACATTTCATATGTGGCAGTAGTGCACCGTTTAAAATGAATGTTTATTTATAAATTTAAATCTATTGAACTAATTTTGTTATTCATTTACCAAACTCACTTTTGCGTGACATTATAAATTTCGAGTCGTTTAATTTAAACACGTTTCGTTCCAAGCTCTTAACAGAATGTCGCTTAGTTCCGCGCGTTCGCTCCGCTTCAATCTTTCCACAAATATAAAGAAACAACTTATTTGAGCTATTAATGGGATAAACGTTTTATTTGCTGGACGCCATTTTGCGTAACGAAGTGATAAATAAGATGGCGGTAAGATCTAGCGGGAAAATAGGGCTTTTAATTTTTTATGTACAAAGTGACCCAGTAAAATTTACATATTATGTACTGATTTTTTTTATATACAAGTAGGTTTATGTTTCTTAATAAATAGTCTTAAGTTTTATTCATTTTAATATGAGTATTTTTAAGATTTATAAACTACATCATTTAATTATCCAAGTCTCCTTTTTATATAAAAAAATAAACAAAATGGCGGAATTTAGCGGGAAACGTAAGTAGCTGCACAGGCAAACGTAATGGCGGCGGCGTGGCCGCTTTGATCGTTACACGACAGCTTGATTAATTGTGCTCTCTGTTTTTAATGCGAGAGACAACAAATCAAAATTAACTCTGTCATAACATGGAGGGACGTCTTTTGTTATGAACGCGCTTGTAAATCTAGAGAGACATTTGTGAAATGGAAAACCGTAAATAAATAGCTTGCGCTATAATAAACGTCATAAGCTATGTTTTAAAATAAAATTAAAAAGCTGTTCCTACGATTCCTCACATATCCATATTTAATTTTAAGTAAGAATAACCTAGGACCTAGAAAGTGCCTTTGTTACATAAACATTCAAGCTGCTTACTTTTCACACAAATAGACAGCGTTTACCTACATGGCGTTTTATTGAAAGAAAGTGAGTGCTTTGTTTTGTATCACTGAGGAATACCTATAGCGGGATATGATATCAATTAATATCAATTGCAAAAAATCTTTTATCTCCCTTGCTAGAATAAGAATTTGTATTTAGGATATATCGGTCCCGTTATTAATATCCGGTCAGAGCGGTCCGGTCCGCCGCATCAATTACAGCACAGTGCGTGAGTGCGTGACGACGACACTCACGACGACGACGCTGACGGCAGACGGACAGAGGAATGCCTCAGCCAATACCTCTACAGTAATTCCCTCGCCAGTATGGACGTGCACTCAATGTGTTTAATAAATAACAATTTATTTGAAATTATTAAGTAGGAGATAAGGTAGTGAAAAAATACTCCATCAGAAGCTTGCGGCTACTTTACAGAAGTGAAGCCACACTCTACGGTCTGTGTTTACCACTTCCGCTACGTCACCGTATCAGCGTGACGATCACAATATTACATTGTGAATGTTGGGCAGGAAAACTACACGTCGACTTTTCCTGAACTCGTGACCATATGTATTGCACGACTCTCCACATCCAAGCCCTTAAAGTATCAAGCAAGAGGATGATGTAAAAAATTTTTTCCCTTTCCCGAGAAAAAATATATTACGAATAAGAAAGTATAAAAAATAAGAGTGAGAAAGGAGCACCAAACGCTACGGTCCCTCATACCTGTTCAGCCTCGTCAACTGTCATCAACCCTCGTATACATGAACTTTTCGTGTCGGGGAGTACTCATGCTTTTTACGTGTGCTTACTCCAGTATCATCGATACCTACCTACTGTGTTCTAGAAGGTAAAGTGAGATCTTCTCCTGGCCTTCTTACCACTCTTCTTATTTGCCACTCTTTCGTTGATCTTCTCGGCGTGTCTAAATATAATGAAATCCTATTTTCAATAATAACAGTTGTGTCGGCGAGTACGGGCGTCCGCGTCGCGTCAGCCATTTTTCATGCACGCGTGAACGCTCGAGCGCCGCTCAGATATAGCTCGCGGCTTGCGACGCTGCTGCGCCGATACCACCACCAACCACTATAGATCATTGATTGTTTTTATTATATAGCATGGATGTCTTTATATTATTATTCGATATCTTAATTAGGTACCCTGATCGAGAACTAAATCGTCAGTTGAAAAATTCCCTATAAAAGTAATGCTGTAGGTACTTAACAATACAACAGACTAAGGTAATATGTATTTGTGAACATAATGCATAAGCCAGTAATGATTGCAGTGCGCTATAACTGGCTGTAAGCCGCAGCTCGAGCCTCGAGGAGACACGCTCGAGCGCTACGACGGAATCTGCGTCAGGATCTTGCTTTTTATGGAAACACACCGAGAAGCGTCACTCCCGTACGATCACCGCGGTTTTTTAAGTACATTACTGGTATTTTTACTTCATCTATAATAAAGCTAGGTGTATTTAAATATTAAATTTTGTAAAAATCATTTAGTTTGCGCAGAAAGGTAGTAGTTTACAATAGGTGAAGCAGGTATGACATAGGAAGAATGAGTAAGATATAGGAAGCGTGAATTGTGAAAACAATTTTTTTCCTTTTTATTGCTTATTTGACGTAAAAGCATGTAGGAAATATTAAATATAAATAGGTACTTATTTATAATTTTAAAGGATTAAATTAAGTTACTAAGTTATTAAACAATTAAATACTTCCGTTCAATTCTTATGTTGGAATTTAATCAAACTGATAGAATCGTTACTGTCATAGGTGTGGTAGTTACGTGTCAGTAGCACGACGCAGCACGACGCAGGTTGTGGGGTCGATTTTCACTCGAGAGAATGAATTATTGTTTATAAATATTTTCATTTCTTTGCTCTGGTGACACGTGTTGTGTGGCGTTGACTTCCGCCACACAACACGTGTCAACCGTGCAGTGGAAAGTAGGGACGTAGCAGAAAAGTATCAATCAACGTAATTTCCTTCATATTTATCATGAAATAAACAGAAACAAAAAATTCAGCTTCACGATGTTCCCGCACATGTTGTATGCAGTATACAGAGGGAACCTAGTGTTAAGACACTCCGTTCCCCACTTTCAGCCGAATTTTGGAGATATTGTGTGTTGATCGGCGGAACTCAACGCCGCGCTTTTGCCTCAACACCAGAGCGAGAAAATAGAAAATTTTATCTCGAAAAGTTGAAAAAAAATTATTTATATTAAGCGTAAAGCCTATTGGGATGTTTTCATCGGACACTAAAGTAATTGGTTGAGCACTTATCTTAAACGTGACGGACGCGCGATGTTGTCCGTCACGCCGGCAGTAGCTGCCGCCCGCCCTCGCGCCGCCCTCGCGCCGCCCGCATAGGCGGCAATTTGCAAATTAGTATAAAATTACTTCACAAAAGTAATAAAAAATTAAAAAATATGGATGCTATTAGAAGTGCTCTTATCATAACCTGATATTATAATATAAATTATTTCAGGAAGATAACATATAAAAAACGTAGACTTATATTACTCGCATTTATGAGGAAATTGTTTTGTTCTGTTGTTTTCTGTTCTTGGTTTGAGGTGTTCTTTCTGAGTTCGCATGATTAAACTCCTTGACGTGTCTTCTGATGTTTGGTCCATTGAAAACTTACATTTATGGTTAAATGAAAGCTCTTTACTAATTAAACTTTAACTTCTCACATCCTCCACGTTGACAATTCTGACCATTGTATTGACTTACTGTTCGTTCGTTTTATTCATGTATAAAATATATCCCTGCCTGCAATCGTACAAGCAACAACCGACAGAGAGTCTCACTTTTACTAATTACAATTTAGGCAACTGAGTGACGTGCGTGGGCACGGGGTTTGTAGAGTTATGATAAGTTACCCTGAAATTTTATATATTTGGGAAACTTGCCAAATTACTCTTATATATTTTTTTTAAATGCTATTTTTTATATGAATAACCTGCTAGAAACTAGCTTGAATAGGTCTCGCTTAATATAGGGTAAAACCGGGACAGATGCCCTACTTTTTGAAATACCCACCTAATTAGATAAAATATATTTTTTATAGGAATAATTTTTATTTATTTAGCTAGCTCAATCCTTTGTGATGAATTACTTATATTTTTTTTAACAAATCAATTATAGATTTTACAAAAAATAGCTTTTCGTGAAACACTAATTTTGAGGATAGATGCCTACCTATATGGATAGTTGCCCCACTATGGAAATGCTGGGGAGGATAGATGCCTGCAGAGTAAGGTAGGTGCACTTTATACCGATTAAATGAAAAAACCAAACCAATTGTTAAATAATTCTAATTTTAAAACAGCAATTTAGTTTCCAACAATCATAATCATAATAATGAAAAGTATATAGTGTTTTTTAAAATCTTATAATTGCTATTAAATTGTAATATCACAAAAATAGGTAACCATTATTAAAATGTTAAAACATTTGTGTAACTAAAATATAAATTCTTAAGTTTCAACATCCATTATCATATTTTTTAAGTTAAATTTTACAACAAAATTACAATTCTTAATATTTTTTGTTGTAAAACACTAATATTATAAATTAAAATATTATAACATCATAAATACTAACATCCACATTGCACAATTATACATTTTTATATTAAAAAGAACAAAATATAATTTTTAGTTATCTATTCTAATCATCTAATCTAATTCTCTAATTATCTCAAATAATAATTATTCGTTATTCCAATTTAATTAAAA
Source organism: Heliconius melpomene rosina (assembly GCF_056956725.1). Taxonomy (NCBI): domain Eukaryota; kingdom Metazoa; phylum Arthropoda; class Insecta; order Lepidoptera; family Nymphalidae; genus Heliconius; species Heliconius melpomene. Next base: position 10,177,935 of record NC_140396.1, read on the forward strand.
TTTAGCCAGATAGGGTTTTTATTTTTCCACATCTTGCGCGATAATTTCTGAAAAATGTACAGGTTTCATGTAGTCCAGTCTGACATATTAAACATGGAATCCAGTCGGATTGCGACTTCGTAAATTTATAGTTTTCGAAACATTCTAAAGATTCTAATGAAACAGTCTAACTTAGTTTTCAATTGTTTTTGCTTTCTCTTAGCTATATCTTTCTTGTGTTTAAAAAATGCTAATTTAATAAATACTTTAAAAAATATTTTAAAAATATATACCTAACTCCATATACTGAGTAAAAAGGGATAGACGCCCCTAACCTATACCTCGAAAAATCAGGGCAACTATCCTTTGTGATAGGGATAGATGCCAAGGATTTTTTTTTAGGAAATTATAAACAAAATAGAATCTATAAGCACCTAGATACAGTCTTAATGAACCAGTACATCGACGTAATAAAAAATATAGCGTAATTGATTACAAATTATAAAGTTATACAACGCAAAATATTAACCTTTAAATCTTTGACGCGTTCACGAATTTCGCCGCGGAGATATTTACTCAAATGTGCTAAACGCGTCCTCATTGCACGAATGTCCGTGAATAACTTTGGTGCGGGAAGACTGTGGCTCCTGCTTGTACAATAATTTTTTTGTCGCGAGTTCGGGAAGTTAGGTATTTTGAAAATGGGGCATCTATCCCACTGCGGCATCTTTAATTGGAAAAACCAAGCAGCTTTCTCTAAATCTTAATACGTTTAAAAGAAAAAATATATAAATTATGTGTGCTTAGATAATGCACAACTGTGGACCCCTTTTTATGAAAATTGCGCGGAACGAGGAGTATGAAATTTGGCACACTTTTAGTTTATATAAAGGTGAAGTGCAGAACGCGAATATTTTTCAATAATAATGCTTATAAAGTACGTTAAATCAATAAATACCACGTTACACACACTACCATGAATTTGACAATATTTATACTTTTATGATTATACTGGCATACACGTTGCTACAGCAACGCCAACGCGTATTATTGTACACGTCAATTATTAGTAAGTCCTCTAATAAGGAAACACAAATAACACGCTTTAATTTACTTTGATTATACAGCTTCACGCTGTATCCCGCACATAGTAGGGTAGGCAGAGAGAACTTAGTATCAAGGAGGCTCCATGCTATATGCGGGATATAGATTGAAGCTCGGACCCGTAAAACTCTAGGAAATAGTGAAACATTTGCTAACTAGATCATGATGTAAAATTTATTTTAATTTCTATATTAAGTATTCAAATAATTAATATCTACCTACATATTATGACGGAATACAAGAACGAAAGACGGCGCAGATGATTGTGATATGTTTATGTACCTATAATAAGTAAAATTTATAATATTGAGAGCATAATTGTTATTTTTTAAATCTGATTTATATATAATGTGAAGGTACCTTTTTTAAAAAAAGAGGATGAGAAGATCTAAAAAAATGGCTTATTAACATGTATAACATTTTTCAAAATGATTGTAAGTAGCGCCATCTAGCGTTCAATAGCACAATTGAAATAATTGGGCAAAATAACACAGCAATTAACATAATTCCTTTAATTTAATATAACTAAGTAATCAAGACTATTTAAATGCAAATAACAAATGTTTAACAAAATATTTTTTTAATAAACAATGAATAAAATTGTAAGTATTCGTACACCAATTAAGCCACGTGTAAAGGAACGCTTTTTCATGTAAATATTTTATATAATCTGCGGTACAAATAAATTCATCAAAAGTTGTGATCGCGAAGAGATTGAAATGCTAATTATTGTAAATACATATTTTTATTAACATGGGAACCGAGATAGCTGTATCATTTAATAACTTACGAGCTCAACTAGAAAGTGAGAGAAGTAGTTTGTTTAAAATAGACGAAAATATAAAGAAAATTGTACAATCATCCGGACGGTTTACTGATAGGTTAGCGATATTCAGCAAAGTAATTTCAGTTTACAACAAAATAATATATTAATTAAGTCTCTTATCACAGATTTAATGCAACCGGAGACTATACGAGAGGCGGCGCTCGCCCCGGCGGCCGGAACTCCTATCCTGATGTAACGAATAATTATAATAAAAATGAGGATCAATTAAAACGCAAACATGAAACTAAAACTGTGTTTAGCAGGCAAGTTTAGTTTCCTTTTTTATTAATATACTTAAAAAGTAAACGCTCAAAGTAATTATTGTATTAGTTTCAGTATTGCACATAATTTTGTGTAAATTTAATCGATTTTTGCTAGTTACTTGCACCTCATAATAAGAACTCATTATTCATTATGTTTAAATACTTTGATAAGAAGCTATATCATGGTCGAACAGCAGACTTAAGTGAACTGACGATATAAGCAAATTATGTAAAGGTCATTAAAATCACATTTAAGCTACGAAATTTACATTAATTAATGTATTTGTTTTCCTTATGATTAAATTTCAAGCTGTGTCTTAGAAAATTAACTAAATATATTCTGTCTAGATTATCAGCCAGAGTTCCCGATAGTGATGGAGAAGATGATGGACCAAAGAGGACTAGAATGTCTTCAGCAGTCTCCAGGGAACTTCCCACTAGGGCTGCTGTCCTCCGAGCCCAGGGTGATGATGAACAAGCTAGGACTAGGAATAGAAGAATATTTGGTTCTCTACTTGGAACATTACAAAAGTTTAAGCAAGAAGAAATTGTGTTACAAACTAAGGTGTGTGCTTTAGTTTTTTAAAAAATCTTGATTTTACCTGTGGCCACAAAACATCAAACGAAAATATTTTAGAGTATACAATGTGTAATGTCAACTCAAATACTATCAAGACATTGTGTGTGTGTAATTTTTGTTTTTCTATGGTTGTATAATGTCTTAATTTTGAAATTACTTCAACAGGAAGAAAAAAAAGCTCAAGTTGAAAGAAAGATTGAAGAGCAAGCACGACTGGAAAAAGAAAGGGAACAAAAAGAAAGAAAAACATTATTTGCGGAAAGAGAACATAAAAAAGCCACCATAAAGGCTTTAGAGGCCAAAATGGGGCGAGTCCAGGAGTTCGAGAAGTGGGAAGCCTCACAGCAGTGCCTGAGTAACTTCATATTGACAAAAGCTAAGCCCCAATTGTACTGGATCCCTAAGAAAATGTCGGAAAAGTCGGAAGAAAAGCTGGTTACCACCAGGAAGGTTCATGAGAGTAAGTTGTAGTTGTGTGTGCTATTTCTTGCATAGTAAGGTAGCCAATCCATATATTGAAAACTTATCTTTCAACCAATTTAATAACATTTATTACTAACCCTCTCCGAGTTTAGTGTGCCGAGTTTAAAAGCACAAACAAACAGATAAAACAATACATAAAAAAGTGAAAATCATTGTTTTGGGTTTATATAAATCTTCTATGTACAGATTGATTAGTTGCATTTTATTGTATGTATAAATGTTCATTTTACCACTCTGGTATAGTTATTATGAGTAGTCTGGTATAACATGGAGGACTAAGTGTCTCAACATGGGGTTCCATCCGCCCATTTTGCAATACACATCATAGAGAACAAATAACTGAGTTTTTGAACAAAAAAATAATAACCAAAACAAAATCCTCAGAATACATGACAAAAAAACGCGAAGAGCTGCAAGAGGAGCTAGTGCGGATAGAGCAACGTTGTCGACGGCCACGACCCCCGCCCCGCGATCAGCAACACAACCCCCGCACCGCCGACGTCGCGGGGGCCGGGGAAGCGGCCGAGGGGGAGGCCGTGGATGGGGGCAGGCGGAGGGACAAGTTCGCAATGGAGGCAGACCATAAGGAAGGGGACGATAGTGATGGCGATGCTGATGGTGATGATGACAGGGCCACGCATGATCATAGCAAAGGTAAGTTAACTGTCTACTATGTCTTAGAATCTCTTGTTAGAATGTGTTTTCAATTTTTAAGGTTATATAATAAGCAAATTAAATATTGTGACGTTTTTTGTGCTCTCTTTATTTTTTTTATCCTAGTTTGGTTCATTAAGGCCGTTGTGGCGTAGTGACAAAAGAGAATGTAACGCAACGGTGTGTGTCATTTTTTGCTCTGCACCAAGACAAACGCCCGGCGTTGAATTCCGTCTCTAATAACTCGGAGACTAAAGTGGGGAATGAAGTGTCTTAACACTAGGATTTGTTGGTTTATTTATTTTTAATTAATCTGAATGATTATGTTACTCCACAAGTGTTGTAAATTACGCTCAATTTTAAGATGTAGCAACTGTTGACATTTTGACACTTATTTCTACAGCATGATATGTTTATCCTAAGATGTATGGTATCTCATGAATTTTCAACAGCAGTTACAAAACCTAAATATATATTCATCTAACAATTAAATTTATTTCAAAAGTTTCAGAGTGTGATGACATTAAAATGGACACTAGTACAGAACACACAGCTGATGAAAAAATATTAGTGTTGGAGAGTGTAGACACTAAAGATACTGTCCAACAGAAAGTTGAAGCAAATGGAGACCATTCCTAACAGGTTCACTATAATTATATAATATGACACTTGAGATTATTATCTTAGATAAATATGTATGTTAACTTTTTATTGTATTTTTGATTACATCTTTATTTAGATATAAATGTTTAAAAAATGAATAAGTAAATTCTGTGTGAAATGTATAATACATAAAAAAAATGTTTACATTATTTGTACAAGAGATTTAAAATTCAAAATATTCTTTATTCAAATCGGCAATTATTATAAGCACTTTTGAATCATCGAGTGAACATATGAACAAAAAGCTACCACCGGTTCGGAAGGCATTTCCGCTGAGAAGAGCCGGCAAGAAACTCAACAGTTGCTCTTTTCAAAATCAATGGTACAATCTATTACATTAGCTGGATCTATTACATTAGCTATTATATAAAATATGTATGTATTATATATACATGATTGCTGTATTCAGTCAAAATCTTATTCACAAATACATAAGTATTATATTGTTGATGCTGAAAGTAACTGTAGTAAGTAAGGCACCAAAGTTTACTAGGGTGTTGCAAACAAACCCCAGCACACAAGGCAACTTGTGATAAGTAAGTTTTCAATTCTGTTGTTATTTTCAACCTGCATAGACAGTAAGTTTTATACTTTGAGTGATTGGATGATTTCTGGTTACTGCAACAAATTCAAACTGTAAAATGTTCTTTATAATAACATTTTCATTACTAAAAGATTACTTAGTAAAATTCTATATTTCTGTCTCTGATATGGAAGTTTATTTTTATATATATTATTCTACTAAAGACTTTGAAAATTTTAATATATTATACAAAAAGTAGGAAAACTCTATCTGCACATGTTAGATATCAATAGATATAGCAAAGCCATTACAAAATAGTGCCTTTATAAAACACCATTATATCTATTAATATTAGCATTAACATTTATACATAAATTCAATAATATTTATTATATGAGAGTTGTCCCATTGAACATACCTTTATGTAACATAAACAAAAATGTAACAGCCAGGCCGCCAGACCTACTTCATTTTAGCAAAGCTGAAGTTTTGAGTATTATCAGTCCAATATGTAGTTAAGACAGTATGCCTACACACTAACTTGAAAGTGGGGCCCTTTCAGAGGTAGTGCCAAATGTTGGTATATCTCAATGACGATGACCTCCCACAACCCCTGTGTTGCTAGTCCTTAAGATGCAGATAGACAACATATGCAGATAATTCTTTCTTTCCATTGTATTCAAATTTAAACATCTCAAGTGTCATTTTTATTGTGATTTTTGTACTTGGTTTTGCCAGGTGATAAAAAAACCTTTATAATATATGTATGTAAATATATAGCTCTTGAGCTTAGGTTAGTTTTTATATAAATATAATTATAATTTACTTATTTCATTTATAAAATTAAAATCATTTTCTTATTCAATGTCTGGCATTTTTAGCAACAGATAAATATAAATTTGTATAAAAATCAAAATATTTTGGTTTCAAATGGATTTTTTCAAAAATATAAAGATTTCATTAGTGTGTGTAAGTAAAGTACAAAGTATATGTAACATATTATATGTATGCTTGTAACTTTAAACATAAATTTCTACTTCAATCTTAGAAATAAATAAATTTAACAGAATTAGTTTTTTTTTACCATCATGATATCAATTAAAACTAATAAGATTTAGGGTACAAAATATGAAAACAAAGAACTAAAGTTATAATTATTATTTATTCATTTGTATTTTTATTACAGAAATATTAATAGGCCAATGAAAGAAGAGACACATCTTTTCTCACCTATAATACAGACTTACTGATTATAGTATTGAATCTATATTTGTTAGATGTAAGTGTAAGTCAATACATACAAATAATTATAAGGTATTTAAAACATTATGATTTAGTAATATTTATGATATACATAAGGGAACTTAAATTAAATAGATATTGATAAATCTATTGATCTGGCAATGTCATAATCTTAATAGAATAAACTTTGTGCCGCAGACAAACAACATTCACCAATTTTATGTTACATTACAATTATCTGCCTGTATTATAATTGAAATAAACAAAATATACAAATAGCACAACAAATAGTTTCATATTAAGCATAAGAGATTAGAATAGAGTTTATTTGTGAGCAGGGGCACTGCAATCATGGCAGTTTGTGGGTTTGATCCCAGTTAAGGAAATAAAATATCTAATACTTTAATTTTTTCACTCTCTCGCATTGAGGCTATGCGCGGCGTTGACTTCAGTGTTTCAACATGAAATGTCTCTAGAATTCGGAAAGTGAAGAATGGAATAGTCTCAATGGGAGCGGAGTGTCCTAATACTAGGTTCTCAGGTTCCCTCTGCCCACTCTGCTTTGTGCAGGGTACAGTGTGAGGCTAAAAAAATAAATAAAGCATAACAGATATATTTTATAATGTATGTTTCAATCTAATGTGAATATTCTGGAAGCAATGTCGTCCAACATCCAGTCCATGCCGTCTAGCAAGTTCTCCCCGGTCACGGCCGAGCATCGCACTATGCGCCAGTGGTGGGTTTTGATACTGTCCAATTCTAAAGCCTGGAAATAATAAAAAAATATATATATAAGTATTTTTAATATTTCCTTATGTTTTTTTTTTCATAAATTTATATAAGACACCAGCAGCCCACACGCGGCTTCGCCTGCATACCACCTATAACATTATTATTCAATCATGAAGAACTTGTGAACATTTTCTCAGAATTATGAAAATTCTGAGAAAATGTTTAGTGGTTGCACCACTACGCTAGCTTGCTGCTTGAGAGAATGTTGTTGGCAGCGAGCGCCCCCGCGCCTGTCGAACCTAGGCTCGCGGCCGTAAACAGAGCGTTGTATTATTTAAATTTTACATTTTCTCGAAATGTATACGTCCAAATTACATACTATGTAACATTAAGTTTATCATCATAAAATTTCATTGGTGAAAGTTATATCACTTCACTCTTAAGTTTCAATATCCAAGTCAAATAAAAAAGAACAAATGCCTTATTGTGACTTATTTATAAGAGTTAGATATACAGTGTTGCAGCCTTTTTATAGAACTAATAAAATAAAATATTTTTGTTATACAATGTACTGATATATATTTAGCTATTTTTGCAGTACACACACTTAAAGCAATTTGATTGCATTAATTATTATTGTTATTCCGTTAATTAAGGCTAACTAAGACTTACACCATAATGTTATGAGGAATGTAACTATCATACAAAACAAAAAAAAGTGAATAGTGAAACAAAGAGTATAACACTACATTTTAAACCAAATATCCAATAACTGTGGAGATCATTTAATTTAGAGCTTAACCACTAAAAATATCAGACTTATTTGTAGTTTCATAAAATTAAGGCCAAATTATCTTTGATATTTCCAAACAGTCTGATTGTTTGAATTGTTATAGAACTCTAAACAATGGTTTTAAATTTTATTGTCAGTTTGTTGGTGTGTTTGTTCACACTAATCTTAGAAACAGCTTAACCAATTAAATAATAAAATGTCCTTTTCACAATTGCGTTCTAGCAAGTTTCACATAACAATTAGTGTTTATTTTATTTCAAGGGGTTCATAAATAAAAAAATTACATCAATTTAAAGTATTTGTTTGAAAAAATTGCTACTTGATGAAAGAACCCCTTTTATTGGAATACAACTGTATTATTGAACTGGCAGAATCTTTTATGCATCTGAACTGATTGTTGAGACTAATGTTAAAAGTAAAGGGGCAACTCCCTTTGGAGCAACATATAGAATTATATTTGATCTCATAATTCTTGCGAGATTGACACAAGAAATAAATATGTTTGCCATGTACTCATACATAAGTATGAACCTACTGACACAAACAGATGTGAAATAATTAAATATATTTTTATTAAATATGACAATTTATGTGAGTGAAACCAAATAAATTCTGAAAAGACTTAAATTGCAATTTATATAGAGTATAACAGATAACCATATTAACAATATTTAAAAAAAAGCAATTAACACTTATTACATAATAAAGTATTCAATGTACCTCTCGAATTTCCTGTGATGTTAAAGCACCAGGTAAGTCTGATTTGTTAGCTAGAACCAGTAGAGTGGCTCCCGCTAACCTCTCCTCTCTTAACAAGGAGTGTAACTCTTTGGCACAATCAGCCAGGCGTCTTGCATCAGCACTGTCCACCACCCATGCTACACCATCTGTGCTTTCAAAGTAGTTCTTCCAATATGATCTAGAATCAGTAAACTTTGTTTTTCTTATTTTTTCAGGTTTCAAATACTATTTGTTTCAAAAAACTGAATGAGAGTAATTAAAAAACTTTAAACCTGCACTTTTTGTTAACATTCTACCATGGCTCAAATATTTAATTAATTGTTTCTCAAGTCTATTAACAAAATTTTATATTTTTAAAAGTTTTGTAAACAGATGGTCAAAGGCTACAGTCGGCAACTTTTATAGAAAACTTTTCAAAATTCCATTTTCAAAAGTTTTCTATAAAAGTTGCCGTTAAATTGAAATTTTAATTCATGAAATAATTACCTCAATGATTTTTGTCCTCCGACGTCCCATATATTCAGCTTATAGCCACGATGTTCTAATGTTTTAATATTAAAGCCAAGCGTTGGCGAAATCGTATCTATTGGTTCACCATTGAAGCGCTTCAGAATTGTTGTTTTACCAGCGTTGTCCAAGCCTCTGTTTTGGATCGCTTAGGAAATTATTTCTTATCTTAAAACTAAATCTACTGCGGAAAATTTACTAAGAATATGAAAAACTATGAGTCGACAGTACAACCAGGGTATGGACGTTAAGATAATATTATAAAAGGATACAACATAAGAATACGCATTTCTTTTTCTTTTTGTCGTAATTTCTTCAAAATAGTTAAGAATCCCATTATTATTTGTCTCAATTTACACAATTAGCAGCATTGTAAATAAGAAACAAAGTATGACAAATTTATATTGTCAACTTGACAAAGGTTGCGTTCGGTTCGTGCAAAGGCAATGAATCTCTTCAGAGTATGAAGTTTAAAATGCAATGAATAAACCAAATTAAAACAATAGAAATAAAAATGTAATCACAAAATAATGTGTATAGTGTACAATATAATACTGATCTATTTAAGTTAATATTGTTATTTAGATTAAAACATTTATAAATGCTGCAAATAATATCTTTAAAATTTAATATATTTTTATAGTCAACAAAAGTTTATTTTTCTCTTTTGTCTACCAATTTATATAAATATCAAATTGTTTTAGCGTGAAATTATATTAACTTTTCATTTTAGAAGTTATAATTCAGATAACATTTAAAAAAATAAAATATATACCATAAGCAAGACAATATTTTCATAAGAATCCAATACCACATCCAATAGGAGTGAATTAGCAATCATAGACAACATAAATCTATCCATGGCGGAGCTCGTCGCTGTCAAGTCTCTATTTCTATCTGAATTATGAAGCATCTTCAATGATTGTTGGTGGATTAACGCAGAGGGAGTGATAGTGCGGCGGAGCGGCGCGGCGTTGGGGACTCGCTGTGCTGGTGCGGTGGTCGGCGGCGCCATGTTCAGCGGCACGGTGCGCGTGCGGGTGTGCGAGGCGACGGGCCTGCGGCCGACCGACTTTCAGAAACGGCACAACATGACCTTCGGGAAACCAGGTGAGTCCTGCGACGCACCCTGCGACCACGACCGCGTCCGTAACTTCCCATTATTTATGCACACAAACGCATTTCAATCAGTGTTGGTGTAGTGCGAACAAATTTTGCGCATAAAATAGGCGTTGAATGTTTACCAAAATGGGTGTTGGTATTATTTGTAAATACGCGATACGTTGCAGACGACCAGCCGATAGACCCGTACGTCTCGATCGACGCCGACGAGCATCACCTGGACAAGTCGAGCACCAAACCCAAGACCTTCGACCCCGTGTGGAACGAGTCTTTTACACATGAAGTGCACAATGTTTCCAGGTATGTCCCTTGCTAGAGTCGTACCTCTGACATTGATGTATCATGCTATTTTTGATATATTTAAATGTTGTAGCTTGGGCATCACTGTGTTCCATGATGCTGCAATTCCTCCTGATGATTTTGTTGCAAACTGCACTATTCCCTTTGAAGATCTTATGCATCGCGACAAAGATGCCACAGATTTTTGGGTAAGTTTCACAATCACAATTTAATTGTCATTTATCCAACAATTGTGAAATATTTCAAGATTTGGCTTTTCTTATCTAATCTTTGCAGTATTATAAATAGTTATAACAGTAGTAATATTTTACAAATTGTTTGTTTATTTTGATTTGATTGATAATTTTGAGTGGCTTTATCTGTGCCATTGAATTTGAAATATAATATATAATATAGTTAAAATGAAATAAACATTTATAAGTGGAATCTGAAATATGAGCATTTGCAAGAAGTATGAATTTGTCATGCCCAGCATCCTGTTTGCATCACAGTGACCTCATCTCAATAATATTGTCTTATGTGCCTGGATTGGATTCAATGAAAGTATTTTCCTGTTGTGACAATGTTGTTCCTGAAAATTTATTTAGTTTGTTATTGTTTTAATTATCAATAATTTTTAATCCTTTTTGTATAATAATGTATTTTTTTTAGAAGTTAATTAACTAGGCTTTGCTACAATAATGAAAATTAATGAAAGTATTTAGAAAGGAAATTAAAGAGATGAATTTAAATTATTTTTATTAACTAGAACAGTACAGAATTTATATTTAAAAATCAAATTTTTGAATATTAAGGGAAGATAGTTTTATTAAAAAGTTATTAAAGCAATAAAAAAAATATCTATCTGTTAATGGCCTTGACATACTTAAGATTTTTCTGACCTAAAATAATAACTGTTGTACAAGTGTTACTTACTGTGTGCGTTTGCAGGTGGATCTAGAACCTCAAGGGAAGTTACATCTCAAGATAGATTTGCAATGGAATTCTCAAGGTATTTTGTATTGTCTAAGTTATTATTAATATAGTTTTATAGTTCCATATGTATATATTGTGCGCAGGGTGAAACCATAATTCTTTATTAATAGATTGCAATTTATTAATATTTTTATTGCTCTAAAAATTTGGGCGAAAGTGGGGGTACTGTGGTGTGCAGGGTACAGCGTAAAACTGATTAGATTTTACAATATACTTTTTTTGTATTTTTCAGTTTTATGCAATCAGAACTTTTATTTCTAGCAGATGTGATGAGGGTGTTTTAATTGCTTTTTGAGTGTGTCAGTGAAGAAATATTCTCCTCTCTTAGGAACTTAAGATGTTTTTTTTTTTAAGTTGTTTTTGTTAAGTAGGCATCATTAGTGGTGCAGCAAGTTCAATAGGGTAGGTAGGCTCCAGCCTTCCCTCAGCTCCTGTATATTTATCTGTAACTGACAAGGGTTTCTTCCTTTATGGTGTTCATTTGTAATTCCTTATGTATTTCAGCATTGGTTTTGCTCTATCTGTGTGTGGCAAAATAGTTTAATTTACTTTGCATGGGAGAACAGTCGCTTTTTCTCACGACGAAAGTGACGTGTACAGATTTTCAAATTCAGTTTAGGCATAAGAATACATTGTACGGTCCCCGTTGTAGCATCTTAGAAACCATCACAGAGCCAAGTGTGCCAGTGTTAGCCTAGCTGGCCGTGTAATCGGCGTATATTGTAATAGCTACGCCATTTGTTAAATGTCTACTGTGTAGTGTGTACAGCACTGGGCCCAACACTGATCCCTTACTGAACCCTTAGGAACTGGAGCTTTCATTTCTAAGAGCTCTGATGTAGCTCGCACTTGACACAATCAGGAGATAAGACTTCATCAATTCCACATAGCTGTGGGGAAGCCAGGTCATTATTTTGTGAAGTAGGTCCACACCCTATCAAATGCTTGATGTACATCCAGAAATGCTGAGGAGCAGTACTCTTTTTCTTATCCTGTCACACACTCAGACTCGGTCTCGGTAGAGTGCCGAAACCTGAACCCAAACTGACTGATATCTGTGGGCGCAGACAGACGGTGGGCCACGTACGGTGTATTTTTGGCTGATTCGTTCCGTACCCATTAGAGAAACGCCTTGGAGTCGCTCCGTCGCTCGTTGCATATAAACCGTCAGTAGGCAGCTACAGCATAATTCTTTTTGTTGGCGTCGCAGAAAACAGCTTTGATGGTTTCCGTCTATCTTGCCCATAATGTTTGAGAAGACGAATTTTCTTTATTATTTCCTCTTAGATCATTGTGCCATTCTTCAAATAGAGTTCCTTCTCCGAAGGATAATGGTTTATTCTTTCCTATACGTTATCTCTACTGTTGTCTACTAAACTGAGGCGTCAAAAACAGACATTACTACTCCCAGCCTCTCTTGTCGTTGGTGCCCTGCCTTCTTCATATCTGGAGGTACACGAGGCATTTCAATTTTAAATGCCATCTCGTCACTTTGTGATAGCCATTTTAACCCTAGTGTATATTTATAGGGATTGCATTCGCTCGTATTTTCTTGCGCGCTTATGTGTGTCGTTTATCTCCGTACTACTCGTCGTTGTGACTTGCACAGTGAGCGTGCCGGGCGCGGGCGCAGGCGCAGGTGGCGGCGGGGGAGGCGGGGCGCGGGCGGCGCGCGGGCGCGAGTTCAAGGAGGGCGCAGGGTTCGCGCGACGGCGCGGCGCCATGCGGCGACGCGTGCACCAGGTCAACGGTCACAAGTTCATGGCCACTTTCCTGCGACAGCCCACCTTCTGCAGCCACTGCAGGGAGTTCATATGGTACTGTACCAGACAACCTACAACACTTGTCACAACTCTTAACTCACCATGACCACGTGTAAACAAACCCTAGTAGTAAAATCACAAAATATTCTTATAATATAAAAATCAATGAATTTAAGAATGAGATAACCACAGCTTCTATGCATTTACAATAAGTGACAGTACAGACAGACAGGGGAATATTACTTAAAATTTCATGTTTTTGACGTTTCAGGCATAGATTCTAGTGAATGAATTCATCAAGTAGACAAAATTCTTTAACATTTAATACAATTGAATGAAATTGCTTAATAATACCTTTTCCACAAAACCTCATACTAAATATTGTAGATGCAATTCATACGTATGTACTGATTTTTTGAAACATAATTATATGTTGCAACAGGGGCATCGGTAAACAAGGATACCAGTGCCAGGGTAAGTGTTTTAAATATTTTCAATTTTTATTTTGAACATGTAGAATTTTAAACGTTAAATAAGTTCCGTTTTAAATAATGAAAATAAATAAAATGAAAAAACTTTTTAGTATTTAAAATGGAAGCATTTACCATTCTCAGTCATAATCGACTTTTTTTAAATTGTGAAACATACTGAGAATGTTTTGATTTAAGTGTTTTGAATAAAAATAAATAGAAATTGATTAATCTGTTTCTAAACTATGTTAAAGCTATAACATTATGTTATATATTAAAAAAATATTATTTTAAATATTTTATAATTAATATATGTATGCGTGTGTGCGCAGTGTGCACGTGCGTGGTGCACAAGCGGTGCCACTCGTCCGTGGTCACCAAGTGCCCCGGCATGAAGGAGGAGGTCAGTCATGTCTTATTTCCCTTCGTTTAGCTTTAGCTTAATATGGTACAGTGTTCTATTGTAAACGTGGTTATTATGGATACAATTCCCACTCTGGACAAGAAATTAGGTACATTTTCCCTGCTCTAGTTGTAAGACAAAATGCCACTCAACAGGCGATGTCTTAAAAATTAAGTAGTGGGGTCAGATTGTCTTAAGACTGGGTTCATTCTGCCTGTACTCCGCACATAGTAGGGTAGGCAGAGAGCATCTGGGGAGCTAGCGTTACACAGTGGGTGGTGGTTGTGGTTGCAGCAAGAGGGCGGCGCGGGCGTGGTGGCGGGCGGTCAGCGCTTCAACGTGAACGTGCCGCACCGCTTCGTGGTGCACTCCTACAAGCGGTTCACCTTCTGCGACCACTGTGGCTCGCTGCTCTACGGGCTTATCAAGCAGGGTCTGCAGTGCGAGGGTACGCGTTTATTGTTTTTTCAATTTGCAAAAAAAATTCTACATATAAAAAATAGTTTTGATGTTTTGATACTTTTTTCACAAAAATATGGCTCCTTTGGATCTTTTCATCTCCCGAAATAAAATCTTTTCTTTGACAAGACAAGATTTCTTCGAATTCTATTCCTTGCCACTTTGATCGCCTTGTACGATCACTATGTGGACGGCCAGATCTTGTTCTGTCACAAAAAGATTTTCATTATGAATACCGAGGGCCGTGAAATTGGCGCTAAGTACAATAAAGCTTAAAATTGAAACGATTGTTATGTTCTTTATTAAAAATAACATTATATGTGTAGTGTGCTCCATGAACGTGCACAAGCGGTGCCAAAAGAATGTGGCCAACAACTGTGGCATCAACACCAAGATGATGGCCGAGATACTCAACCAGATGGGCATCTCACCAGACAAGAACCCACGACCCAGGGCATCTAAGGTAATATGGAAATGATTAAATTATATAGCCTGTACCTTCATCATTCAAAAGTGAAAACAATATAGCTAAAGTTATATTATAAAAATGTAATTAGAGTTCCAAAGTATGATTATAATACTTATATAGTCGGCGTGAGTGCAGAATCTTGTAACTCATTTTTTTACAATTTCTTTCGTTGTGAAAATGATTGCTTGAAGTATTTAATTGCTAGTGATGTAATGATATGGACAACTGTTGAGTTTCTTGCTGGCTCTTCTCAGCAGAATTGCCTTCCGAACCGGTGGTAGCTTTCAAAAGTGCTTGTAATAGTTTATTTGATAAAAAATATTTTGAATTTGATAAATAAGCTTTTAAAGCACGCTGGGTTGCAAAACCAGTACAATCCCCCAACTTTTAAAACGTCGTTTTTACAGTCTACTATAAAAACGTATTTTTGCATTTATAAGGTATTTCTTAAATAATTTATTTCTTCGAGTGGGAATTCAACCAACAACCTGTCGCGCTTACAGTCGCAAGCTTGTCCCCGTGCGCGACGACTGGCCCTCACAATAGCAAAATAAAGAAGCTTAAATTGTTTTAAAAAAAGTGAGATTATTAGAAAATGAAAGTGATTAAAAAATAAATATGCAAAAAAAATATGATCATTGAAAACTCTTTTACAATTATATTTTTAAAACTAACGGCTCAATCGCGGCTTCGCCCGCAAACAAGGTGGTGGTAGCGGTGGTAGAAGTTGTAGGTTCAAATCTCGCTACATTATTTTTTATGTTTTCTAAAAAAAGTATATACATACGTTTGTTTATGTAGTATCTGAACACGCCGCTGCTGGAGGGTACCCCGGAGCTGTCGGACGACAAGGATGACAAAAACGAAGACAAATGTATGTGTGCCCTTCCTAGTACTAGTTATGTGTAGTGTAGTATATAAACCTTTTTGTAGGCTCGTATTTATTATGAGTAGCGTATTCGTTTATATTTTAATGTCTTATACAGAGTGGAAATGTCAGTGCTCCTTTTACGGGAACAGCATATAGGGTAAAATATTTTAAACCTAAAGAAATTAATCAAGGTACCTCAGCAGTTTAGACGTAGGATTGTTTTCATTTCACGATGTTTATCCATACCTGTATTTTGTGTGAGGCGGTTACGCATAGATACCAATTATGTTAACGCATACTACAAAAATATTACTAAAGGTTAAACAACTTTGAACTTTGTCGCAATCCTGTGTGTGGCGGTGTCCCTGCGGATAGGATAATGTCTGCGTGACAAATGGCGTTTTATTGTACATCGATAATTTATTTTGTTTGAAAAAATAACTTTTCATTTTATAAGGCTTTTATAGAGTAATTAAAACTGTGGCCTCATTTAAAGTGGTGCTGACAAAAACACTCTGTATATTGCACTAAGGTTTTCTGTATTAAAATTTGAATCTTTAATATCAAGCTGTAGTATTTTTTTATAAATCTTGTAAGACTTCTTTTATTTAGCTTTACACTACATTTCGCGCATAATAGGCAGAGGTAATCTGGGAACCTAGTGTTAATACACTCTGTTTTCGTTAACAGACTTCTGTTGCCCACCTATAATAAAATAAATAACATAAGTTAGTATACTGTTTGGATAATGGTCAATGGGAAAAGATTCAATAACTGCTAGGTTCCAATTTGAATACAGATTTGAGTAAGTTGTATGTAGCTTTATTTATATTATGCCATATATTCACCCGCTTCATGTTTAGTATATTTTGAGTGTATATTATTATTTGAAAATACTTGTTTGTGTTTATTAAATTTTAAACAGAAGTTTCTGTTTCATTATTAATTTTACTCTTTTTATTTTAATAGTTCTGTGTGTGTGTGTGTGAAGATTTTGTTTTTGTTTGTTTCTACATTCTGCTAGTACATATAAATCTTGTAAACAAAAAAGTCCAGAATAAATAGATTAGGGAAACTAAGTTAAATTAAAAATTCCATGTAAAAGTCTATAAACATACATAGAACTGATTACTGAGTTACATGTTTATATCTCACAATTCATTAAAATTTTATTGACACACTCAACAAGTCTATGAGTAATAATAAATTTCTTTCTGAATCAGCTCCTTACATTCCAAATGTACTCGTAAATAAAGGAATGAAACTCAATTTTTCATCTATTGTAAATATAGATTAAGAAATAAATTACAGTAGTATAATGATAACACAACATACTCGTACATAGATACGTTATAACACAAGAAATGAAAAACAAGACAGTTAATAATTAATATTAATAATGTAAATTGTGATTAGTGATCGAGTTCGAAGGGGATGATGCCATAACGGGGGGTGGGGGAGCCCCCTACAGCCCCCAGTGGGCGGAGCTTCAGGACATATTCACTTGTTATGAAGGTTTTTTTATGTTGTCTCATACATACATGCTTCGGTGTTGGGGTGTTGCTTGTGTTTTGTGTTGTGTGTGGGTTTGTTAGCAATTGTATTGATGTTTTGGTTGGCAATATAGATTTTTTGGAAATAATTTTTATATAGGGATGAAATAATATAAGTGTTGAAGTAAGTTGATATTATTTTGTTAATATATTTGTTATTTGTTATATGATATTATTTTGTTATTAGCATGAGGAATGTATCTTTATTTATTTATTTATACTTTGTTGTACACAAACAGAAAGAAAACAAAGTTACAATTAAAAAATTACTAATAAATTATTAATTAACTTTACTTTTTCTTTAATAAATATTATTATTTGTTCTTTAATTTTTAATAATCGTATATAAAAGAAATTAACGTTTTCATGCCTCAATGTGTAATGCTATAAATATAAAGAATATGCATTTTTTGCTTGTTTGTTTGCCTGTTTGTATATTTATAATGTGCTCGTTTAGGTACGAAGACGCCGTGGCGATCGCACTGGGACGACCTGCAGGATATATTTGGTTACCAAGGTTCATTTATGTTTATTTTTTTATAATTTTATTCTTTTATCTTTTTTATTATGAGGATTATTTTAATATACTTTCAATAGTTAGTGAATTCTATTTAAATTATTTTGTTGGTTATATATTAAATTTGATTGTTTTATTTGTTTTCGGGTGCGCGGTGCAGGCGGCGCGGAAGGCGGCGGCGGGCACAAGCCGGCGCTGGAGGACTTCACTTTCCTCAAGGTGCTGGGCAAGGGCTCTTTCGGCAAAGTAATGCTGGCGGAGCGCCGCGGCACCGACGAGGTGTTCGCGGTGAAGGTGCTGAAGAAGGACGCCATCGTGCAGGACGACGATGTAGAGTGCACGCTGACGGAGCGCCGCGTGCTGGCGCTGGCGGCGCGCCACCCCTTCCTCACGGCGCTGCACTGCGCCTTCCAGACGCCCGAGCGCCTGTTCTTCGTCATGGAGTATGTGGAGGGCGGCGACCTCATGTTCCAGATACAGCGCGCACGTAAATTCGACGAGCCGCGCGCGCGCTTCTACGCCGCCGAGGTCACCCTCGCGCTCACCTTCTTGCACGCGCACGGCGTCGTGTACCGCGACCTCAAGCTGGACAATATTCTGCTGGACGCCGACGGCCATTGCAAGCTGGCCGACTTTGGCATGTGCAAGGAGGGCATCCTTGACGGTGCCACCACGGCCACCTTCTGCGGCACGCCCGACTACATCGCGCCCGAGATCTTGCAGGAGCTGGAGTATGGTCCGTCCGTGGACTGGTGGGCGCTAGGCGTGCTGCTGTACGAGATGCTGGCCGGGCAGCCGCCCTTTGAGGCGGACAACGAGGACGAGCTGTTCGAGTCCATCCTACACGACGACGTGCTGTACCCGGTGTGGCTGAGCCGGGAGGCGGTGGGCATCCTGAAGGGGTTCATGACGAAGGCCCCGGCGCGGCGCCTGGGGGTGTCCGGGGGATCGCAGGGCATTCGCGTGCACGCCTTCTTCCGCGACGTGGATTGGGACGCACTGCAGGCGCGCCGCGTGCGCCCGCCCTTCCGCCCCAAGGTGGTGAGTGCACTTACTACTTCTTAATATATATTTTTTCTGAGAACCATGTGTAATATTCCCTGACTGTCGCAACGGGTCATTTTCGTTCTCTATTTTAATTTGTAATTCTTGTAACAATGATTTCTGTTTAATGAGTGAATGTAATTGTATCGTATACAGAAGTCGCGTCGCGAGGCGGCCAACTTCGACGCGGAGTTCACGAAGGAGGAGCCGTGCCTCACGCCTGTGCCGCCCGACGTTCTGCGCGCCATTAACCAGGTACCCTACTCTATACATCATACAAACTCTTCTTCTTTCTGCCTTCCTTCTCAAATTACTCCACTCTGCGCGGTCTTTAGCGTCCTCGGTGGTTGGAACATTGGCTCTCATATCCTCCATCACGACGACCAACCAGCGCTTCCTTAGGCGTCCGGGAGGTCTCATTCCAGGGACTGATATAGCAAGGCAATTGCATCCGACATAGTCACAGCGGCGGGCGCGAAACGTGGCTAACCATCTCAGGCGACGCTCTTGGAGCTTATCCGCTACGTCCAAGATGAATCCTTTCTTATGTATGCGTATACATCATTCAAACTATCAATTTTCATGTTTATAAACTTTTCTAAATATTGCAATTATATAAATATAGTTAAATAATAAACATTTTATAAACCATTTTTATCATTTATTATTCCAGGAGGAATTCAAAGGGTTTTCGTTCGTGAACAAGGACTTCAACCCGGCGCCGCCTCAGCCGTGAGCGCCTCCACCTCACCACCTGGATCTTATTACCGATATTACTCATATTACCGCGGTAATACCAACACTTCTACACTTCTGTTACTTGACTACTACGTTACGCCCGATGAGGCCATAAGTATATATACAGTGTAAACTCCATATAACGTCACTAAGGGTTCTCGTTGCATAGGGAGATGATGAGATCAATATTATTTTTTATTATCGTATTATTTTTTAATTAAGTATACCATTTGTAAGTAACAAATATTATAAATAGTAATTATATCGCTTTCTAAATATAATTTGTCATTTTTTGTGACGTATTTTGCTGCACAATTGTTTAATGTATGTATTTGTACACTTATTCTATTCATGTGTTGGTAAGTGAGTAAGTGCTAGAAAATATCATATAAAAGCGCACACATTAGAAATAATGATATGTTGTCGTTATTGAGTGGATCATTGTGTGGGGAAATATACAAAAAAAATATCAAAGACTAGTAAATCCTACACTTCAGTGAGATTGACGTCAAATGAAGGAATGTTATATAGGGTTTACACTGTATATACTTAATTGTATGAAAACATTCTCGCTGATATCTTAGCATTTTGAATATTCTAGTCGTCCTTGTATTCTATATTTCTTTCGTAGAAATAAAAAAAGATTATTTTTTATTTTATAAATTCTAAGTATTAATTAAATAGCTATATGTAATGTGTCGGCTTAACGATTTGTTTCTATAGTGTTGGATACACGAGTATTATTCCTTTTTGGATGTCTGTCTGTAGCTTTATAGCGACATTGGTATTTATACATAGATACGTTAGCGTCATAGATTATGTAGCGATTTTAAAATAATTTCCTATAATTATCTCAAATATTATTTACTTATTATTTACGCTTTAAATATGTATTTTTGTTTATGATATTCAGAAATGAACCTATGTAATTGTTATTTGTGTTATATTTGTATGTATGTTTATAAATACGAATGTTGTTCATCTTTCCTCATACAGTACCAGATAGAAATATATATTACAGTACGAGCGACGAGTCGTGGCCGCTGCGCAGATTTATTTAGGATTTGGCTTACTTTTAATTTATTCTCGATTTTCCTAAGTGAACAATGCGCAAGCGTTCAGAAAGTCTAAACGCAAACGAGACCATTGAACTCGCCTGTAATAAGATATTTGACGGTTTTTAATCAAATTTGAAACATTTGTAGTATAGTGTATTCACAATGATGATTCTCTAACGATGTAAGAGATGAGTTTAAAATTGAGTACCTTATTACACACAAACTGCTGATTTGTTAAATCTATAAGATGCTAACAGCCTCTGGCAACTTCTTGGATGTATCTTAAGAGGTGCGTGTTCGAATCCCGTTACGTTTAGTGTGGCATAACACTTGTTAAAAAAGATCTGAGTATCGATCTGATTATATACCAAATATAGGAAAATTAAAAAGAATTATCATTTATAGTAAAGAGAGGAAATGTAATCCTTGTCTGTAAACCCCACGCTGGTTGGGGTTGTTCTGATTAATACCTTTGTTAAGGTGCTTAACTCGTGTCGCTGTTGCGTATAGCTCAGTAGTCGGTTCCTAGACGAGGCGCGGTGGTAGTCGGTTGCTTCCGTTTTGATTGTCCAAACGTCACAAATCAAATATTACGTTTTTAAAGTTTTATATTATTATCTTTTAAATATATATATTTCGTCATAATTTATGATCTTGGATATATTTATTTGTTTTTCTTATACGGTTAACATAAATGTAATGAAATATCGATTTTGCATAATAAAAGATAATAAACGCAAACAAAACACGACGATGGAAAAAGCGCCGGCTCATCGGTTAGGTTCCGCTTCTAGTCCGCGACAAGTATGACGCACAGTGCGGGTTCACTTCCGTCCCGGCAATATCCCACGACCGATGTTGATCTGTCTAACTGAAACTGCCTAACTAAATAATATGTGTGTCACTTGTAACTAGCTAAACTTATTATTATTGAATAATTTAGTTTACCAAATATACGCTAAGACTAGGGAGACTATTGGCGGCCATTTTGTAAACGCAACAAAATGGCCACCAAGCGACTAGGATAGGTGCCGTTGTGGGATATTGACGGGATCATTTCAGTACAAATGTCGCTTACTTCTCATGAGATTATATTCATGTTGTGTATGTGTGTGCGTGGATTTTTTGAACTTACGTTTATCACACGTTGACTACTTAACGAAATGTATTATTATTTACTTTCGAACGTAATTCAAAAAATGTACACCAACAAGTTATATTTAATATGATTTACAACATTCGAGCCGTCTCGATTGTTTTATATATTTACTACGTCGTTAATCGAGTCGTGTTGACTCATTGCGTTTTTAGTATTATTTATAATTTACGAATCAATACCAAAGTTTATATATAAATAGATTATATTACGTAAGAGTACACTAGTTGCTAAGTGTATGCACCGATTATCGTAGGAGCTTCGAGAACAAATCTATATTGCGTTGTTCAAAACAATCATTATGAGATATATTTATTATCGATTTTTATTACTTTACACGAAAATCGATTCGACTAGTCAACTGTCGTACGATAGTCGGAGTGTAGGGAATTAATATTTCGTTCAATTTATACGTTGAATAAAAAAGCCACAAATGTAATGCTTTATGTAGTTGTTAGTGTTATAAAAATAAATTAATAAAATATTAAATATAATTAAAAGTAAATCCGGCTAACGACGTAAAAACTAAATGATCGATCCATCTTTAAAATAGATTTTTCTGTTATATTTGTACGATTTATTAGACAACAGTCAAACTTTTATGAATTTATAATTTGATAAGTCCAAAGTCTATATCGCTAATATAAGTGAAGTCACCTAATATCACAACTGCAAGAATTTGGAGATGCTTTTTTATTTTTGAAATTAACAAATATTCTTAGCTAACCATTGAGTGTTTTGTTTAATATTTTTTGAGTATTTTAGTGTTATTTGTCTGTTGAGTCGTTTAGATAGTAGGTCTATGACATAGCCTAAGTCGGTTTAGATATTCCACAGATGAGAACTAATAATATAATAATAATAAATTATTTCAAATTATTCCTTTTAGCATTAATTGAATTAAATTGAATCTTCAGTTATCTAGTCTCACGCGGCCGATAAATGAATGAATGAAATACGAACGGTTATTACTATTATTATCTGTGATAGATAACGCTATGTTTACATTGTTTCTTATATATCCGTTGTTTCTTAATAGAATGGCGTAATGATTTAGATGAAATAGAAAGTTCTAGGGCCAGTGAGACTACAGTACGTCACCCAGTGTCACATTGCAATAGGTAATTCTAGTAATATATAGTAAATATGTATTAAAAAATACTTAGTTGAATATTTTTAATGCAATCATTCATTATAATAGTTACATAGACGGAAAGAGTAGTGATGTGACATTAAGTTTCTTCTGTTTGTGTGAGTATATAATGCTTAGTGGTTACGTGTGTTAGATGTTGCGTGTCTGTGTGTGTACGTCACAGTAACAGATATATATATATATTTACTCTTTATTAATTGTTTTATCACACAATAGTGCAATACTTACTAAATATAATTATTATCCATTTAAATTGATTTTGTGTAAGTTTAGTTTTCTAAAAGCTAATCCGTTTGCAACCGAACCGGTAACGTCACATCCATTCATTTATTTTGCATATTTAATATTAGTTATTCTAAATTTAATGATTACTTCTCGCATAATAAATCTCAGTGCTTGAAAATTGTCGATATATTCGAATCATAGTTTTTCTATATTTTATATGACTATATATATATATTTTTTGTTTTGTATTAAGAAATAATAGTATTATTTTAAGTAGAACAATCTTTGAGATCATTAGTTGAGTGAGCATAATTTATTCATTACAATAATACTATTCTAGCGTCCGAATGAAACTCGGTCCGATTTTTTATATTTTTTTTTTACAAATTTACAATATTTTGTCGTATTTTGTACGAAAACGTATGCCACATTATATGTTTTGAAAAATATTTTATGCTTATTTTTCAAATAAGATTCTATTAATCTTTATTGCTATGTAATAATTGTTTTAAGAGTATTTTTTATTTACATTAGGCGATATTTTACCAAAATTATTATTGTAGTTATCGTTTAAGATGGTGAATTTTAAATGAGATTGGATTTATTGTTATTTTTTGGACTTATTGTTATGTAAAGATTAAAACTTTTCATTGTATAAAAAATGTTTGTGCAATACAATCAAAGTGTAAGAAAACTATAGTAACAAGAGATTTATGTACAGAGATATATTTACATAGAGTGTGAAACACACGCACAACTCTTAGGTTGTTTTTGCTACAATAATTAAGATTTGAATAGAATGACCTGCCTCGTTATTTTCTTCCACTTGACAGTAGTGTACAATTATATATATATATATATATATCTAAATATCTAAAATATGATATGACTCTGAGTTAACAGGAAGTACCATGTAGCTTTTGATTTTTGATTTTTTTTTTAGCTTTTAATTTGGACGGCTGTATTTTTTGATTGCGCTGGCTTAGAAGTTTAATTTTTTCACACTTCCTAGATATGAGTATTATATAAATTTTAGTTTGATTCTAACGTGCAGGTCCAGGCGTTCCTGAGGAAAATGATCTTGATTGACGGACGGACAACAAAGTGATCCTATAAGGGTTCCGTTTTTTCTTTCGAGGTACGGAACCCTAAAAATATTGTTTATTATTTTAATGGGACTGCCGTGGTGCCCCAGCGGTACAGTAAACGCGACGTTTGTGAGTTCGATCCCCAGTCGGAGAAATGATTTATTTTCATTTCCTCGCTCTGGTAGACAAAGCGCGGCGTTGAATTCCGCAACACAACATAAAATGTCTGCAAATTAACACTAAATTTATTCTGCCTATATTTATATATATTTGCGGAATGTACATCGTGCGTGGAGCTTAATAACTTTTTTTATTAATTTTAAATTTGAATATTTACTCATTTACATAATTTTATATATTTTTCGAAAGTGTTGTTTTGGGAAAAGTACAAAATATCTAAAGCAACATTGCCGAGATTGTGCCAAATACTTCCTCAGAGTGTTTTCTACCTACTGCTTGTTTATACCTGACGTTGTTTGTTCTTTATAATTTGTCTAATTATGTAATGTATGAGATTATATTGTACTTGAAGCTTTAATGGAATTTTGTGTTTTTTTTTTATTATTCATACTTTTTTAAGTAGAAATAATTTAATAGATTTTGTTTTATTGAATCTAAACTATGTTTGAATTATTAACATAATTGTATTTTTAATTGATTTAACACAAATATTGTTGAAAAACTTTTTTCTTTAAATCTAAATATTCTAGTAATCCCACAAAGTCACTACCTCAGTAGAATACAAGAGGAATAGAGGCTCCTGTGACTAAAAAAATATTAGTACTTAACTTTTTGAGGTTATAAGTAAAATTAATGTTATCCTTTCGTGCCATAACGTTGTGACATGTTCTGTTTGTGTTATGTATCGATGAATGTGTTTTTTTATAAAAACAGATGAAACTTGTTTTATTTTTATTAAGTTTAAAAATTATATATATTGCAAATATTATATGCTACCTTGCACGGGTCTTTTACCTAAGAATTTATTAATGATTCGCAGGTTCGAATCCTGTAGTAGGTTTTTTGTTTAATTACTTATTTTTTTGCAAATAGAAGCTTAAATGTTCTGTAAATTTATAGATTTTGCTTTTATAGTCAGTCCGAGTAGACAACCTATTTATATACAAAATAAGGGTCCGAATGTTACAATGACTATGTCCTACATTCTTTAGAATTTAATTTGTCTAAAATACAACCGACAGGTATAGGTCGACGGTCTAGTATGTTTTATTGTCTAAAATAAAAAGTGCGTTATTTGAAACTCTTTACAATACAAATTTAAATTAACGCTTACTTTTGATTTTAATGTTATTTTATGTATTCAGATATTTAAGGGGACTATTTTAAACCACGTTTTTATAATGTGTGAATACTGATCTGCGCAATTCTACAGAATGTACGACATATAGAAATAATGAGAAATTCTATTTGAGTTATAATTTTAAAAATCTCTACATAAAACATATAATACGTACGTTGTGAAATGAAATGTGTATGTCTGTTGTTTTGTAATCAGTTTTTATTAAATGTTTATATGATAAATATATTTTATGCTTCAAAATGTAAGCCAAAGATGTTTGTTTGTACAGTTATTAGTCGGTCTTGCCACCGTTTGCCGCCATTCTTCTACATGTATAGGATAATTCATGTTTTTTAATTATTATATATAACTATGTAATAAATATATAGATATATTGTTTGGTTACCGCCGCGCGAGGTCCCCTCGGAACCCACACCCACCTACCCACTACACACAGCTGGTAGAATCTCTGTTGTCTTGTAAGATGAAAAAATATGTAATGCTTTATTTTATTATTCTTGTTGTCGGTTGTAACACGAGTGCACCTCGCGCGTTATATTATAGTAATTGTATGTTGTGTTAATTAATTGTAGCTAACACGAGGACAGGGGGAGCGAAGGGGAAGTGGCGGGGTTCATAGGGAATACCCCCTCTTTTCTATTCCCCCCTTGTATATTTGTTGTTTGTTCACTGATCACACTAGGACACATTAGCTGGGTAAATTAATTATATATACATAATTATATATATATTATATAATATAGTTTTATGATGAAATAAAATATGTATATGTAATCCTACATGTCTATTAAATTGATGAAAATAGATTCGTATCGCGTCCATTTTTTTTTGTATACGCTTTGGTAAGCGTTATTTATTTTTTAATATTTTGACTATTAATTTCGTGTTTGATTGCATAATATGATAATTATAGGTTCGAATCCTATTAAATAAATACTAAAATATGTTTTTGGACTGAACATGATTTATCTAAATCAGTTCCGACTTCCACATGATACTATTAATGAATACTATTATATATATATATATATATATATATATATATATATATATATATATAATAGTATATATATATAGTAATAGTATGTGTATATATATATATATATATATATATATATATATATATATATATATAATTCCTCAACCATATATTATTATTATTTGAAATAATAAAAATAATCACATTTTTAATTTGTCAAGAAATAAAACGCTTTTTTAGGTTGTTTAAGATGTTGACTTTGTCATTTAGATGTTATTGGCACTTCGCGGTCTATTAGCGAAAAATAACGCAACTTATTAGTATGAATTGAAACTTTTAAAATAACTAAACCGAAGCTTGCAAAGCAATAAAATAACCCTCTCCCTTTCCTGTTTCCTAACGCGCATGTCAACGTGCTCATTAAGGAAGTCTAGATACGCTATGGTAGGTGGACTGTGGTGGTGTGGAGGACGAGGGGATCTCAGTGTTACGACACTACATTCCCCAATGCCGTTACCACTCATTATTCGAGACTTCATGTTGAGTGACCCGTTACCAGAGCGATATCGACAAATTAATTCATTCTCTCGGGTGGGAATTAAACCCACACCTTCAACGTCGCGTTTTCAGTAAGACACTCTTATATTTGTATTTCAGTTTCTGAATATTTTCGTGTTCCGCTAGGAGCCTCCTTGTTTAAATATAGGCGGCGCAAATGTAACTCACGGTAAGTTAGTGTAGCGGTCTGGAGGTACGGCGGTGTACCGTTTCGTTAGTTACTTTACTTGTAGGTTCATGCTTTATCCTGCACATAGAAGTGTGGTAGAAGGGAGCTGGGGTGCCTAGTGTTATACAATCAATAATCCTAGTGTTATATAAAAATAATACAATCTGTCTCCGGTTTGCATCGAATTTTAGTGCATTGCGTGTTGAGTTGGAGAATTCAACAGATCTCACACATGAAATATAAATAAATAATAATTCATTTCCCCGAGTGAGAGTCAAACCCATCATCATCAACGTCACGATTACAGTCACACGCTTGTGCCCTGAGCCACTACGGCCTTCGTTTCACAATCATTCCTAAATGCCACGTACAGCGGTCAGTTCAATTTTATTATATAAATAGATCAAATATAATTCTCTACATTTTGTATACTCCGTTTCTCTACTCACAGATAAACAAAAGACAAAAATTATATAAGCTTTTAATGCGATTGTTAGCCCGAAAAATAACTACTTTAGAAAGTTTTAGTCGCGAAACGTCACCGGGACGTATATGGGTCATACACAAATCGTGACCTACATGTGTACGAAAAAAAAATGAAATATTTGTTCAAAATCACTCTCATTTAATTCTTATAGATTAACCTAATACAGGAAAAATATGAGACCAGATCATTATTGGTTTTCGAGAAAGATACTCGACGCATAATTTTTTTGATGACCACAGAACGGACACAGTTCTACAGAAAAGTATAAAGTATTAGTGCTACATGTATTTGATTGGTTTCCTACTTCTAATAATAATCGTATTGGTTAATAACGACCTTGATTACAATATGACATCAATATTGTCACGAAAAAAATTAAAAAATCTAGTAAATGTCAGATTCATACAGCAGATTCCTTCAGTCTTAAAAATGTAAGGTAATAAATAGAAAAAAAATATAATTGTTACAATTACTGAGTATCAAGTATATTGATCCATGTTTTCTTATCATTATTTGTTTGTTCATAATAGTTTCAGTTATTTTCTGCATAACTCAACGGATCTAAACTTAAAATCTTTGTTTAAACAATGAATAAATTTATAAATAATGTTAACGTAACGATAATGATACTGTAACAAATATTAGCCTCTTAAAAACAATAAGAAAGAGTCCTGATCAAACTAAACAATATCTATTCATTAATGAATGGCCAACAATTATATCGAAAAAAAAATAATTAAGTTTTCTTCGTCATTTTCAAAAAACTCTTTGTGTCTTAATCAGATCTTTAAGTAAGGGATCATGTCTCAAATTTGTAGAAATAGAACATAGGTCTTGTCTTAAGCTGTAGCGAGTAGTAAAGAAAGACCCAAGTGTGTAAATAAAGATGTATTTTTAATCCACCAAAATGGATTGGTTGAACTTTTGATCCATATTTACAACAGTAATTTTCAGAGAATAATAATAATAGTAAAGTCGCAGGGACGCTTGTGGCGAGCTGTTGGTGAGTGGCGACCCCACGGACCTGAGTCCTCCAGAGAGGAATTGTAATCTATCCCCTCGAAGCATTACGCCGCTTTGTGGGGGCCCATCTAGTGGGAGGCGAGTCACCGTCCACCAACCATTAAATTTGAGACTATTGTAAAGGCGGATGTCCAGTAGTCTTATCCAATACCCAGTCCATTCAAATTCTATTCCATAGTCCTAATTTAGATTTCCATATTTTCCATAGTTCCTACGCGTTAACCACCGACCATCTCTGGGCAATTACCTGTGGTTGCCCAGCGATGGATCCAGGCTGATGCGTCACAGTAAAACATTTGTATATTCTCTTAAAGACCTCTACGTGTTGGACCTGTGTCCCCACGCAAGCCTTCCAAAGGACCGGGTTCTTTTGAACCCGTGATAGGCATGGGCGTTATCGTTTTTCGATAACGTTTATGTAACCGATATATGGTTTTCATAACGATATCAAAAACGGTTTTCAGATATCGATATTGATAATACAGTTTACAAACGTTAAATCATTTTTAACGATATAAAATGAAGGCAAATTGACATTAAACGCTGGTTGCGTTTTTTAAAAGTATTATGAATTTAAAGTAAATCACCAAGTATACAGAGAGATGAGAGAGAAAGTAGTTATATAAGAATTTAATATTATATATTTAAAAATGTACATATTTACAATAATTATACATGCTTACAATAGATACTATTTACATTATTTTAATATTTAGGCAGATTAGCGTTTAGAAAAGCCAGTTGTTCAACTTTTTTTGCTTTCAGGCGACATCTTCTATCATTTATTATGAGCCCTGTTTTAGAAAACAGCCGTTCACAAGGCACTGAAGTCGCAACAATATTGCACTTTGTTTTAAACAAAAACGATAAATTTGGGTATATAACTTTATGGTCCCTCCACCATTGCGAGGGGTTAGTCCATTTGCCTTCGCTGTTTTTGTGAGGCAGCATCTCGTCGTCTAAGTACATTTGAAGTTCTCTAATAGCCCTCGCGTGGGCATTGCCTTGCGGCTTGTTTTTGCGAAGAAAGTCGTCTAACTTACTCCACGCGCTATCTTTTGTAAAATTTGTCGTGTTTTCTTCAATTGATGTGGGTTCTCTTGGTTGATTTTGATCCAGGAGGCCCATAATTAATAAATGAACATGTTTTTTGAGGTCAGATACTGCCTGCTCATTTTTAAAACACAGTAGTTTAAACCTAGGGTCTAGCAGCGTACAAACACCAAATGTTTTGCAATGTTCGACCCCAGAAAATCGTTCTCTTAAACCCTTCTGCAAAGATGTGCAAATTTCTACAACTACAGGATTAAAGAGCTTATACTCCTCTTTATCTAAAAAATCTTCGCATATTGCCCTCAAACAATTTGTTACAACAATGACCATGCTTCCAGTTAAATAATTATCCCCACTTACCGAAGAAGTAATTTCTTCAAATGGTTGTAAAATTGTACATATTTCACTAATTATTTGCCATTCTACTGTGCTTATATCAGGCCAAGTTCTATCAATTAATGCCATACAATGTTTTAACGCCTCTTTTAATACCGAAAAAAAATACCGAATTCCAGCGTGTAGGTATATTTTGAATTAGCCTCTTGGGCTCACCACAGTCCGCCATGTTCTTAATTTGATAGCTAAGAAGCATATCAGTGGCATTAATACTTCTTTTAAAATAGGTTACAATACTTTTTATTTTTTCTAATAACTCTTCAATTGTTTTTAATGCACTGGTTACTATTAAATTCAGAGTATGCGCATAGCAACCATAATGCTTCCAACCTAATTTTGTTTCTATAGCCTTAACAATATTGCGAGCGTTATCAGAAATGGCAAAATTAATTTTATGAGTTATATTCCATTCTTCCATTATTGTTTTTAAAACTTTGGACAAATTTGTGCTTGTATGGCTGTCATTTAAGTTTTTACATTCTAATAAAATTTGTTGTGGCTCAAAATCTGCATCGATATAATGAGCAGTTACACCGATGTAGCTCTCCGTTTGCGAAGATGTCCAACAGTCCGTTGTCAAACATATCGAAAGCGCGTCTCGAGATATAATTTGTTTCGTTTTATTTAATGTCTCCGTATATAGCGCTGGTATCATAGTAGAAGAAATAGTTTTTCTAGAAGGCAGCGTATATCCGGGTATATTTTTGACAAATTTTTGGAATCCTTTATCTTCTTTTCTTAACTATTCTAAAAGGTTGATAATCGCTTATAAATAAATCTAATAAATCTCTATCTACACGTTTTTTTTCATCAGGAGTTAATTTTTTTATAGTATAGGCCTGCATTGTCCTTTGTTTCTTACGTTGAGGCTGAGGCTCCATTAATTGTTGTTTATTAACTTCTACGACCACAGCACTGGTTGAAGCAACCGCTATATCAATTGAACCTTGTTCTACAAATTCGACATTCTCTGTATTTTTTTTTGCTAAATAAATAGCAGCATGGGATCTTTTCAAATGCGTGCTCAAATTACCGGTTGTTGATTTAAAAGAATATTTTTGATTGCAATATTTACATACAGCCAGGTTATCAGCATTGTCTTTTTTATCAAAATGGGTCCATATCTCACGCACTTTACGCGACATTTTTAAGAAAAAAATGATGTCTATATACACTAATATATTTAAGCTATACACTAACACTAATTAACTTTAAACTATATAGAAATTGTTGTTAAAAAAAAGTATATAGACACACTGAAATGCACAATTTTTAAGGAAACCTCGTCCGCAATACGTATCGCAAAGGACTAAATACAATACTAAACTATTTCTAAAATATTAAAAATTTGAAAATAAATTTCAAATAAGCATTTGTCACTTAAAAACAAACGTTTAGAATTTAAAAGTCGAATCCACTCAAGTGTGAAAATAATATGAATATTTTAACGAAATTTCAACCTTATTCCCATTATATAGAAGTTCTTTTTTGTAACGTAAAGTAATAATATCTTATAGATGCAAGTTATCGGATATTCGCTTCATTTCTTTTACACTCGTGAGAAACATATAGTTAGAAAGAGAGGTAGTTACTTAGTTCGTGTTATGCGAAGTTTTCGTTTTTACGTTTTCGTTGCGATAGCTGCTGTGTGTGATTTTAAGTTTTAATACGCATCGGATAGTAGACAAGTTTCTATGATAACGGTTTTTTAGAAACAGATATCGATATGGTATGGTTTCGGCATCGTATCGGTTACAAGTTACGTTTTGTTATATCGAACTCATCCCTAACCCGTGAATCTTAAAAGAGAAACATAATAATAATAATATTTATTAAAATAATATTTTATACATAACAATAGCAACTTTAATCGGTAATAACTGCAGAAATATTAACTGTGTCGCAGTTATTAGCTCCCGCCTCGCTGCCGGTGAAGCTAATATGTAAATCATTTGCTGGTGATGATGATCAATGTCGATCAATGTTTTGTTTTATAGATATAATGGCACATTATTAGTTAATAATAGCATCTTGTTTAGCTCTACTTGTCTCACGTCTTCGTTTTTTCTTCTCTTCATTGCTTTAGTGCACCCCAGATCTATTTGAATAGGGCAATGTGGCTTGAACAATGTAAAAAAGCTAGCTAAGCTAAGATTTCGTTATTTAAGGTAACAGAAAATATGTCAACAGAAAAGATTTTCCAATCGAAAATCAGCAATGGTCTTTAGTTTTCAAGGATAGAGAAATGGCAAGTGAGATTTTAAAAATACTCCTTTATATCTATTGTGCCTATATAATAAAATACATGAATAAAATACACGATTCTTTTTATTGGAGTATAAAAATACACATCCGTCATGCGTAATGGGTGTAAGCAAATTATAGCTGTCTATTATTACTAAATTAAAAGATTTTATATTTAAGGTAACTTTAGTAGAAATTTTTTAAATGCAGATTTTTTGGACCACAGAAAAGAGTCAGATACGTGTAACAGCCAGTTTATTAGAAATTATAGTAAAAAGGCTGAAGCACATTTTGGAAATTATCATTAAAAAATCAAGTATATTCTACGCTGAAAATATGTGTGATTTTGATGACACGGGCGTAATAACTTAAATTACAAATTTTTGAAACTATGAACTACGAATCTGAACAGCCCACAGAAGGGGGCAAATGATGGAATTTGAATTTTTTTCTTTACATTTTTTTTAAATTTTGATGTGTAGATTATCCACTTATCATAAGGGGGTAGGCATAGTTAAATTTAGAATGAAAAATCGTTCTATTTTCTTTTATTTGTTATGGCTATTGTTATATAACACTCATATGAGTATGACCCATATATATAATTTGTTAAATCAAATTAATCGAATAAATATTTTAAAAATATCAATATTTCAAATTATTTATTAAAGAAACGCACGTTTCTAAAAAAAGTTAAAAAGTTCAGCGTCACTTTGTGTCATACACAAACTGGTGCAGTAAGCAACATTTATTGTCGTCGCGCTCTACATAGAGATAAAAATTGCAGTATAACTATAAATTTGTGACGTATTTCGCTGATATATAAGATCCAGGTAGGTAATGGTTCGGGGCTGCCGCAGTGACTCACTCATTGTTACGAGTCGCAGGTCGCAGGTCAACTATGCCCCTCCGTTCCGGTGCAGTCTGCAAGGCAGTGATCGATACTCTCATTCTTGTTAGTGGAATGGCCAAGATTACTTTAAATCTAGTTAGGTGTTGGAAATAATTTTCCTACTCGGGGGATAGGAATAAATTGGCGTTAATAAATATTTTCTATATTATTATTTATTATTATAGAGTTAACAATATTGAGAAATTATTTGAAATCTTTATTGGGCACTTTCTTAAAATTAAATAAACTGTAAAAATCTACTTCATGTTTTAATAAAATAATACAACCCTAACCTAAAAATGAACAATAACATTTAATCGGCCCCCCATATCTAATTCTAGAACAGACCGCAATCAATCTAATGCGATAACTCATCTAATATAATTCTATTCACTCTTGCCCCCGAGACTTCGCAAACATTTGTCGAAGAGCAACAAGTGAGCCCACTTCACCCACTTGTTGTGAACCCAAAATTAATGTATCACTTTCAAAAACTATTGTGTTTTAATCGCGCCAGACTGCCGCGAGCGAGCGCCCTAAAATATACTTGTGTACACTTTTTATGGCGTCAGCTGCGCAAGTGTATTGTCTGTGCTTTGACACAAATAGGATTAAATTGTTTTTTAATCTGTTTCATTGCGCATCTATTTGCGCCATACGGCGTGCGCGCGGTTTTGGCGGGAAGCTAATAATAGTGTATATGTTGTAAATGTTTCATTATTATTATAGCTATTATGTAGTTTTTGTAATTGTTTAGATTTTGAAATAATCGATGTAGAATTTTATATGTTATTTAGTTATGATTAACGTGAAAATAATATCTACCTACAAGTAAGTGCAAAGAAATACTTATATTTAAATAAAGTTTAAAACAAAAAAAATAGCTCGTTGAATGTTTTGAGTTCGTAATAAACATGCAGATAAAACTAATGTGACAGATAACAATACATAATGAATATACTAAACCACATCACTATAAACAAGCAGATCTATGTCTATTAAAATCTTTATTTATAATGTGCGTATCGCGGCGGCGCGGCGGCGGCGTACGGGGGAGGGACACGAGCACAACAGACGCGATCAATCGGCCCCAATCCCCTCGTAAGTTAATCTTTCTATTCATTACACGTTATTGTATTTAATGGTG
Organism: Heliconius melpomene rosina; assembly: GCF_056956725.1. NCBI lineage: Eukaryota > Metazoa > Arthropoda > Insecta > Lepidoptera > Nymphalidae > Heliconius > Heliconius melpomene. The sequence goes on from NC_140396.1 coordinate 10,212,658, forward strand.
CGGACTGCGGCCATCCACCGTGAAATCGCATCTAACGCTTCTCTCGTAAATTCGATTACGAAGTGTGCAGTGCGGCTGTGGAGCATCGCTTCACGCTACCGTTAGATATCGAGATGCGATGGCGAGAACTCGACACTCGTGACCGATGCAGTCGTTTACATTTTCAACTGTATCGTAACTCTTTTACTTACAATGCTAAGAACAGCACTACTGAGTATTTAGTGGCTGAGCTTGCTCTATGCTAACAAGCTACATATACAACGCATTCCTATGTTTAGATTGTTGTACCTTATAACTAATTAGCTGTTCTAATTAGCGACTGAAGTGGTGGAAGATAAATGTAAGCTTAGGTTTCATTTGGTTATGTTATTTTGTAGGTAATATTTTTTATGCAGGGGCAGTGCTTCAGATATCAATTCAATATTTATTCTCCAAAAAAGAGCCGTAAGATATATTTATAATCTAAGAGCTCGAGATTCTCTGCGAGATGTTTTCAAAGATGCAGGTATTATTACAGTTGCTTCCCAATTTCTATACTATAATATTCTCTTTGTTCGACAAAATATACATTGTCATAGAAAAAATAGCGACAGTCATACGATAGAAACGAGAAATAAAGATAAGCTTGTTACACCAAGTTTTCGCCTCCAGAAAGTTAATAAATCCTTTATGGGTCTGAGTATACGTGTATATAATAAAATTCCGCAGTGTATTCTTAATTTGCCACTTCCAAAATTTAAAATATCTGTAAAAAAAATTCTAACAAGTAAAGCTTATTACACTGTTCAAGAATATTTAGAGGATAAGCATGTATGGAATTAATGTCTATTGAATGTCAGGCAGGACAGCTGCCAGCTAATGTAATAGTAAAATATACCATTGACTTTAAAAAGAGCAACTGTTGAGTTTCTTGCCGGCTCTTCTCAGCAGAACTGCCTTCCGAACCGGTGGTAGCTTTTTGTTGACATGTACATTCGACGATTCAAAAGTGCTTATAAAGTTTATTTGAATAAATAATATTTTGAATTTGAATTTGAATTTGAATTTATTTTATCTAATTTCCATTCATACAAAAGTGAATCCAGTTTTCCGGTTCCGGTTACGACAGCGTAAACATCGTTACAGTGCAACTCCCCAATTAATCGTATTTTTTAATATTAAAGTACCACTTCGAAGCCGTTATTATCACAATCTAATAAATATAAGTGTCAAGAAGATCTGGAGATAATAGACTTGGTTTTTCATACGAGAATTATTCTAAATACAAAGTGTGAATGTGAAACGAACAATAGTGAGGTTATCTTAAGTGACAATCAAAAGGAAGTTTATATTGAAACTGACATTGACTTATCAGTGCTACCAGTGACAAATTAAAATTGTCTTTAACTTTTTATTTGTTCTGTTTAAATTTAACCTACCGTCTTCCGTAATATTTAAATATACAAAACAATATTTGGTAGAAATGGATGAACAATTTCAACTTTTATTCGATAAAATGAAAATTGAACTCTCGAAGCAAACAATATCGATAACAGAGTCTATAACGAATACTATTATAGAAAAGATGGAAGAAAAATTACAGCCGATTGTTATGGAAAATCAAAAACTAAAAGCAAATGTAAAAAAGTTAGAAGAAGAAGTAGAACAACTGAAAAGGGAGAAGAAAAATAATAATTTGGTTTTGTTTGGTGTAAAAGAAGAGGAAAAATCATTCACTCAGCTACTAGAAAAAATAAAGAAGATTTTCAAAGAAGATTTAGATATTAACATAGAAGAATGGGAGATTAACAAAATGTTCAGACTTGGTAAAATAAACAAGGAGAATAAAAACCTCGACCAATCCTTCTGTCCTTAGTATCAGAAATGAAAAAAGGTGAAATTATGAAGAATAAAAAGAATTTAAAAGACATGTATATTAAGGATGATTTTTCTAAAGAGACATTGGAGAAAAGGAAAGAACTAGTACCAAAACTGGAGGAAGAGAGGAGGAAGGGGAATATTGCATACCTAAAATATGACAAACTTATTATAAAAGAAAACAAGGACAAGCGTAAGAGACAACTGTCTTCATCGCCCCAGACCAACGCACAACCTAAGAAACAGCAGACATGGACGCAGAAGGACAACAGAGCTAACGCTATTGATATCATGAGAAGTAGATCTAATTCTCTTTCTAACTATACAACTAACAAAAACCAATAGCAATTAACGAGCCGGAAAACTAAACAAAATATCAAGAAAGAAAATGAAAATACAACGAAACAAAACTCTCCCCCAAGCCGACTGGTCCTCGTGGGGGAAAATGACCTAAACCCTCTAAGCAAAAAAATCAAACGAAAAAGAAACACAAATTCAGATGTATATATCGCAACTCTAAATGCGAGATCTCTACGAACAGATGAAAAACTCATAGAACTAGAACTGGCGTTAGATAATATCAAGTGGGATATAATTGGAATAAGCGAAATGAGACGCCTTGGTGAAGGGATTCAAAATCATAATGGTAAATTTCTTCTACACTACATGGGCGAAACACCTGGGCTGTATGGAGTTGGCTTTCTTGTTAAGAACAACTTGGCTAGCAGAATAGAAGTAATAAGAGGAATTAATGAAAGAATAGCACTCCTCAGTATTAAACTACCTTTAAATCATGGAAAAGAAGAAACATGGACTATCATCCAAGCGTATGCCCCAACTGAAACAAATAAAAAAGAAGATACCATAAAAACTGAACATTTTTACAAAGACTTACAATCAACAGTACAAATTTCTAGCAAAAATCTTATTGTAATGGGAGATTTTAATGCCCAAATAGGGACCTGCAACATAGGAGAAGAATATACAATAGGCAAACATGGATATGGTCAAAGAAGCGACAACGGACAACGGTTAGTAACCTTTGCAATGGAAAACAAACTGAGCATTTTAAACAGCTTTTACAATGCAATTTAAAATCCAGAAAATGGACATGGATATCTCCTCTGAAATTGACTTTATATTAACCAATAACAAAAAAGCATTTAAAGATGTGAATACTGTAAACAAAGAAGGTCATATTTACCTGAAAATTCGCTGATTGTGTTGAAACGAGAACTCATTCTTGATCGACAGAACGCAACTCTATACATATTTTTTGTGTGAAATATATGATCCACAATGTGGGGGGGCATCGTTACTTTGAGTAAAACAGAGTACGCCGGTCGCTAGTTCATCACAATTTTCCGATAAAAACCCATTTTAAGGCACACATAAACTACAGTCTATAGCGCCGCGATCACGAGACAGCCGCTTTACCGTTGGAGGTCACAAGTTCAAACCTATTCACTTGACTCGAGAACTTTATATTTCCTTAGCGTTTAGATGTCTTTTCAGACGACAGGAACATGCACTTAATTAAGAAGAAAACGGAAATCTTTAAATGTATTGAACTAGAAATAGTAGGCATGCATCTAGAACATTTTGCTTTTTATGTTTTCTATGGCTGTATACATCAAAGTAAGTAGAGAGTTAAATCACTTCATTTTTCACTTTTCACCCACTTTCGAGACTCAACGCTGCGCTTTGTGTTATCACCACAACCAGGAAATGAAAATAATTAATTCTCTCGAGTGATCATCAAAGCCAGAACAGTCGCGTATACACTCACTGTGCCACTGCGCTACAATGGAAAGATTATTTAATTTCTAAACTGATATTTTGGCCATCAGTTATTTTTATTATTCATACATAGAACTATTTAAAATAAAGAGGAGTGTTGCGTGTCGAGTAGCGGTCAAAATAATTCACAACTTAATCAGATCCTAGTAACTAGCAGTTTGAAACTAAGCACCGTGCACCTTACGAGCAGCACAGGCAGGCACGGCCGGCAGTGCGGCCGATAGGGTTCCTCAGTAATGCTCTATATTATTGAATAGAAACGTACAAGTTTTAAGATTCTATAATTGTGAAATACTATTTGATTTTCTATTTAAAAAACCAAACAAGGTTTCATACAAAATCGAATAAATTGTTTAGAACGTAGCTTAGATACCTATCCTTTAAAATAACATAATGTTAACTAATTACTAGGGGATATAAAGTATAATAATATACCTACTTTATATTGTATATTATTTTCTAAGTTCATATGCGAGGTGATATTTCGATTCTTAACATGTACCTACCTGCTTAGGGACAAAATCGTTAAAAGGTTTTTATATGCTTAAAAATATATTAATTATGGAATTTATTGTAGTATCTAATATAAGTTACAATACTACTTCAGTCCAATTACATAAACACGAACACTGGCAGTCAGGCACTTACCAGATACCAGGTGCTCCCTTGATTAACGGGCAAAGATCGTCAGCAATAACTCGTCGTTCGGCGCAGTCACGATATTCGTTACCCCGAGCGGCAAGTACCGGGGACCGATAGGTGTGAAATGGAAGTACAAGGGGTATTGCTGCAGTAGGTAGGTACAGCCTGCAGCCGGTATCCTGCAGTCCTCTGATGCACCCATACTACATACGTTTTCATGTCACACGCGAGCTCGCTGACCCGCAGTCGAGCTTATGAATGTTACACTTAGCGAAGTGAATATAATGAGGAAACGAATACAAAACGTATAGGAACTTTACTGTTAATGAATGCGAGAGACCTACGAGTTTATAACAGACTAGAAAACATAGAATAAAATTCATATTATGGCTAATTTATAAAAAATGGCATAATTCCGTCTTTTTGAATTCGATTAATGAATGATATGTTTTTGATATTTAACGTACTTAGCATTTGTCTTGAGAGTAAACATTTTCTTCAAATTCACTCAATTTAAATTCAATATGAATGTGCAGTGCATACTTATTGCATTCTAAATGATGAAACATTTTAGCAAAGGTGTTTACCGTTACGGTGTACTCGTATGAGGAAACAGCCTAGCTAATCCCACATCCACGATCGCTTAGAAACATTACTCGCTTATTACGGGTCCTATCTCCGTAATACGTTGGAAGTGGAGACGTGACCGCGGTGCTGGCGCATTATCTCGCATCCTTCGGAGGTCTCTTAAAAACTTCATTTAAATATCGTTAGAGCGATTGTTTAATATTAATTCGTATACGAAGGGAGCGTGCATCTGATCTTTAGAGGGAGCAATAAAAATTCTTATCTCTGTTTACTTGTTTAGTAAACGGTGAGTTCCCATAGAGCGGTGGAGCCCTGGGGCCGCTCGGTGCACGGCGGCAGGACGCGGTGGTCCACGCTTCGAATAATATATGGGCTTTTCTAATTATGTTAATTATCAGGACTCTTAAGCTTCATATAATTGGGTCATATCACAACTAGTAGAGTCCTTGTGTAATCGGAAATGGCTTTATTCATCGTCGGCCGAGACGCGCCTCATTCGTTTTAAAATTATCAATAACGAATAATGAACTGTCAATGGGAAATTTATTTTGTCGTCTTGTGACTTACTTAGATATATTACAAAAGTGATGTTATGGTAATATAGCATTTGTTTAAGTACTGTGTCTATTTGTGCATTCATTTTGTTATTTATTTCGGGGAATTGCAATTATACATTTTAGGAAACTTATTAAAAAAATATCCAAAGATTTTCTATTTTTCACAAATATCCTATTATTTATATCTGAACAAAGATAACGTCAAGACGGGAATCTAAATATGCAAAATAGTACTAAAAAACTACTGAAGCCCCTTTGATACTATAAAAGTTTACATGGAGCTTTTGATCTGTATCTACACTTATCTATATATATAAAAGGACTTGTCCTCACTGACTGAGGTAAGACGCGCGCACAGCCTTAACCACTGATGGTAGAAATGTTAAATTTGGACAAAAGTTTACTTTCGTAATCTGGACATCCACTAAGAAGGGATTTTGAAAAATTTTAACCCTAAAGGGGTGAAATAGGGGTTCAAAGTTTGTATGGAAAAAAATTAAAATCGGCTCCGATTTTTATAAAATTTGATATTTAGACTCTTAAAAATATTTAATTGAACGTATGTTTCATGGTTTTCTAGAATTCACCCCCTAAGGGTGCAAATAAGGGGTTGAAAGTTTATATGGAAAAATCTTTAAATCACCACCGGTTTTTATAAAATTTGAAATTTAGACTCTTAAAAATATTTCATTGAACACATGTTTCATGGGTTATTAGAATTCACCCGTAAATACGCAAGCGAAGCTGCGCGCGTCCGCTAGTCTGCATATAAATGCTGTCTGTCGTTGTTCTCACAATATCTATTATCAGCTTCAATTAAGGGAGCTCTCTTAAGGATACAGAATTTAGTGACTCCCATATAATGAAGACTGTCCGCGTTGTAATTGAAACTTTGAGTGGAGATACGGCGTATGACATTCACATACCCCCGACCCTGCCGCCTGTATCTGTATGCTAATCTAACCAACAGACAGGTTGACAGACCTGCAGGGTTGTCAAGTTTTATATTGATTTGGATTATTTTAAAGTAAAAGCCTACTAAAACTAGCGAATCGAACCTAGAAAATTATAAATTCTATTCTAATATATAGAACCATTCCTTCGCTTCTCCACTTTACGCGAATTCAAAAATTAGCAAATTAAAAGATAATCTCAATGGCTAACTAACTGTAAACTAATCAAGAAAAAAATACATATAAGTAAATAAACACACCAAATTACATAAATATTTAAAAAATAGTAAGCTGTAACATCTTGCAATGGTATTTTACTTCTTGTTTCAAGTGAGCAGCCCTATCCAGGTGAGAGTAACAAGGGAGGAGGTAAAGAGGTTCATGCGCAGGATTCGCCCACGCGACAAGGAAGCCGGTACGATTTGATTGGTATTTTTATAGCCCCATCCCGATGCTTAGTCCTCCAGCTTTGTGAGGCCGCGCCGCGCCGGTCGACCATCTCGGGTTAACTTGGTTCCTATTAATTATGATTTATAGATAGTGATACCGGATTTCGTCCTGAATGTATCGATTTCTATAAATTAGTGTTTTTTATATTACAAGTAAGTAAAAAAAATATGTGAAGATAATTGTAACGTAATTTTATATTGAAATCGAAATCAAAGCATTTTTTATTAATTTTAATGACTTTTGCAGGCACTTTTAAATCGTCGCATGAATATAAAACTCGTATCGTTCGTTTCTTGTGTATAACTTTACATGTTGCTATGGTTTTAAATAATAAACATTGACGACAGAAATAAAGTTGAAAAGTCTTAATAACTTTAGTATGGCAGCAAAATATTTGTAAAAGATTTTGTTTTAGAGCTTATGTGTCTTGGTAATGTCTAAATTTGTGCGAAATAATGACGATGTCCAGTCTCTTCTTGGAATATCCAAGGATATCACTAGGGTGCCTATTATCTCTGTTTAACAATCTCTGCTATAATTTACCTGCTGGTTACATAATATACCCAAAAGTATATTATTATAAAAAGATGTACAATGTTTAAAAACAAACAATACTGTTTTATTTTCTAATTAAATGTATAACATATTATAAATAAAAAATATAAGTGTATTGTATTTATAATAATGATAAATAGAGAAGAAAAACAATATATTATCATTAGAATTTTTATATTATACTCAATTTATCAAACAATATTTGTAATGGGAACTTAATTTATTATTTATTTAAAAGTCACTATAATTATATCTAAAATATTATGGACGTTTATCATCTCCGTAAGTGGTTATCTATATGTTTGTATGTCCACATTGCATGACTTGTGATCGTAACTCGAGAACTAAACAGCGAGGCTAAAAGCTTGTATTGGAAAGCTTAGAGTCGTGCGTTGTGCTTTCAATACCTAAATAGAGCACTACTATAGGGAGGGAGGAGGCGGAGGTGAGGACGGCGGGCCGTGACAGATTGCTCGCGAATCTCTTTGTTTCGCATACCATAGCTTTGTCAAATTGGGGATAACATTAAAACTGTTTAAATTCTAGGAACTATCTTGAGTCCGTCGTGCCGCAGCAGGACAGCTTCTTGCTGTAAAACAGATAGTTTCGAGTTTGATTCCGACTCGGGGATAACAAAAGACACAGCGGCTTTAAGTTTAAATTTGGGGGGTGCCTGTCATTTGTTGGATTAGTATTTATTTAATTGTTTATTTGGCGTTATTAGTGGCTATTGCACTGTACACAACGTAAACGCGTCTACTTAAGTACCTACAACACAACAAGACGTGAAACTGGGTCATTTTCAAAAAGAAAAGACATCTCAAATATATGGATTATCTAAAAAATATTAAAAAATTGACTTCTAATAATAATGAACGATCATTAGCGTTATTTAATATTTGTTCATATTACGTCTGTGAAATATTGTCACCTAACAAAGTACTTACGCTATATTATACAGGTATTTGTAATGGTTCAACGATTAGGTAATAAGAAATTTATAATTTATAGCCTGTTAAATATATAATCTTTAAGTCACATTAATATTGTAGCTGGTGTGTAACAGCTACCGACGCCCGTGTCGCACAAAGCTTACATACACTATATTCATCACATCATTACAAGGGCTTATACCCGACACGGGAATCGAACTTCAGACCTTCGATGATTAGGGAACTTTATGGGCTCCTTTATCGTTAATGATAGGTATAAAATAGTGGCCATTAAAGGTAACGGCAGGTGTTCGCGCCGCCGTGCCGCCTTATAAATCTAGCGATTGTGTAGCGTCCGTGCGTTGACGTCCCAATTTACTGTACATATATTTATTTTTGGGAATGTCATGTAATCTGATTACAACTCGTTGGAGCTAACGATGCAGAGACAAATGACGCTCGTTCAGGCGCTGCAGTGTTGTCGCCTTGTAAGGGATGTTGGACTAATGTGAGAATTATATTATTACATAATGAGCCATGCGGTTGATCTCTACGGCGAGAGCACACAGGTATAAGTGCATAGGACAAGTGTTTGACTAAACTATAATTTTAGAATATAAGGAATTAATTAGTGCTCAACTTTTGAGTTTTCCTAACTGTATTAGGAAGATATGTCAAAGGACTACGTTATTTCTGTTGAAAATGTATATTTCTAGAAAGTTCTATTTTAACAATTTCAAAGAAGAGGATAATGTATTAGCATTTATTTACTAAACCAAACCACGCAATGTGGTCATCCCAGCAGGTCAGGACAGAAGTAAGCAAAGTGGAAAGCTTCATATATTACATCGGCGGCGCGTGACGGCGGACCGCGCGCTGTCACGAAGCTGCCGCGGTCGTGCAACCACCACGCCAAGCCTCAATAGCCCCATCAGGCCCCACCAGGCCCCGCCAGCCCCCGCCAGGCTTCATCAGGCCTCCTATGACAATACCATCCTTTGTAGTACAGGTAATTTACTATCTATTGTCTAGAAATGAAAACAAAGCTTTTTTTTTCTCAATTAGAATTTAAGAGTCTAGCAAAGTTTCATTTTACAATAAGTTAGGTGTTTACAGTGATATTGCCGGTAGTTTCTTGCCGGCTCTTCACAGCAGAACTGCCTTCCGAACCGATGGTAGCTTTTTGTTCATATGTTCATTCGACGATTCAAAAGTGCTTATTATAAGTTTATTTGAATAAAGAATATTTTGAATTTGAATTTGAATTGACAAGTATCTGAATAGGCACAATGGGTGCGGGTTGTGTCACCTGCCACCTGCCACCTGCCACACGGACAGTGGAGGATGGAGTGAACTTGGAAGTTGTATAGAGATACAATAATATAAAGATATTAGCTCACTGTAATAACAAAGTTCACCATATTTCAATTGTTTACTGAGCGTTAGCACTTTAGTTCGTGATGCGATACAGACGCGGACTCGTGACCGGCGGTGGTACCTAGCAGTACCTAGCAGTACGCCGCCAGCTATACTACTTATATACTGAAGGGATCTATCCATTCATTTGCTTTCGATATTAAGTATGAAGTAACAGTAACAAGGGAATGGGAGAGGCGGCGGTCACTGGCGTGAGGCGCGCTCGTTTGTCCGCGCAGATTTATAGGCGATGCGTCGTCGATAGTGCGCCCGGCAGCCCAGCCATACGCTATCAACATTGTAGTGTTTCTTTACGAAACTGTAATATCACTAACGAAAACTATGGATTGTTAAAAATTATAGGATATATAATATCCCAATAGATAATTGATCCCGCCATGGCGTAGATTCACCGAAAAATAAGTTAGTTTTTTTTCATTAGAAATACTTCTGTTTATTAATCTATTTATAAATTTACAATATGACTTAAACTTTTTAGCTTATATTATGCAATTAATTTTATTTGCTCTGTATTACAAAATACAAAGGTGCTCGTAAGATATCTATAAACATAAATGAGAGTAAACTAGTTCCCTAAATAATTAGATGCCCCATAAGTGGATCGTTCGTCTGTACCCTATGGTCTGTGGGTACGTCGGTGTACGCGCTAATGGGCTGTATAAGTGTTTTGAATGCTATAGATTTATCTCGACTAATTTACTGCGACGCGGACGACAGCCGCGGCTCGAGGCGCGGGACGCGGGGCGCGCGGCTCGCGGGTGAGAATTAGATCATATTGCTGCCTCCTTTCTATCATTTCCTATATGTACCTAGTCAAATTAAGATATAGAGTAGGTATAAACAATTGCGAAACAAAACGTGACGTTCAGTTCCGACACTCATCACCTAATGTACGGTGCGGACTACGTATGGTGCAATATCGTCGTGATGATTAATATTTGTAATTTGAATATAATATTATCACTAGTCGTTAATTTAGCCTCGCTCATAGCCGGGTGGGGAGGAGGAACCTGGGAACCTTGTGTTAAGACACTCCGCTATCATTAAGATACTTTGGTTCCTTACTATTCTCCAAATTCTCGAGGCATTGCGTGTTGAGTGATGGAACGAGGAAAAAAATATTTCGTTTTGAATAGAAATCGGTTATCAACCTGTCGTTACAGTCTCACGCTTGTCCCCTGGCCTCATCTACGAGTATACGTTCTACGCAATATCAATTGAAAACGTTCAATAATTATAAACGCGATATCAAACAAGTGATCCAATTAAACTACCTTGCTGCTTTATAAATAAGACAAGTACAGTTCAATAATCAAACTGTCGCTGTCCTTGCAGTAGGCACCTACCTGATACCTACCCGATACCTACCTACCGCTTGTTAGCGATCAGTTCTATGAGATCATTATTAATTGTTAGTGTGATTTACGACTTCTCTAAATGGAAGTCATTAGGGAAATTGATGTTTTATGAGATTATAATCAGGAAGATGAGTCGTTGTAGGTTGTTTTAACAAGCTGCTTTTTTCTTCTTGTTATTAAGTATTAATTTTACTATTCTTAAGTTTTTTTAGCTAAGGGAGGCGGAGACAATCTGGGAATCTAGGGAAAGAAACTCCATTTTTTAATAGGACACTTCCGCTCCCTATTTTCCAGCATCCTTGTACCGGAGTGGTGGAATACAACGCCGAGCTTTGCCTAACCTGTGGAAAATCGAAATATTAAATATATAATTTTCCAGAGTGGGAATCGAACAACAACTGTCGCGTTTCAGTCGCTTTCTTGTGGTATTGCACCACCACGACGACCTTATTGTTCTTAATTGAAGTCTCATATTGTTACTAGGAAACATTGATACAATAAATACTGTGTGATTTAAAATGACGTATAATACTATATATTAAGTAGTAAACAATACTATTATATATAAGGCAACACCTATTCAAACATAAAAAATTAAATGTTTTGTATCAAAATGAACATTTGTTAGTATCGCACGTCGACGAGGTACGCATCTCATGGTTCATCATGAATATGAACGTCAGTCTGATGTTCTCAAATAGCTTCTATCGTATCTATTATCGTGACACGAACTTTAATTAAACGAATTGACCGACAAAAACTGAACGTGATCGCCATAATTTAATTATACGCTTCATTTTCTAATTCCGATTGGTTTCATTGACTGAGGCTGGGAGTTTTTTGCAGCATCCGTCTGATCATTGCTCTCTTCTCGACGAGATGAGGCTTAGATGTAGGTACCTAGGAGAGGTGAGAGGTGTATCTAAGACACGGGCTGCGAGGCGGCGCGCGGCGCGTTGACCTCTGTAGAATGTAATTGGCCAATTATGATCCGCACTAGTTGTAAGTCGCCGCCTCGCCTCCTCGCCTCCTCGCCTCCTCGTCTGTAAACATTGATGTGAACTGATCTGTTACATATTTAATGACGGTAAAGATCGCTTCTCCTTTTTTGTATGAGATAAGTGATTGGGTCTACAAATGATATGTTAGAACAAACAACTTTAGTGTGTTGGAAATAACTTCATTTTTATCATAAATTCAACATCAATTTTATATCACATATAAAATCATGAACAAATATATAAAATTAAAAATAAAAACCAACTTTCTTTACTACTATTGTTATCACATTCTGCAGATTCTGAGATGAAACAACATTTATTCTAAGAAAGGAAATATTATCAAAGCACGACAGTTCAATAAATATAATGTAGTTATAGGATAGGCAGTAGATGTACAGGCACCAGGCGGCGGCGAGGCGGCGGTGAGGCGGCGCGAGCTCGTGAGGTGTTAGACTGGCGATGGATAACGCCGTATTGTATTTATAGAGTGATCTCCTGATCTCCGGCCAGATGCACTGTTACCGTTACTGCACTAGCACTGCTAGATACTATTTATTAAAGGTAAAATCGTGAATGTCTCGCAGTTAACACCTTATCCGTATTTTCAATTTAATCGCTCCTATAGCCAACGAGATCTCGAAACATGGGGAGAAATATTTATTTAAAGATTACTCCCATTTATTTCGTATCTTTCTTTGTATTGAGACGTTGATATAAAGATTTATTTATAATTAAATAAAATTATATTTTTACTACTCCTACCAGAAGTTTCACTCATTAGTATTTAATGTCGATTGCGTTTGCAGTCAATTCGTGCCAGTACAGTTGTGCAGTGCATCACGGAAGTAGATATATATCAGATGCTATCACCGTGAGGAGTAGGAGCTGCCGTGATGAGGCGTGGCCTCGTGGGGGCAGGTCCAGGAGAACAGGAGGTGGGCGTGGCTGCGAGCCATTGGTGCGCGCTGAAACAATGCGAACAATAGCTGAAACGTGATGCCTCGCGCCGTCACCGCAACCGCCGCCGTAAGGTTAATAATATTATGAGTTAAATAAGCTTTTTGTATGTTTGTAATGTAAGATCTTAGGTATGGTTGTTATGAAGGCTTATTATACGCATGGTTCTTAAAAGAGACCTTATCTTAATTAAATATGGCGGATACTTTTGTGGTATGACGTATACGTATGTAAGTACAAAAAATATGCTGTAAAACCACATCTCGATTCAGATTTTATTTAAAAGTATTTTAACGGCAAACCATATAAATAAGTTAAGTTAAATCACTATTTAAGTGGTGAAACGGTTGAAGCGTCGTGGCGCAGAGGCAGAGGCGTCCAAATGTATTCGATTTCCATTCCAAGAAATATTTAATATTAAATGTTCATTTTCTCGCTCTGGTAACAAGACCATGCGTGGCGTTGACTTCCTCCACTCAACTCTCAGTGCCTCCAGTATTCGGGGGAAAGTAGGAAACGGTGTGCCTTACCACTAGGTTCCCAGGTTCCCTCTGCATGTGAAAAGGATCCTTTTGATGACCATACTAGTGTAAAAATACAATAAAAACATTATTATTAACCTACTTAAATCATATTATACAGTTCATAGCGAATTTAATCCAAATATAACTCGGTAATACTATAAACATTGAGCAAAGTATCATATTTTCCTCATTGTTATTTATATAGAGGTTTCCTTCGTAAAGTAATGTATGAGCGACATTTAATGCCCGCTCTGCGCCTGCGCCTGCGCCTGCGCCGGTGCGAGTCACGGTGGCGTGAGACCGACCGGTGTACTGCACCAGTGTACTGCACCAGTGTACTGCAATCGATACTCAAATAATAGCCACTCTACATTTCATAAAGAACACTGCTTTATAAGTGCGGAATGTTGTAATGTTTTGTTTTTAATCTTCGACAGTGAATGAAATTGGAGCTATAAGGATTAGTAAGGATTATTTTGATTTTTATTTTTGAAAAATAAGCTATATCTTTTATATACCTACTTAAAATATGTAGCTGAATGTGTAAAGGTTTTGTGCAAATCTTACTAGTGTTCTGATATTATTTATAATCAAGTCTTGATCGAAGTGAAAGAATTATAGCTTTTTGTGCGACCAAATAGCGGTCCGCCGTTATGCCAAAATGTTAATAAATAACTGACATTTTCATGACAGCTTGCAGTCTATCAATCATCAGGGTCTATATTTTTGCTATTCGACATCTCAACTCAAGTTCGTTGGTTTCATGAAGAAATAATATAAAGAATCTAAAAAAAAAACATGCACAAATTATTTAAAAGCAATAATTCGTTATTTTGCATTGTACGTATTACTGTAGACCACATTATAAGATTTAAGGCCACTGTCGCTGCAACATTGATAGTAGTTACATTAAGCTACGCTAATGAGAAAGATTATAAGTATTTAAACGTTTTTAATTTTTCGCTTCCCTCAGGGAATGTTTGTTCAAGCAGCAGGAAACTCAGGAACTACTGATTCCTTTTAAAAATCAGTTTTTTTTTGTTGCATAGCCTCTTTATGAACAACACCCAATTCTTTGTTATTTTCAAATGGAAACGGAAACTACCCCCATAGGACCATCTTAAAAGTTTCTATTTTTCCGAACATTTTATCTGTAAAGTATCTTTAGACTTTCTCTTATATATGCCATTGCACGAGATTTATACGCGCTCAAGTGAAATAGAGGTACCCGCCGTCGACGTCGACGCCGCCAATCACCTCAAACGTGCCTTTAATTTTGAAGGAACAGAAGGCTGTGAACAAACCCACAGAGGCCATATTTACATAAAACCAGTAATAAGATAAATCTGTCCGTTAAATACGACGGACACGTCGAGAAAATCGTGCCCAAAGTTGTCACACACAGAGAGCTTTCAATGATCGCTGTGATTTGTTGGTAATTACAAATATTTTATTCGTCATATGTAAGGCTTATCTGAAATATTAGTTAACAGACAAACGAAATGAAAATACATACATATGTGTACTCATGTGTACATTTTAACATTTAAACTTAAAACATTTGTATTTCATTTCAACCTTTTTTGCAGGAATATTCAACACTTTCTTAGTTCTCACAAAACCTTAAAAGCCATTATTCAAGTTTCATTCAAAGAAATCAACAATATGTTCCACGAGCCATACTTAGACAAGTTGCCTTTACAGTTACACAAACAAACGACAATGATCAATCAATATCACACCTTAACCCACGCAGAAACGGCTTATAACCATTTTTAGATAAAAAGTCAACTTTTTAATTCATTACAATACGACCTTTCTTATATCCATGAAATTTATGAACGCAATTACTTTTAAATATGAGTTTTCCTTTATAAACTGTAGAGTCATAAAACCAATCATTGGAAGCTATCGCGGCCGTTTAGCGAAATACGGCTATATGTTGCGGAGAGTGTGAATTCATATGTTAGTGCATTTTGAAATCGACGTGAGAGCACAATTAAGTACGTGAGGCGACTGTCAGAGCCGAGCGCAGAGCGGGCGAACACGCGGGGCGCATACTCAGTGCTGGTAATGTGCTGGGCTGGTGTGACCAACGATCTGGCCTAATCTGGATATTTTACGTGACTGCTCTATGAGGACAGACAGGACAGATGATACATCCTATTTTCGTAAAAATGTCTGAGAATTATAAATTGATATTGACTCTGACTGGTTATTGGCAAAAGCACTCAACAGAGACTTCTTTCCCCATTTTACGAATTTTTGAGGAATTGCTGGTTCGTTACCGGAGCAAGAATGTGAAACCATTAAACATTTTATTCCAGGAAATTATGGGAATCGAACCCACAGTCGTCGCGTTTACACTGCTTGCAGTGGTGCGCGCTTCGCTCCTAACACGACGACAGTTCATTAAAAAAATAATGTTTAGTTTTTCACAATCTCCATAAAACTACATTAACGATAATAAAATTAGATTAAATAAAATTATATCTATATATATTTTAAAAACGTGAAAAACCAAAAAATAGAACCATAATTGTTAGGTAGAGTATGGCGACTCTACGTTCACTGTGAGTCAGCGACAAGTGAGCGAGTAAGTGATTTGTGTGGGCTCTCCGTGATGGAGCTGCACCGGCGCTGAATCCTAAAAACTTCTGCTATATGAAGACATTTATGGTAAGTTTGCTTAACGGAACCATATCTTATGTGCTCTATATGGGTTTTATGTGTTTTGATGCGTCGGATGATCCGCTTATATTATGGTAATTATATTGCATATTTTTGTGAAATCCATTTTATTACGTTGCAAAGTCCAAAATGTAAACATAAAATGGCTGTCAGTAATCTTAATGTTTATGTCAACTAAAACTATAGCGGGTTGCAGCGTGATAAACAATTACATCAAGTATTATGTATAAGTTTGGATTTTTATTTCTACTGCTGTACACAATATACATGTGTAAAGTGGTTAGTGGCCCATTTTTTATCTTGCCTTTAAATTGGGAACTTAGTGCTAAGAGAGTCCGTTCCCATCAAGAAACTTCTGTTGACTATTTCCTGCTGAATTCTGACGGCATTGCGTGTTGAATGCCTTCGCTTTGCTTTGATAAAACTAAAGCAGTATATTGTTATAGGTATTACTTGCACTTGTCTTAGATAATATTTACAGTATAGATAAAAATAAATTACTATGCAATAATTACTACAGACTTAGCCCCACGAGTCCGAGGCGGCTGTAACTTGGAAGGTTAAATGCGACATATATCGAACCGACTGTCCTCTCAAGTGATTACATTACTTGCATAATTAACTCATTAACTGTTTATGAGTCACGCTCGCGTTGCCTCTTTAGGAGGCACTGAGGAGTTGATGCTCATAGAGCAAAATGTTACACAGAACTGGAATCCATGTTGAATGCTTCTATATTTTAATAAAAATGATAAGCGACCTAGTTTAATATTGTAAGAGCTTTATCCGGCTTTTTTAGCTTTACTCTATAATCCACACTTAGCAAAGTAGACAGAGCGAACCTGGGAACCCGGCGTAAGGACACACCGTTTCAATAAAGATTTTTCTGTATCCCTCTTCCCGAGGATTTCGGACCTGAGGAAGTGAATTGTTTTTATTTCCTCGCGCTGATAAGAAGATGAAGTGCAGCATTGAATTCAATCGTTAAATATGGAATGTCTTGAAAATTGAGCAAGCGAAAAGGAGGAGCGTGTAGGATAAAAATTCCAATTTATCAATAGCTACAAGTAATCATATTTCAACACATTAGCCATATTAAAGTAATTTATTATACACATATTACTTAACAACCATTCACCATATATTATAACTGTGTAAAAGCAATACAGATATCATTTCCACGAGTTAGTACTCTTCCTCATCGAAGCCCTCAGGCTTATCTAAATGAACCTCTCACGTCCTCCCGATAACGTTAAATTGGCGCACCGTGACGTCCCGTATCGATACATCGAGTCCCGCTTAATTGCGGCGCGTCCCGTTAGGATGGACGCCACTCATTAGCCTGCAGCCTGCAGCTTAGAACCTGCACCTTGCACCCTGCAACCCGCAGCCTGCAGTCTGTCCACTACTAGGTTGTGTTACTGCAGTTATCTGCATTGCATGCGATGGAAAATGTCATTTCCGTATATTAGTTTGGTTTAATGTGGTACACTAACTACTTATTGTAAATAAGACTTATAAACAGTATTATGTAGTATAATAGTCTTGTAGATCGTTTGTATGAAAGGCATTTGGTTTTAATTTTTTGACATAATTATATATACAGGGTGGAATTTAATTGCCGTTAAATTAGTCTTATTAGCAATACTTATTTTTAAATAACAATCTTTATTTTTATTAGTAAAAGTATTTCATTTAATTTATAATCTTATAACAATATCATAGTAACTTCCTACAGTTTTGACAATATAATGTACAATCACTATCAAAAAATATTTAATTGAAGTCAAATTACTAAATCATATTGACAATATTTATTTTAAAATTATATATTAATAAAAGTACCTACTTCATTTATATTTTTATCTTCAGTCATAATAATATCATAACAACTACTCTTTATTTAAATACACAACTTACACATTTCGTTTCTTTCTAATTAATCATATTCACATTTTTACTATAAATTCGTAATGAATACTACCGCTAACATATGCTCGCGAGCGTGTTTCTAGCAAGCACTAGCTGGCACTAATGGTTGGTTTTCTCGGCCCCTTTGTACAGCTTTTACAATTGTACGATAATCTGATGGACATCTATTACAAATCTTAGTTGAATATTAGAATAGTAAAAAGAGGTATGGCCGGTTATATCGCAAAAACGCATATTTCATCACTATAAAATGGATCAAAACTAAAAAGATACTTTTGGTTAACCTAGTATTATAAAATTTGACAGCTAGCATATACAGGTAATACTTGTTTAGGAAAAAAATTAATAACTATAAATTTGTAGTTAAACCCTAAAAAATAATAGACTTAAAAGGGGGGCAAGATTTGGTATTAAAGCCGCTCGAGCTCGAGATCTCCAATCTTTGTATGTAACCCAACTTTAGTAACAAAGCAAAACACGTAGACACGAAAAAAGTATCGATACTTTGTGGAATGGAGTACATTGCCTTTCGAAACCGATAATTTTGTATTCGATACTTGTACTAATCAAGTACTTTTTAATAGGTATCGTATCGATTAAATTACCCAACTAACTTGGCCTTTCGGCTCACACTTATGATAGCAACATCTTACAGACACGCAATCTTTCTTTGGATCCCCTGTATGCGAGGATCGTAAATCGTAATTAGATAATATTTGTAACATTCTAAATTATTCTCTAATTACTATTTGATAATAATTATAATAGTAATTAGTACATTAATTAGTTGCACTTCTACTAATACCTACTCTGAAAAAAATTCCGAGAGCCTATCACCGAAACGGCTCGAATGTTTTTTATTATTAAACGATTGTAAGGAGGAGGAATGGGATTTATATATTTTTTTATTTTTGTTACTTACTTACTGACTGACTTTGATTTTCTAACGCATGCGCGTTAGTTCTTAAGAAAAGTACTCGATACTTCAAAACATCGATACTTTTGTGTTGATAGTTTTATGTGGCTAGTGGCTTAAAAAAAATATTTTGTTATTTTTTACAAAGACGTTACTTACTAACTGACATTGACGTGCTACATATTCGCATTAGGCTCTAAAAAAAGTACTCGATACTTCAAAGTATCGATACTTTTGAGGGTACGATACTTTTTTTTCGATACTACTCATGAGTACAGTATCGATACTTTCTATTCAATACCGTGTCCCTAAAACCACGAAATTACAAGTACCACTTACTGAAACTGTCAATTTCTTAATATGTTATAAAATTCTCATTACTATTTCCGCTAAATAAGTAAATGCTTAGATATATCTATCACTATTTGATTAAATCAAAAACCAATTCTGATTTTATAAAAAAAATATTTTACCTCTAAATCTGAATACTAGTTTTCATTTAAGTTTTAATAATTATGTTTATAATAATAATCAATAAAAGAAAAAAGACATAACATTAACATTATAAGACTCGTTTCTATTTAATTTTTATACCATTTTCTATCAAAATAATTAAAAAAATATAAATAATAATGAAAATCTTAAAAAAAATTTAAAAGTATGTTCGAGAAGTATTTTAGTTAATGGCAACTATTACAATGTTTTTAATTATCTGTGTAAGAACAGAACTTAGCCGCGGAACGGCTAAGTTCTGTTGTATTTACATTATTTTGTTCGACTTTAGACGTTAAATAATTATTAAGTGTTTTAAATTATTTGGATGTTGTTTAATATTAATTTTATCATTAATCGGATGTTTCGTGATCGTGATGATGTGATTACTGAGTATTTTTCTAACATGAAACTATTGTGTGCCAGTATTTGAGTGTACAAGTGTGTATCAAAACATACATTCTTTTAAGACATTTCAAACAAATGTTGAGTTTTTAATATTACTTATGATGTAAATATTAGTGGTAGTAAGAGGAGAATGCGACAACGACGATGTAACACTAATGTTAAATGTAAGTATGTAGCGCGACAGGTTGTGGGTTCTATTTCCCGATATAGCGTGAAATCAATATCATTTTGTGATCTAATCAGTCGACGCGTAATGCTAATATAACAGAGAGGCAGAGCTTTTTTTATTGTTACTAAAGCAAGGAAATGAAAATATTAAATAATTAATTTCCCCCGAGTGAGGATCATACTCGCAATCGTTGCGTTCACAGTCACATTCTATGCCACTACGAAGAGTTTAAAAATATAATAATTATTACAATATTAAAAATAGCCATATTATATCAGATGTGCAGCCTGGCAGCGCCGGCGCGCGGCTGCCGGCCCGCCGCCAAGCCGTGCTGTCTCTGCTGGTGCCGCTGCTGCTCTTGCTCTTGGTCAGTACTAAAATACATGAAATCTATAACTATTAACTTTATTTGCTTAAACATATACCTATTCGTTTCGAATTAGTGTACTAACTGTAAATATCATAATATATGGCTATAAAATATCATAACTGAAATATTTAGTGTTTTGAATTTGAAATATCTATTGTTGCAGGGCCAAGTGGTAAGTGATTACAACTGAGCTGCTAGTGACTTGTAAAACTTGGAACATCGAGAATATCTGCTTAGCTTTTTTATTATAACACATTACTTAATAAAAGCACAAGCCAAAAAAAATCTAAACAGAACTTAGAGTAGATTGTGATCTATCGTAGATCAATATAATTTTGTGGGTGGTTCAAGAACTATGCATTATTTCTAAATAATTTCATAATAAAGGAGATATAATAAATTGCCTTAAAGTAGAATTTTATTAAACAATTTTAATAAGAGCTTTGAACGTTGTTTAGATTTATTATAATAAATAGGTAATTGCGTGAAAAAGAACGTGAGATATCGTTCTTTCTCGTTCGGTTATGTTTTGACGAATGAAAAGTAGAAGTTTGGCAACGCTTAATAGTATTTTATGTATGTGTGCGTCACACGGAATACCGGTATGGAGAAAAATCGTGAAATGAAAAAAAAATCCTACGTCCAAACTGTTTCGATTAATTTCTTTAGTTCCGGGTTTGAAATATTTTACCCTATATGCAGTTTCAGTAAAAGAAGCGCTGCCTCTTCCATCAAAGTAACTTTGTCGAATTATATTAAAAAAACAGTTCACGTTTTGCCCGCATACCAGGGACAGCAGAAAGAAGCTTGTGTAAGACAGTCCGTTCTCCAATTTTCGCCTTAGTTTCGTTACACCTTTTACTCACTATATATTTTCCGGTTTCACGCTATATCGGGAAATCGAACCCACAACCTGTGCCCCTGCGCCACGACCTCTAACCACTAAGTACTAATAACATTTTGATCAGTCATCATTTCAACAACCTACGCGTTGTTCACAATACATATAGGTACAATGTATTTTAAAATAAGTTTAATACGCTTGTTATAGAGTCAAGCACAATTAACCTCACGTGTGTGTGAGATACAGACCAATCAAAATAATGTACTAACATAAATAACAGTACAAGTGTGCGACTGTAAACGCGACAGGTTGTGAGTTTGATTCCCGTTCGAGGAACTCAAATATTTAATATTTTTATTAATTCATTCTACTAAAGAGGTGTTGTGTCCTAAGATTCAACACGCAATGCCTTAGCACTAGGTTACCTCTGTCTTCCCGCCATATGCAGAGTACAGCGTTACAAAAAAATAAATAAATAAGAAATGTACGTAACATACGTAAGTACGTAATCGTTTTCACAGTTATACGCGAGGCGGCCAGATACGTCCGTCCGCGTCCTGCCGCGGGACTGCGGGGGGTCGATACCAATCCGGATTTATAGATAACAGCCGGATGAACTATTCGATATTCCCAATATATTTGTAATTAAGGTTAACTCGATCCTATATTTTAATATAGTTACGGAGCATAAGGGTTATATAGCCTCTCTCTATATGAAAGCTACTATTACATTGTCTATAAAATGTCCTTAAATATAATCTCTTTCATTCACTGTCGTAAAGTACTTACCAGTTTGAGCATATTGGCGTGTTTGTTACTGATTTATATTTTTGTAAGATAATCTTAATAAAAGGTTAAGTCGGAGATGGAGGTCCTTAGCCTGCATGCTTATGGTAATTATCTTAAAATAATTTAGGAGATGAATATACAGTGGGTAGACAAAATCTAATGTCAAGACACTCCTTTCTTTATGTTTACGCTTTAATTACAGACCTTGCATTTTAAAAGACGTTGAGTGACGGAGCTTAACGTTGTGTTTTATCTTGCTAGAGCAGAAAATATGAAATTATTAAGTCAAAAAAATCTAATGTCCAACACGTCAGTGTTTTTCAATATAGGCACTGTCAAATCCGCGAATGTGTCCGCTCAGTTTATATACCTACCTAACTGACTTTGCCAGCGACTTCGCCAGCACGGTCAAATAGAAACAAATATTGCGTATGAGGATGCATAATGCACGTAATAGGTACCACTGACCGCAGACCGCAGGCACAGGTGGCCCTGAGCCTGACTATTAGTGGACTATTCAACGCAAAAGTAATATTTCGATTCGAGCTAGTAGTTTCCGTAACCTAACCAAAGTAAATAACGTACCTATACTATAGTAGTACATGGATACCGTTCCTGTAACAAGCAACAGTCTCGCGGCGGTCAACGGTTACGATGTGATGGACCATTCTCGTGGCCGACCTCGGTAATTACAACGCAGCGTCCGTCTCCTCTGGACCCTCATCTTAGACGCATAAGCTCCACTTTGCTTCGCAGTACCTCACATTTAGACTTCGACTTGTAATTTGGTGATCGATACGAATCACAGATAAGCATTAAAAAGGCTCTGTCTAATATTTTATTGTTCGTTGTTCGAGTGCCAATATGAAATGTTTCTAAACAAAATCGATTTGGGCTCCTTTGTTGAGTTTTCAAAGAGATGACGATAAGCGGCAGAGTGGATGCTATCGGGAACTATCGGAACATCTCCTATTGTTTATTACTCAAGTTAATGTATCTCGCGAATTGAGTACGTCTGTGTTTATATTGTGTTGGTAATCGGGACGCGCTGTACGCTGTACGAGTGCGTCTATTATAAATGGGTTTTCGATATTCATATAGATATAAGGAGTATTATATGTTCTGCATGTTATGACACAAGACTGTTTAGTAAGAATATAAATCAATTTGGAACTGCCGATAGATGTTAGCAGGCAAGTCACAATTATTTTTTTAGGTACATTAACTGTATAGTAGATGTCTACTGGTAGCATATATAAGTCTTTTAAATATAGTTGGGAGTAAATAGAAGTATTCTGAAAGAAAAAAATGTTGAAAGAACATAAAATTAAGGAGGGTCTCACACTCTAGAAAAAGAAAAAATCTTAAAATAAATCTGCATGGCCATTTACAGCTAACTTCAGGGCGGCCACGACACTGTAGGTCAACACGACTTAGTTCCGTTTAATCAGCAGCGGCCATTAGCATATCAGTAGTTGTGCCGAGTCCTCGCACGGGGGAGTCGGGGGTGGTCTCAGGTCACGTCTGACGGTGCCGGGGTCCGACCAGCCTCTCTTCTCCCTGACATAAGGAAAAATATGTTCTAAACGCTGTGATAAGAGAAAATGTGTTGTTGTTGTGAAATGACGAAATCTTTGTGACAATTTCTTCACTTAAATATATATTTCCTTATTTCTAAGTCGTGTCCGTTCGACGCAAGATTTCATATAACATGGAAAAGGTGTTATAGTTATATATCCAATGTACCTAACGAATATAATATCTTGATCCTTAAATGAGTCCAGACTTTTTTTATTAACTGACTGGCCACTATGGAGCTCATGACTCCACGCTGGGCAGGGCAGACCAGTGGGAACCTTGTGGTAAAATACTCTGTTCCCCGCTTTCCATTAATTGTCGAGGCAGTGCATGTTGAGTGTCGCAACTCGGAACCCAACTACGAGATTTGTCTTATTACTACCTCAAGAGATTCCCAGTTTCATTCCTCCTACCCTGCTATCTCCAAAATACCGCATGAAACTAAAGGAAAAAAATGAGAAGAACTTATATAGAAACTATATAGAAAAAATGTAAACATATAATTATGATAATTGATTCCCCTCATTTGTTGATGCGTCGGCGCCCCGTCAGTGCCTCGATTACTTTAAATAACAAACAAGAAATCAAAACTGAATAAATCGACAATTTGAAACCTAATAGAAGCCATTTTGTTTGACCTTAAGCGATTAGAGTTCTCGTTTCTACATAAAAAGTATCTTACGAATGACGGTAGGTATGTCACAAGTAACTTACAAAACTCATCGTACTTAACCCGGCATCGAACCCGCAATACATCGCCATTTACACCACGGCGTTATGGTATTCAATATAAGTTTCTATAGACTTTATGGTCTACAGATGCATTATAAATCACTTATTGCATACAAATTACTTTTTAAGAATCTGAATTTATGGGAATTGATTTAAATGAGTGTCAGATGATAATCAATTATATATTAATAGTTTACCTTTGAACCAGATGTGTGTTTGTTTGTTGTAAGGAATACTTTGAACGATGAGGTGCTTTAATGTTACGATATATTATGCAGAGATAATAAATAGGTAAATACTTGAGCTTGGAATTATTCTAATTAGATTTTGTCGTATTCTGTATTTGATTCAGTTTAAACTTTAAGCTGTTTCTGCCATTAGATAGATAGTAGAGAAAATGTATTGAAATATAACTAAGATCTCCTTACATTATGTGTTTTTTTCGTCAAAATGAGCAGTTATTAATACGATTTAAGAATGTGGGTTTGATTCTCACTTATGAAACTCTAATATTTAATATATTCATTTCACTCGTTTTGGTAACGAAGCAAAGCGTTAAGTTGAGGTCCTCCACCTAACACGAGATACCTCCAGAATTCGGTGGAAAGTAAGAAATTGAAGCTTATTGGGATTGTTGTGTCTCAACTCTCAACACTAGATTCTCAGGTTCCCTCTGAAGTACAGCTAGGTACTCCACGCGGTGCAACGCATGCATGTCTCCTTCGCAGTCAAACATAAAGTTAATTGCAAATACAAATTAGGTATTGGTAAAATTCAATTGGCTGACCTTGCGACCCTCGTGAGAGAGCTTCCTCGTCGGTACTGCACTGTGTACTATCTCCGTTACAACGACTGTCCTACTTACATCTAAACTGTTGGAAATTATAAGAAACCAATAAGTCGTTTGATAGAAATGCCTACATGTTGCTGTAATGTGAAAGTCAATTTGTTTGTGTATCGACATACACATAGCTACGTATTATAGTAGTCTTTGGAGTGTATCGATATCGAAATGTCTCAAAATAGACGTCATTTTTACCTTTTAGAGTAACAAAAATTGAAGGTATTTAGAAGCCTGAAGGCTTATTATATCCAAAGAAAAAAAGGTTTGAAGTAATGCTAATATTTATAAGAAGCTGGACGGCAGGGAATGAATGCGTATGAATGCCCAAGACTGGGATGGCTGGCGCTTTATGAGAGAGGCCCACGTTTGGCAGAGGATGGCGATGAGCTGAAACATATTATTGTTATATTAAAATTAAGAATAGTAGAAAATTAACGTTGTAGTTCATGGAACTCGACATGAAAAGACTTATTGGTGTTAGATAAGGAGCCAGCTCTCACGATAATTCAAAAGTTAAATTTACAAATAAATGTTAATTATCAATTAAGTTTTATACGTTCTGGTTAAGTAATATATGTTCCACCAGCCACCAGTTGTGATTATTATTGAGACAACTTGACCGACTGCGACGCAATACGTGCGTTTGAGAACGCGCTAAATTATATGAATGTTATAAAATAACAGTTATTACTTAAGTGCTTCTAATAAATAATTTAACAACATTTATTTATATAAATCATAAGAATTCGACAGTGTTATAGTTTCTCCGGCAGCGCGAGGCGAGGAGGAGGAGGAGGAGGAGGTGGAGGTCATAATTCATGGCGCGTTTCTCATTACATTTGCGTCGATGGCGAATTTATAAGCGTGTTTGGTAACATTGCGGAAGTGGCGACGCGCGTTTAATTGTCTGCGAGATAGAGAGCCCGAGGCGTGGCCAGATCAATTAAGATAACAGTGTAGAGACGCCACGGGCGACGCCGGGCGCTCCGCTAGTATGCGGACGGGGCACCGCGGGGTACTGCGGGGTACAGCGGGGTAATGAAGTTCTCAGGATCGTGATGTCTTAGATGCGTACTATTTGTATATGGGAATGGTTAATTGTGTTGAGGCGGATAGAGTTATATTTAGTAGATAAGTGGAAATTAGAAGTGGCGATTTTGTTTTCGTTTGCGTTTATGTTTTGCAAGATATCGAAGGAGGGCCTTGTGACGATTTCCTCGTAAACTTTTTGTAATAGAAGCAAATACTAGTCAATGTACCTATCTACTGTATTTATCATTGATTTTGTCATCAGTTTGTACGATGACGTGTTAGGAAATATACACAGTGTATTCACTTTGAATGAAAAAACTCAAATAAACGTCGTTTATTTGATGGCCTTTATATTATGTTTGATACATTTCCTGTAATAATTGAGCAAAAGTGGCGTTCAGTTTGCTAAAATGTGGAAATTATGCCACATCTTTTATTTCTTATAAACCTAATATTATTTGACATAGAAGTGGAATGTACTGTAATAGTTTGCTTGCTTAAGTGTGGAGTAAATGTTAAAAATATTCTTGTTGTTTCCAAGAGGCGCGAGTTTGAATCTCGCAACGTTAAAAAAATTATGCGTTTTCTTCATCCCGCACGCACCAGGATTAGCAGGGGACCTAGTATTGCGGTCCTCCTTTACCCATCTTCTGCCAAATTCTGGAAGCATTGCGTGCTGATTGGGGGACCTCAACGCCGCTTTTTGCCTCAACACTAGAGCGAAGAAATGAAATTATGAAAGATTTTCTTTACAGTCACATTCTTGTGGTCCTGTGCCACGACCTCGACCGACGTATACGTAAAATACAATATCTTATAGCTAAATGCGTTGTATTACTACACAAGCTCAAACGTTACAGTCGACACATTACCCACTTACTGACGTCCCCGCCGTATACCGTATACGGGAATTCTTATTCAATTTTAAAATCAATAGATAACTGCTGCAGTGCGGAGCAGAGAGGTCGTAACTTGTGGATGTATGAAGTTGTCGGTGACGCGGAGGTGTTAATAATAAAATGTAAAATTATCGAACCTTCATAAATTATGGTGCGCTGTGGTGCGCTGGTGCGCTGTTGTGCGCATTGTGTTGTTGGTGACAATGTGAGTGTTGAGTAAATGGTGGATAGAGTAACAATGTTTTATGGAACTCTCGATGGCGCATATGTCACACATCTACAACTATACTTTGAATTAAAAAATATTTGAAAAAATAAAAACCCCGACTGCATAAAACTGAAAAGAAAATAAACAAGCCCAAAAGTTTATTAGGATTAACAGTCGCGCATGTAGCAGGGGAGGAGAGAGAGCCTAGTGATGACAAATTGTTTATAAGATTGAATACAATTACCGGATCCTTTTTACGAACGATTTCAAGAAGCTAAAAGCTACGAGTAGCAAGCACAGACGTGTTAACGTAATTAGTATTTTTTTTTTAAGTTTTATTGGCAATTTTCACGATAATAAACAATTCCATAAAACACAATACGTTTGGTCACACTACTTACGTTATTTGTAGGTATTTCCGTAATGACCGTCGGGCGCTGGCGAGCCTCGTGGTGTCGCGTGGTGCCGCGTGGTACCGCGTGGTGCCGCGTGCCGTCGCTAGTACAGGTTTGGTGTCCCGGCGAGGGGTCACGTCGTAAATCTCGCCGCAATTAGCCGTTGTTTCCGTGCCCGAGATAACACTTTATCATTGTATTTTGTCACACCCACTTGTCCATGTTTTGTTCGTGGTCCGGGGACGGGGACGGGGCCGGGACGAGGACGTGGACGGGGACGGGGGACACTGATCAGCGCGGAGGATCAATATTTTTAATTGCTTACACGATTTATCAGCCGTCCGCTGCGTTATTGATCGCCTTTATAATTTAGGAGCTTCAGTTTTATAGGATGTTTAAGGCGTTGTTTTGAGTGATGATGCTTGATTTTTGTATTTTGTTGGAATCAGGTTTCAACATTTGGTTTGTGTTTTTCTTTTCGTTTTTTTAGCTTCACACTATAGTAGAGTGGGTAGAGCCTCGTTATCTTGTAATAAGATAAGTACTCAGTTCTAATTAAGACATTTCAATTCCCCATATATCCCAGAATTCTCGAAGTATTGCAGTTGCAATCGCAGAAATTGCAGTTAAGGAAATGATACAATTAAATATTTTATTTTCCGAGATGGAATCGAACTCACAGCCGTGGCGTTTACAGACGCAAGCTTATGCCTTTGCGCTACGACGCGACGGCCTCAATGTAAATGTTTTGTTATTATGGTCACCGCAGTGTATATGGGAATTTTTCACATTAAAGACAAGGGTATAGACTGAAGTCTATTATATATATATATAAGTCTATTATATATTATATATTATATATATATATATATATATATCTAAGTTGTTTTATAGTAATTCTAAACTCTAACTCTCTAAAATATATTATTTTAAGAGAAATGTGAGAAAAATATGTTGCAATATGATAGTCTTTATTACGCGCGATGTAAATTATTTGTTCTGAGAGTTGTCTGACATTATTAAAAAAAAAGCAATGACCACGATTAATATAAACTAAATGTTGATTTTCACTTTGTTTAATGTCATGTAAGAGATCTTATAATAGTCTTCTTCGATAAATTTACTATATTTATGCGCATTGAACCAAACACTCTTCAGTTATGAAATATTGATATTGATATAGATTTTGTAAGCTTATTTGTATAAAAATAAAAATGACTAAATGATAGTCAAATTAACAGCGTGGAAGTGACTGGTGGTTCTGCGGTAAAACGTTCTGAAAAACAAATTTGTCATCGATAAATAAGCTCGTTTGTACAAGCTCGGTCAACTTCCGTCTCGTGGGAGGCTTTAGGCGTCGTGGTACTAAGAGCTTGGAAACGGTTTACTTCAACTTGTTAAATGTTGTTAAAAATTATATATTATTATTATTTATTAACATTTATTAATCTTAACCGCTTATTTCATATTATGCGACTTGCTTTGTTTATTAGATTAATGTTTTAAAATTTATATGAATAATAGAATCTAGCAAATATTAAGTATCAATTTACATTAAAAAAAAACATGAGCTTCACGCTATATTCCGCACACAGCAAAGTAAGCAAAGAGAACCTAGTGTTAAGACACTCCGTTGCTCACTTTCCGCCAAGTTCTGGAAGTCTTACGTGTTAAGTGGCGGAACTCAACACGTAATGCAGCGGTGCTCTTGCTCTGCACCAGAGCGAAGAAATGAAAATATAAATTGAAATAAATAATTAATCTCTTCGAGTGCTCCTGCCGGGATTTTACGTAAGATATTAATAATTGTTTAAAATGTTTTTTGGTTTACAATGTATGTACACGTATAATGAGGGAACCTGCCACCGCCAATTGTCACACTCAAGTTCTAACGGTATAAAGAGAGACAATATCTACAATCTCAATACTAATTGGAAATTATAAAACACCAGCCTAATTGCACAAACAATGTTTCGATTTCCATTTAGTTTTCCAAATGTATGGAGCCCTGAGAGACACCTGGCTTCAGAACAATTAGCAGCCTCTTTTGTGAGGCTCGTCCCACAAGGGCCCCTCCCACGCGCACTTAGCGACGTGGGGCTGTTTGTATACACAATGTATGTTTACAACGCACCACGTATCTCATAAACACTCGCGCTCGAGTCTGTTTGTTCGTTGACGGTGCGGTTTAACTACTGCTTAAATACAATGATTGTATGATTAATTGTTTATATGTAGGCGTTGTTACAGTTGAGAGCTGAGACCAGTCATGGCGCAGAGGTATAAGCGTGCGACTTTAAACACGACAGTTTGTAGGTTCGATTCCCATTCGAAGAAATGCAATATTTAATGATTTCATTTCATCGCCACTCAACACGCAATGCTTTCGGAATTCGGCTGAAAATGGGGATCGCAAGCGTCTTAACGAGAACGGAGTGTCTTCACCAGGTACTCTGCAATGTACATACTCGTAGGTATTACAGTAAATATCTGTGTACTTGTATATGATTATTTAGCTTAGAGTCGCGAGCAAAGAGATGCGAGCGATAACGTCCCACAGAGCACAGACTGCAGATAGTACAGAAGTATGGCAGTTACTTATCGAGATCTCGGGAGAGGATTAACATAAAATGGCCGGAGATGGTTTCCCGCTTACAAAACACGCGTCGCGCTTCCTGCACGAGCACGCGGCGCGCCTGCCAGGTAACTGGCTGGACTGCAACCTGGAGCAGGTACATCAGTACACCCGACGCCCGACACTCGTACAGTATACTACTTATATAGTATTTGTGAACAAACGGGACTGAGTTGGTCTTTAAGTATTGTGAGAAGTTGTTGTTTTTTATTATTATTTATACATTTTAGGACAAAAGTCAATGAAATAAAAACTTTAATATATTTCTTTTAGAGTAAGCAGATGGAATCTAGTGTTATTTCACTCTGCTCCCCACGTTTCAACGTTGAGTGGTGGAACTCAACGCCGCGTTTCGTCTTGTTACCGGTATGACTTAGCGAAATCTAGAGTTAGACAGGATTTTAACTTATTAGCGTGTGTAATATCAGACCGTGTGGCCTAATGGATAAGGCGTCGGACTTCGGATCCGAAGACTGCAGGTTCGAGTCCTGTCACGGTCGATGTGCTTATATCGCCATGTATAATTATGATTTTTTCATTCAATCATTTTATTTATTTTATTTTCGAGTATTTTTTATGAGTAGGTTATTAAGAATATTTTATATGAAAAAAGTACTTAAGTTGGATACTGGATAGTTTTTGTGCTGGAAATTCAATAATTTCTGTGAAGTAGATATTAATTATTAATAAAAGATAATAAAATACGTAATTAAAAAATGTAAATAAAAATTATAAATAAAAAACGAATATAAATTGATGTTTAAAAAAAGAAATAAAAAAAGATATTGTTATTTGGCTCGTTTCGCTTTCTTTTACCTAAACCTAGTGTTAAGTCACTCAAATGGATTAGCCTCATTTCAACATTATTTAATTTCTTTTCATACATAACAAAGTATCGTGCCTATAAGTACCTTTTGTAGAGTCGCCTTCGCAGTATCTACCGCGTAACAAGTAGTTTCGCAAGCGAACTTGGAGCTCGGAGTTCCTCAAATTATATTAATTACAGTAATCATAACAGCGCGATGGCCGCTATTCTCTACCTCTGCCTGCCTACCTCTACCTACGTACCTACCTCTACCGGCTTGTATGACCGGTAATGATAGAGTTTGCTCTACGTGAGCTCCTACAACGTTGCGCTGGTGACACACTTTGGTTTATCTTTTTTTTTAGTATTTGTACTTGCAAGTGCAACTAGACTTGATTTTTAGCGTTTTCTTTTATATTTACGTAGGTATCGCGTCCTTGATATACCCTATGGGGTAGTTAATTTAGTTAAATATTACAATATTCGGTAAAATAGTGAGCCCAATAGAACACATTGGACCATATTGTAATATAATAAAAAATTAAATCTGTATCAAATATAAATATCGTTACGTCGTGGCGTGGTGGGTCAGTGTCTGTCTCCACTTTTATTTTCCAAATTCTGGTAGATAAACCGCGGCGTTGAGTACCGCTATCCAACACGAAATGTTTCAAAAGGGGAATGGGAAGGTTTTGACACTAGGTTGCTTCTCCCTACGCTGTTATACCGGAAAATGCATAAGGCTGCTAGTTTTAAAATTAATATTCTTGATGTAACACCAGCTTTATATGAATAGTTGCGCAAGTACGGCGGATCGGGAATTGGAGCACTCGGAGAACTGACGACCACGTGACAAATTAAACAATAACCGTCTGGGAATACCCACTACCAATAAAACCACCTAATTATAGGTGCTTGTATTGCGGCCATAGCTATGATATATAGTACGGTTGACGAGTCGTGTACATTTCTGCGCAGATTTGATGTTACATTTTTTATTATTTTCTTCCTGAGTGTACAATTCAAAAGTCCTTGCAAAACATACGTAAAACAAATATGGATATAAATTGGAATAAGAAGCAAGTAAATATATATACTTGAAAATAATATTTTCTGCATCTAGTAATTTAGCTTAATTACGCGTATTAGTATAGAATGTGCACACCACACCTTGTTCAGACTCATCATTCACCACTCCGAAAGGTCTTTAAAGGATGTGCTTTTAACATAGTTTGTATATAAAAAGTGAGTGTAAAATGTATAGGAACGTACCGCGTCTCTCGTCTAACGGTGGCGCCTCTATAGGAAATAATAAAACTGCAAAAACTCTCCTTAGGCTTAGGGCTCTACAGTACCAGGCATTTTATACACATTACTCTGCACATCCGTCATCGGCCATTATGACGTGATATACGAGTACTGCTTATTACAATTTAAAATGTATTTATTGATACTAACTACTAAACTTGTTTTTATATTGGTATTTGTCTGGTTGTTCTACGTATTAATGTCATTCTTCATATAGGTATATAAATACTAGCGGTCAACTCGCGGCTTCGCCTTCTTCGACTTTTTATTTTATAGTATAACTAGCGGACGCGCGCAGCTTCGCTTGCGTATTTAAGGGTGAATTCTAATAACCCATGAAACATGTGTTCAATGAAATATTTTTAAGAGTCTAAATTTCAAATTTTATAAAAATCGGTGCCGATTTAAATTTTATTCCATACAAACTTTTAACCCTAAAGGGGTGAAATAGGGGTTCTATTTCACCCCTTTAGGGTTAAAATTTTTCAAAATCCCTTCTTAGTGGATGTCCAGATTACGAAAGTAAACTTTTATCCAAATTTAACGTTTCTACGCACAGCGGTTACGGCTGTGCGTGCGTCTTACCTCAGTCAGTGAGGACAAGTCCTTTTATATATATAGATTATACAAAACCTTTACATAAATAGTAGCCTGTGTTATTCCGATGTATAAGCTATGTTACTGTGAAGTTTCATCTAATTCCGTTCAATAGTTGGTGCGTGAAAGTGGAACCACATCCATCCTCACAAACTTTTACATATATAATATTAGTGCATAGGATGAAACTGAGAACAACGTGAAAAATGTATTAGAGTATTTATAAGAGAGCAACGAGCGATAGTCAAAGAAAACTTAGCTAACAAATATCCAATTTTTCCCAAACAGGCAATTGTCATTGTAATAGGGGTCCCCAACTCGATGCTTTAGTAACTTACCTACTGCAAACCGAATATTTAAGTATTATTTTCGTATATTCACCGTACTAGTTAGTAGGTAAATTATATCTAATATCCATGATGTATCCAAAGTGAAATAAACTTTATCTTTCATCTATGATATGTAAATGCAGGTAAGTGTATCGTAAGTCAAATAACTCATAAAATTTTAGGATGTATTTTGCGTGACTGTAGCAGCCGGGGCTGGTGGGGCCGCGGGGGCCTGCGGGGCTCTGCGGGGGCCGGGGCGGCGCGAGAGAGGAATACTAAGTGTGTGTTAAGTGGTATCTGATGGTACCACGAACTTTTCCTCTTTAGGACCGTTAGATGGCTATCTGTAAAAGTACCTATTTACTTAATTTAAGTTTTAAGAATATCAAGTTCTCGCATCTCATAATAATTCGTGTTTAAGAAGTAGATATCTACTTCAAAAATCAAGAGGATATTTTTGACAACATATACGTTATTTTTTTCTTAAAAAGACCCTGTAATTTAATAAAAAAATAACAATGTATATATATGTATATGGGTATATAATTAATAGGTATATATTAAATATAATTTGTAAATTCACAGATTTCGTACGTACTCACATATAGCGCAAAAGTTCACAGAGCATAGCGTCAACGAGCAAGTCAATTTATGGAGAACGTAGAGAACTTGCGTTTGTTGGTAACGGGAGCCAAACTTTGTTGAAAACTCAGGTCGATACTCTGTCATAAATATCATAAGCTATTCTGTTTTCGGTCCTAGAAATTAAATATAACAAAGTATTTCCTTTAATGTTGAATTTCCTTTAATGTCAGCGACGTGACAGCTACAGCAACGCTGAAAGCTCCTTCACGCCGTAACTTAAATATGTAATATTTATGAATAGGGTGTGCTTGTGTTAATGGAACTGGATAGTAAAGGGTAAGTAGCATAAATAGCAACCAAGATGACTTTAACAGAATAATTTTGCTTACAATGTACTTGTTTCTTTTGTGCCACAAAATGCTGGTTGTAATTACGTCAGCACATTGAGATATTTATTACATATCTTTGAAACAATGAAATATTACTTTTGGCTTCCTTATAATCTGCTCGCTGTGAACGTGAATATTAACTATATAATTATTTGTCCTTAAAATATAATCAGTAAAAATGTCAGCAGTTTCATAAATAAATATCTTATTTAACTTTATTAGAGAAAAAAATGGAGGAATTGTAGATTATTACATTGCAAGCTCTAAGCATATAAGATTACACACATATTAAATATAATTTATCAGGCAGAGGGAACCTCGGAACCTAGTGTTAAAACACTCCGTTCCCAATTGGGGGAGAAATTGCGTGTAGCGTTTTGCCTTGTTACCAGAGCAAGGATACAAACTCCGAACGGGCATCGAACCTACAACCGTCCCGTTTACAGTCATTGCTTGTGCCCCGCGCCACAGCGGCCTCGACACACTTATATAATTGCTCATCCTATATCTTATAAAACAAAGTCGCTTTTCGTGTCTGTCTGTTGTTTCTAACTCTTCTTCTTCTAAAC
The DNA here is from genome assembly GCF_056956725.1 of Heliconius melpomene rosina. Lineage (NCBI taxonomy): Eukaryota > Metazoa > Arthropoda > Insecta > Lepidoptera > Nymphalidae > Heliconius > Heliconius melpomene. The sequence goes on from NC_140396.1 coordinate 10,247,785, forward strand.
CACCCAACGGATTTTATTGCGGTTTTCACCATTAGGTCGAGTATTTTTCGTAGAAGGTTTATATATAGTTTATTATTTGTACATTCTTATGTAAATTAACATAAATACGAAAAATATGAATAAAGTCCTACCCGCTGAGACACTTTCGCGCATGCGCTGCTTTAATGGTAAGTACTACATGAAAAAAATGTACTGGAGTATTGTTCCTCTCAATGAGATCTACAAAAAAGTCCGCGAGAGCATATTTTTATCTTTTAAGGATAACGTGTAGTGATCATATTTCTGTCTAAAAATAATTATTTCAATATATTTTTTATTGTGAGGGATATTTTTCCATAATGGTATTAATCCTTATCCTTTAAAATACTTTATTAATTTTCTACGTTAAACGAAGATAAAATTTGCTTTTTACACAATTTCGGAATTGCGAATAGTTTAAGAGAAAAACGCATTTAATTGTTGACACATCACGTCGTTGACACTTCAGCAATATCGACTCAAGTTTTACTTATCCCTTACTCTCAGCATATAAATAAGTACATTAGTTACGTTGGCCATTTAATGTAGATCAAAACTGTCTTTACTGTTTTTCATTTTAATAAGTACTTTAGAAGTTGTTACAATATCAAAAAATCCTTGCTGCGAAACGGCTCGCCACTCGCCATGCGTCCGCCGCGCCCGCCTGCCTTACACGCTTTGATTCCCGGCCGATGCATTCTATTTAATTTTCCTCACAGGCAGCCACGTAGTGCTTGCTTTTCATCAGGGACAGAATACCCTCTTCAGCATTGGCCACAAGCAAAAAAAAAACCCGCCTGCCTTTATAGCAACGAAGATTTAGATGCGTTTGCATGTATTGGATAATTAGAGTTGAATGTATTATTTCAGCGCGATATATTTTTTGTAGTAGTTATTAGTAGGTAGGCTTTTGTTTATAATTTCTTCCGTTTAAAAATAGTCATTTAACTATCTAAAAATAGTCATTTAAATATATTTTAATAAGTACTTGAAAAGATTAGTAGCACAGATTTAAAATTACGGTACCTACTAAAAAATCCTTGCTGTGTAAAACAATTGGAAAATCCTTGGAAAAGCGGGTTGCATTAGGGTTTAATTAATTTTCACATTATATTAAGTGCTTTGCAAACATACATTATATGAATAATCCAGTAGTAAAAGCGGGCGAAGCCGCAAGGGGGTCGCTAGTATTAAGATATAGTACACCTGCTGTGCCTTCACACCAGATCATTAGTCCTAGTGAGAGGAGGTTCGCAGGGGAGGCTCCGCGGGGAAGACTCCGCGGGAGGGTATTATAAGGGCTGAGGGATATTTGCGACAATTTGCATTTAATAACACTTCTGTAATTTATAGATTGGTTAACTAATTGATATCACACCATTTTTGTGTATTTATTATGATGATTGCGTCTGTGATATTTTATTAACGTTTTATCCGTTATATTGCATATTGAATATCGATAAAATGACAATAACAGTTCATATTACTGAATATTAGTGTCTTCTCTCGTATTTCCCACTAAAGTTTCCTTTCGCTCCTCGAGCCATCAATAATATGTTTTATATATAAATATGGTGTACCGACATTAGAGCTGGTCGCGGTCGTTTATAGCTCAGCTCTCAAGAGGTAGCATTATATTTACGTTCTTCAGATAATTTACATCGATACTGCGCTTTTGAAAGTCGATAAATATGCCGTTTTAGCGTCTGTCTGGTCTGTCTGGCTGGTCGATCCGCCTGGTTCAAATTGTGTGTAGGTGGAATAAAGTAAGTAAGCTTGGAAATATTTTGTTATACTTCTGCCTTCTGATTAACTGCTCTGACATGCATCCGATCCGGATAATATATGTAAAAGACTCAAGTTATAATTTTGTATAGAATAAATATAAGTATTTTGTGAAAAGCTGAATTTCGTATTGATCAGAAGAAAAAATTAGCATCCAAATTTATTATTAACCTAAAAACAACTATGCATTAGTAACCTAAAAACACATCTTTCACCCGATGTTGATAACAATAGGTAAGGATTATTTTGTGGAAATTTGTAATTTTCTTTCTTTTCCATTAAAAACAACTAATGATATATTTTAAGATTAAATGATTTTAGCTTTTTCATAGTTCCCAACAACAGACACCGTGGCCTAAATCCAAACATTTATAAGTAAACCAGGCTAAATTGGTACAGTGGTTTTTGCTTAGCGAACATACAAACAGGTCGTTTTACATGTTATATTAGTAGGCCAGTGCTGTACGGCGGCGGGTGTCGCTTACAGATGACACGTACTATGTCACCGTACTTCAAGTAAAAGCGATCAGTGGTCTGGTGACCACGTTCCTCGATTAGCGTAAAGTCTTCTGTTTATATGCTTTATGGTGTTTTTGTAGTGTAATCGATAAAATCAACTATTGGAGTCGCTTTTTCCTTAAAAATATAAAAATATCTTTTTCTGAGCTGTTTAATTAATAAAATTTAAACTTAAAAATATATTAACAGATTTCTTTGGCTGTTTGTGATTTTTACTAGATTTCTCGACTGTTGACTATATTTCAAAAACGTTATTTAATGAAACGTAATTCCTAGGTTCAATTTGACCTCCGTAAAAAACATTATAAGATTTTTTAAATCAATTAACTGTATGAGGTCTCTGACTGTAAACGCAATGGTTGTGGTCTCGATTCTCACTCGGTGAGACTCGGTTATCAAGATAATGCGCGGCGTTGAGCTCCGTCAAAAGTAACAATAATTTATTGAAGCTGCATTTAATAGGATACATAAGTAAACTGTAAAGGATGAATGTGTGTAGTTTCCCTGTAACGAGTGACACCACAGCGTCGTGTCACCATCACGCCGGTAATTCCCCTCGTATACTATTGTCACAGTGAGACGGCCTGACCTTACACTCCTGTGGACGATTAACGGGATTGTTTACTAAATAAATGTAGGAAATTGAAAAAAGAAACAGGCGTAGAAGCATGTTTACGATAAAATAAATAAAGACAGTATACTACACATTATATAATATTCTTTATTGCACTAAAAAAATACATAATAAACAATATATAGAGATTTTGTGTACAAAGGTGGACTTATCTCTATAAGAGGTCTCTTCCAGTCAACCAGTGGAAGTGGATGAGTGAGTAGCGTGCAAAACAAAGTACAATTTAAGAAATTAAAAATTATATACTAGTAACAAAATACAGTTAAAATATATATATACGTACATATATAAGAGTAAACTATTATAATACATATATACATAAATACATATATATACACACATACATATAATACATAGATATAAATATATATATATATATATATATATATATATATATATATATATATATATTAGAGATGAAAATGCGGTAATAAAGCTTAAAAATTGTTCAAGATCTACTGGCTTAGGGAAGTAAGAAAATATTTTATTAATTTGGATTTAAAGGAGATTATGGATGAGCTTCTCTGGATGGATTTTGGGAGTTGGTTCCCTAAGGATGCGGCATGGACTGAGAAGGATTTTTGCAGGAATTTGGTGTTGCTCTTCGGAATGTCAAGCATCGGTATGACACAAGACCTCCTAGAGCGTGTAGGAGTGGGAAGTACGGTAAAGCGGGAGCGTAGATAAGAAGGGAAATGTTGATAGTTAAGGATTTTAAACAAAAGTGAGAGGATGTGCATATCTCGGCGAAGTCGGATTGGGAGCCAATTAAGCTGAGCTCGAAATTGGGAAACGTGATCGTATTTACGTAGACCAAAGACAAAGCGTATAGTAAGGTTTTGAAGTCGCTCTAGGTTGTTAAGTAGCTCCTCCGTCACATCTAAATAGCAGACGTCAGCGTAGTCAAGAATAGGCAAGAGAAGAGATTGCGCTAGCATAATTTTGGTTTTATGAGGGAGGAAATATTGGAGACGCTTAAGAGAATGGAAAGAGAAATGTATGCGTTTGCTGATGTCATTAATATGCGACGCCCAGGACATATTACTGTCAAAAGTTAGACCTAAGTTTAATTTTATTACAGTATTTAACTTCAACACCCGAATAAAGAATTTTTGGCGTTGAATCCCAATTTATTTTAACTCTAAGTTTATTACTGCCAATAATAATTGCTTGTGATTTTTTGGGGTTAACTAGCAATCCAAAAGATTCAGCCCAAGATTTTATAGCACTGAGATCTTTATTTAAGGATGCAATAGCCTTGGGTAATTCGTTCAAGTTGCAATGACAATATAACTGCAAATCATCCGTATACAGATGGTAGGGAGAAGAAATGATTTTAGAGATATTATTAATGAATATAGAAAAAAGAAGTGGAGAAAGAACGCCGCCTTGAGGGACACCAGCAGTGAGTTCTAACCACGTCGATACAACATCGTTAGCTTTAACACATTGCTGGCGACCGAAAAGGTAAGAGTGGAACCATTCAATAACTGAGGTTGAAAGGTTAACTGCACGAAGAGTGCCTAGAAGTATATCAAAATCAACAGAGTTGAACGCGCTGCTGAAATCCAGTAGTACCATTACAGTGAGCTTGGTATTATCCATAGCACACCGTATGTCCTCCGTGATATTCAATAACGCAGTAACTGTGCTGTGGAAAGGACAAAAGCCGGATTGGTAAGGACACAGTAGGTTATTGGAGGAAAGGACAGAGTAAAGTTGATCATTTACGATGGACTCAAGGACCTTGGATAGGATTGGAAGTATAGATATGGGACGATATTCAGTGTCACAGGTGGGGTTGGAAGTTTTAGGTATAGGAACGACACAGGCCTTTTTCCACTGAGCTGTCAGTGAAAAATTTAATATGTGGGTGACCACTGTTATAATGCTTTCCAACACAGGAAGGATCATGTCGAGACTTAGACTGTCACTACCAATGGCTTTAGTGGAAATAGATTTGATATACTTCCTGACATCATCCTCAGTAACCATTTTAAATGAAAAGGGAGCAGAGTCAGGTAGGTCAATTTTAGATAGAAGCGTAAGTGTTTCAGATTTTATTGTGGGGCTTACTTTTAAAGGTGGAGTTGTAAAAAAAGAATTTAAGTGATGTGGACACATAGATACAGAATTAGTATCAGTGGTATTACCCACCCCAAGTGACTCTAAGAATCTCCAAACTTGCGCTTGAGAGAGATTCTGAATAGTGCTATGGATGTAACGGCGCTTAGCATCCCTACACATTCTGTTGCAAATGTTACGCAGTTTTTTGTATGCAGCTAGATGTTCTGTAGAAGGAAATTTCTTGTTTTTTGCTTTGGCTCTGTCGCGCTTACACATTGAACGTCTAATGACAGGTGTTAACCAAGGAGCGGGTGCATGTTTCATTCGAACTGGTCTCACAGGGGCGTGCTTATCAAAAATGTAAATCAGTTCAGAAGTTAAAGAATCTACCATACTGTCAATATTAGTTGATGACAATATAGGGGACCAGTTGATGTTGCTCATATCCTCCCTTAAGCGTTCCAGGTCCATATGCTTAAAGTTGCGCTGAAGAAATATTTTATCTCTAACCTTAGGGGGGCGTAATTTATACGAAAGAAAAATTAGATCATGGAAAGAGAATGGAGGAGTCATTTGTCCATGGGAAGCAACGAGATTAAGATTAGAGACAGAGATTAGATCAATAAGAGAAGGCTTACAATTAGGAAAATGGTGGGTGGGATGCGACATTGGAAGTATGTGTAAATTATATGACTCATATAGGGCTTTCAACGAATCGGATCTCGCATTATTTTTTAAAAAACATGTATTTAAGTCACCCATGCAGATAATATGCTCATACTTCGGTGAGAGAAAATGAAGCACATCATCCAAGGCACTGAAGTAATTTATTTTATCATTCGGAGAGTACAGCACTCCCAGAAGGATTTTTTTATGGTGTAATAATATTTCTAAGAAGAGATATTCCAAGTCACCTATAGACACGTTGGGGGAGTATTTAATGATACTGGCAGAAATGTTATTGCGGAGGTAGATACAAACGCCTCCACCACCTTGCAAAGTACGATCGTTACGAAACAACTGGTAACCTGGAGTTGAGTAACTGATAGAGGAAAGGGATGGTTTCAACCAAGTCTCGGATATAAGTATACAGTCAACTACGCCGGAGCCAAAAGATGCGAGAAGATCAGTGAGATGAGCAGGAATACTCTGAGCGTTGATATGCACTAAGGAAAGATAATTAGAGGGATTGGTAAAAAGCTTTGATAGCTTATCTTCAAGCGGTTCAGAGTCAGAATTTAAAGTGTCATTGCTTTCGGCACTGTCATAGTCGCTGGAAGAACAAGAGAAATATTCATCATCAATATACATATAAAATATTAATATACAAATAAATAAATAAAATAAATTAATACAAAAATATAAATAAATAAATAATATAATAAAAATTTAAAACTTATATAATAAAAAATAAGATATTAAAATAAATCCACGTGCACAAGTTGATTACAGAAGAAATTCACACATAAAAACATTTTTTTTAGATAAATCACAGCAAGAAACGAAACGTAAGATAAGCAAAGACAATTTGATACAAAGATAAACAAAGTAATGACAGTTATTTCATATTGATAGTCTGTGACATAAATGATACAAAATAATGTAAACACAATACTGACAGTTGGCAATAAATTAATACCAAGTCATCACGGTTGTATACAAAATAAAAAGGTACATCGTAAACATAAAAAAAAAATGTTTTACACATACGTAAACGTAAAAAAAAATGTTTTTTTTAATAATATGTATCAATATAAAACGATGTGAATCTACCCTTCAAAAATAAATAAAGAAATAGATTGAACTTGAGACGAAAACATAATAATATTAGTTCTATTTACGCAATAACCGACAGAATTAAGATGGTAAAAACATTCATTTCATAGCCGGACATTCTTTTGTTAACTGTTTGAGCTCGGACATCGATGAAATTTTACTCTTAATTTTATTAGGTTGTAATATAATTATCACTCCCTCAGATGTCCAGCATTTCTTTATTCCATAATGCTTACGGGCTGCTATGAAAACGTCTTGACGCACTTTAGTTAAGAATTCTGTAATTGTAATTTTACTGCCCTTTAATGTAGTTTTAGACTTCCACACCCTAGAACGGAACTGCATATTAGTAAATCTAACTATAATGGGTCGGGATGTATCCTTTTTGACCCCTAGTCTGTGGCAGGATTCGATTGCTGTAGATCTTATATCAGGCAACTTCATGTGGTTGGATAATATACCGGTTACTTTCTGCAGCACATTTTCATCTTTTTCTTCCCTTACACCGTGAATTAGAAGAACCTTTCTGCGTGAATGTGTCTCCAAGCGATCCAGGCCACCAGCGACAAGCTCGAACTGTGATTTTAATATGCCAAGGGTTTTCCAGACAAGTGTCTTGAATGTGTAAAATTCAGCTGTCAGGGTTTTTACCGTAGGTGTTGCAGTTGTAGGGCCTGACTGAGACAGACACTTCTCAAATTCACCCATTCTAGTGGAAAACATAGAAGAAAGTTCCTCCAGATTCTTGGAAAGCTGATTCATTGATGTTTCCATTGTTAAATTAGTTATTTAGTGCGGAAAGTGTGTAAGAAAACTTTGTAATAATCAACTTAGCACGGGATTATAATTTTTAGCACATATATACACTTAAATTTGTTTATTTTAAAAATAATTTAGAGCTACCAAAAAACACGTCTGTGCACTTTTATGTCTACCCGCGAAAAAAAAAAAAAGCAAAAAAAACAAAAAAAAACAAAAAATTATTCACTATATACACAGCAAATACGTCAGTTTTACCCTTTACCAGATATCACAATAAAGACGCGAAGCGAGTGAAGGAGACTTAGATAAAGGGATTCCATATCCTTTTTCCTAAAGGGAATCAGGGTAAGATATACATATATACATGTATGTAAAGAAGAGACATTTGTGTTTGAGTCGGTATACCAAAAATGAGATCTATATTTCCTTTTATATGGTTCTTTTTCTCAAAGCCTGGCGTTAGAGTCTTTCATATAACACCCAAACTCCCTGAGGTGGAGAAGAAGAAGAAGAAAAAGTCTGAAGAAGAGAACGAAGTGTCTTAATTCTCTTTTAATTGCAATAGATACGTGAAAATAGGAAGGAAATAAAACTCGTATTTTGTAATATTCTTTGAAAAGTAAAACATTTACAGCTTGGTCTATCTATCTTTGACAATGAGCAGTAAGCAGCTATTCACGCGACGACCGCGTCCCGTTAGCGCGATTTACGACACGATACCACTAACTAGAACGAAATACGGACCAAGTAGGTGCCCAGGATCTCTGCCTGACGCGCGCCCTATTCATAGATAACTAAGTTAACATTATTTTTTTTTAGTATTTGGTACATTTTTATGTGAAATTCTAAATAATCAGTAAAGTCTTGTGTTGGAATTTTTAATATCAAAAGACAAAGAGTATATGCAAAACATCTATGCGACCAAAAAGATGAAAAAAGATGATGAAATTATGTGACCAAAAAGATAATATTTTTTTCTTTTGGTGTATATGTAGTGCATTAACAAAAAGATAAGGAGGACTCCCGCTCGTGCTCGGCCTCGGTAACTACGTACAAAACCCGCTAGCTAAAAATTTGTGGAGATCTAGGTAATAGTTAGTGAGTCTATGTAAGCCGAATGACAGTACATATCGAGGCGTTAGTTTATAAAGCAGTGCCATTAGTTCTCGTCCGCTATCCAGGCAGCCGGCGCGGTCACGACGCGCCGTCCTACACTACCGCTACACTTGCCATTCCCAGGCAGTCGCACTATACGTCACTGGTCGATAGATCGGCAGATACCGGCGATACCGCGGGGTAAGTACTGGGGAGTACAGCAGGGGACCGTGGGGTACCGCGTACCGAGTACCTTGGAAACGCATGTTTCGACAGCAGTCGACGGCTTAATGGCGGCCTTTATTGGTGTATATTTATATGAGAGGCTCTCAGTGTTGCACGGTATGGTTATAGTACGTTTGGAATACTCCGCCTTGTTCATACTTGCCAAGTATCAACATTATTATATTATTTTTATTTTACGTTTATCTTATATATTCTAGAAAATTTTAATAGCTATTACATCTGATGCCGTCGTAGCGTAGGAGCACAGGCATGTGGCTGTAAACGCGACGGTTGTGTGTTCGATTCGCACTCGAGGGAATTAATTATTATTTATTGAAATTTTCATTTCTTCGCTCTGGTACCAAGGCAGAGCGCGAGTTTGAGATCCGCCACTCACCTTGATATATGCAGGATACAACATGAAGCTAATTATTAATTATGATAAATCAGACTATAATACTTACGTTAATTTCTTACATTTTTTAATTTTACTAGACTTCTATGATAGAAGAATGATTGCACTTAATCGATTGACTAATATTTAAAAAAAAATATTGTATAATATTAGTACATTCTTACGTTTTTTTATACGTTTTCTATCATCCTTCCGAATAACACGTTTTTACTAATAAAATACATTGTTACAAGCGAGTGTGGACAGCCTCTAACACTGAGTAAGAGCACGGTAGTACTGGTGTGTGAGATGTTATTGTTATCGACGGGGCCTATCGTTTTCGTGTTCAGGTAGTTGCGGGTTCGATCATCGATAGCGACTGTAGATAGTTTTATTGCCCATTCAGAAATATTACTGTTACGCAACACAATCGCTGTTGTCGACTAAACATGAGTGGCCATCAGTAGCGATGGTGCATCATGTAGAGGTTTATTTTATTTAAGATTTAATCGGGTTTTCTGAGAAACATTCAGTTAATCTACGTCCCTCGCCCTCCAAATCAGGACGTTTTTTTTACCCGTTGCATTTTACCTATGGGAATTTACTTAGTTTATTTAATACAAATCAATTAACCTAAGTATTAAAAATATTACGTGAAGGTAAGATTTTAGTTGATTTTATAGTAATCTTTAAAGGTCAATAATATTTTAAAATAATGCATTATACTGCGTAATGTTAAAAAAATTGTTTAACTTAATAAAATAAATATAACACAGACAATGTATGTTTCATACTATACATCCCCGAGCCATATACGGTAATGATGACATATACGGTACACGTTGCTATGGTAACGGTTCTGGTATGTTAATACTTCTCAATGAATACTAATAATAACAAATAACCCTTCCAACGATTCAACAACGCCATAATGGCTCACTCATTCACCGATACGAATACGGTATTCCTGTTGATCCTTATATATCTCTATAAGCGCGTCTCAGCGGGCTGGCTGGCTGGCTGGCTGCATCCCGGGAGATGCAGATGCTGTGAGCTTGAATGGAATAAATCTGAATTTGAATAAGTACCTTGGCCACTTGTCGACGCGTTTTAGATTCTCATGTAAATGCACCGCGCCTCATGAGCCCCGTGCGCCTCTCGTGTAGCGGGACTTCGCTCTCGGTCTAATTAGATATGGTCTGTGGAGGCTGTGCGAGTACCTACCTGTGTTAGAGTGCTTACTCTAAATTTTACTGATTAGATATGTTATAGTCATCATGTTTATGGGATTCTTTGTAGAGTAGGAAGTAAAGGTTGCTGGTTTGATTCTCATTCGAGAGTAAGAACTACTTTCATTCTCGCTCTTTTTACTTATGGCATTAAGTTCTATCACTCTACATGCAATGCTTTGAAAATTGGGTGGAAAGTGCCAAACGGATACCCCGTTTACCTTACACTATGTATTTAAAACTAATTATAGGAGTTCCTATTCAGCGTTCCCAAAATTTAATTATATTAAGACTGCTTGATTTTTGTACATTCCCTTTCAAAATACATAATATATAAGTAAATATATGCTTATAAACAAATAAATAATTCTGAAGAACCCAAGTCTGAACACTTACGAAATATAATAATATTTATTGCTATTTATCGCCATTTATTAGTATTTCGTTTCCTTAGCTGATTATCATATTACGAAGACAATATTAAGATATCGCGGCGGAATCTACCGGCTTAGCTCCCCCGGCCGGTGGTCGTATCTCTTCCTTAGCGTCGTCTCCTGGACCTGCGCGGTCAACACCTCTTTCTATTCAAGAGTTATCGCCTAATGAATATTACTTTGCTTTGGAAGCGAGGATTGTGTTGTGTTTTGAATAGTGTTTAATCTTTGTATAATTTTATATGTGAGAATAAAATGAAATAATGTAAGTATAAGAGGGGAATTGTAATAATTTTGAAGGTTATTATTAAGTTTGAATTGTAATAATTTTTATTTTTTCTTCACCTTTTCTCTGTTCAGCCATACATACCTCTTGCTCACATTTAATTTCGCACTAACTACGCACTCGGGGTCATGAAATATTTAATATTGTAATTGTTTCGCTCTGGTCCCATGAGAGCCAGAACGCGGCTACGGCCTGAACTTACAAAACAAGTAGTAGCATAAATAATTTGATTGATTTCTTCTGAATATTAAAAATATTATGTATCTAATATAAAGAAAAAAAGAAAAAAGAAGAAATAACTTTTTTTATTTAAAAGCTAAAAGCTAATACCTGTATAATTATAATTCTATTTAAATTATCTAGTAAACCTCTATCTTTGTATACTCTATAGTAAGTATGCCTGCTAGGAACATTCACACATAGACCACAAAAGTTTAAAGTTGTGAATAAATTACACCGTATTGTTACATTTCAAGTCGGTCTTTGTGCGTCGAGTGCGAGTGCGAGTGTAAGCGCCAAATGTTATTAGGAGACGTGTAAAGTGTCTTTGTAAAGAGCTCGCGAACTGCGAACAGAAGTTGAGTTATTGTTGCAACTTGCGTGTACCTACTGCCCGTCCGCCTCGTAACCATTCAACTCATACAAAATACGGTGAAGACAGTGTGTGTTGCTCTGTCACAGGTATATAAGCTTAAAACTTCGTATATTCCCACGATATGGCTTTGTTTCAAACAAAGTATTATGGCAAGTAATATAAGTAGTCGCATCACGTGCAGTGATGTGTCAATTGTTAACAGCTACATAAAACATACATAATAATCCACTAAATAAGGGTTAAAACAGCTTCACGCTGTATCAGGCATGCAGCAGCGTAGGCAGAGGGAACCTAGTGTTAAGACACTCCGTTCCCAACTTTCGGCCAAATTTTTCGAGGCATTGCGTGTTGAGATATCGCAGTCTTGACGCCAGAGCCAAGTAATGAAAATATTTAAAAAATAAAAGTAATTCCCTCAAAAGGATATCGAACCCACAAGCGTCGCGTTACAGTTGCACCCTTTTACCCCTGTACCACGACGGCCTCAGCCAAATAAGAGTTATATAGGATGTAAATTATTTCTAGTAAATCTGGACTAACGAACATCAGCTCGCAGCTGCGATATATCTCTGAAGTAGGTGGGTATAGATGGGTACCTGTCGATCATTGATGGCTGTCAATTACCGGCGACCACCGGCGGCGTCGCCGGCGCTGTAATTAGTTACGTATCACACCTCAGCAAATCGTGTTTTCTTATTTATTGAAGTTTCTATAACTACTTGTTGTGGATAAATGGCTTGTCACGTGTGGATTTATTTGTGGGTAGCGTATTCATTTCTATGAAAATAAGTGTAAATTTGAGCCAATACTTTAGATGAAGTGTTATATAGTTGCTTATGTATGTTTTCAAACGTATTTTGTTGTAACAATTAAAACCTATGCTCGGACCCCACGGACCTGTAGAGAGGCATCACTTAATTTGTGAACCAGTGCTCTAACTCTTGTGATCCACAGCGCTGTACCACCGCTGTGTTGCGTTACTTAACGATTAATAACGGGACGCGCGCCGCCAAGAGACGGTAATGTTTAAACACGCTTGATGGCAACAAGAAAATATTTCAATATACTCTCATTGGGACCAGGCGTTCGAAGAGAGCGTGGAATATGACTTAAACATGTTAGCCCACATCGGACAGTCTACAGCATGTACTATGAAACTTACTTTACTCGTAATGTGATGCGTGCAATGGAGCCCCGTGTGTCCCCGCGCGTCGCCCCGCCCCTCTGTCGGTAACTGTTACAGCCAGTGGTTTCATTTAAATTATGAAATTATTCACTGTGGAAGCTTTTGGATAAATACACCATAAATTAGAGAGATTTTGATAATGCTCGAGTAAATCTATCCGCACTTACAAAGGTGGGCATCCATCAGTGCGCTGGGTTCCACCATTTTTATCATGTCATTTATTTTGGGTTTAGATACTGATTTAATTTAGTATTTTAAATAAACGAATGGATTATGCATATAATTGTTTTTTTTTTTAAATAGATAAAGGAGAATGGATATTGAGCTATCGTGTGATTAGAGGAAGAAGTCTAACGGTACAAGGAGGCTGATTAGAAATTCTGTTATCGATATGCAATCTGCGTTAGCGCTTACAAATAAGCATAACTATTGTGCGTTATATTCCATCTACTCCATACTACTCCACTACAGTGCTGTTATATATCCGAGTATTCTAATTAAACTTTTTATATGTAAAGTAGTTTTAATTTGTCAATTGCGTACGCCGGGCATAGCAACCGGGCCCGCCACGTCTCTCCGCCCTCCATCACTAACCACGTGAGCGGTGAGTGACGACAGCAAGTTAAGCTGGACTGGCTTCATTTCTCGGGAACTCGTAAAAATTAACCCATTAACATCAATTAACGCGGTCAATGACGCGTCTCTACTTTTTACTACACTCGTTGTACTTTAGCGAACGCGTATTTCATTCTTTTGGTTCAACAAATTTTCGTATTGTTTAATTTTTAGATATTTTTTTATTATTTGAACACGTTCCTCAATCATTTTTCCCATATTAATTCGCTATCCATACAGAACACTATAGTAACTTGCCAGAAATGTTTTTTTCCTGCTAGCGGTACTTTAAGATAGCAGTCTCAAGAATTTTTAAAATTTATTTTCTCAAGTTTAACCCGTAGATAATGCGTAATTTTATTACATTACCTTACTTTCCACGTAACTACACTTGTAAGAAGTATATAAATTAGCGTTAAGATTAACTATAGTAACAAACGGTAAGAGGTATAAGTTAAACCTTAAGTAAATAATGTTATACACAATTTTGAGCTCTACCACATTGATATATAGTTTATTATCATTTGTTACACTGCGCGCTGTTTCCTGAGCACGTAATCGTCAAATTTGTATAGAAGCGTTAAATGAGTCTATTCTCGGAAACGGTTTACGTTTTTGTTGACAGTGATGTACGGGGTTTGATTATCGATGTAAGACTTTTTAAAATATGTAATTCCTTATTTTATTATTAACCAGCAGTCGCCTAATTTAACTTATCTTCCGTGGACATCATATAAAACGAAACATTCTGTGTTCTCCCTGGTTCGTACGAATTGTTGGACATCTTAGTAGTTGGGAGGTGTAGAGGGGCTACACCTCCCAGAGGACAGAGGACAGAGGACAGTCACTCAGTAACATCAAACACTATATACTAAATAGTGATAGTGATATGTTACAACAATACTCTGTATCAATAATGCCAGTAGTCTAAGAAGTAATGTAGAATGTAGTATTAACAATTACATTCATTACTTCTAAATGTATTTTATTTAGCTAATAACTTCTCACTCTGTCTTCTGCTCGGTATGAAGTGCATCGTGGTTAGTGTCTCGTCACTAGCGCCGTCGTCGCGAGGTGGCAAGTCATGCGCGGTAATTGAATTAATCTAACCTACCCCCCGCCACCTGCCACCTCCGGAGTCCGGACACTACCTCCGCTACCTCCGCTACCTGCGCTACCTGCGCACTGGGCACTGGGCACTGTGTACCTATTGTTGTGTAGATGTAATTATATATATATTAAAATTGAAAATAAATCTATCTGTGGCCAGTCGTGGTACAGGAGTGGAGCACACTGTCAGTACTTCGATAGATTCATTGTTTGTTATGTTTCAATGAACTTTCACTGTTGGATTGTACAAACGTAAGGTATCGCGTCATCTGCGACATGCTCTTCATACCAAATGTCTGAGAGTACGAGACGTATGTTTTAGGTCGAAGTCAGAGGGCAGATGCAGCACGTAGGCTTCACTCGCGTACACAACTCCTCGACCGCACTGTACTTGCAATGCTGCTAGTTGGTACGCTGCGCACGCGTGCTTGTCATCAGCGAGGAGTCACTTATCTTACAGGAGAGTGTTTACAGATTCAATGCTTGCCTCTAATGCCTCTCCGCCTCTGCTGTTACTATGTACCTACACACTAATATTTTGTTATTTTTTGTTGGTTCAATCGTCGAAACGGTATCAGGAACTTTAGGAATTTAGTTATTTTATCATACTTTGAAACAAACGTAGAAAGTTTATTTGTTAATTTTATTTAAAAATCGGTAGAAAAGTAATTGTGCAAGAATTTCATCGTAGCTAAATGAGAACGTATGGCTCAGTGGTCAGAGTGCATCGACGGTTTGCAAGAGGCGCGGATGAACTGAATTCATTCACTCAAAAAATTATTTACCTTAACCTTAGTATGTGGTAAATCTTTAAAAATGTTAAAAACATTAAAATATTATGCTTTTAAGTTTTGCACAAAATGACGTGGGCTGTAGTTTTGAAGATTAATTTGATTTGTTTCTCACAGCGCAGTGCGAGCAGGCTCGGGACAGACAGACAGATTGATTTGTGGAAATTATACATTTGAGTGCGCCCGTGCTTTACGACGAGCTCACCTATTACTGGCTCTGGCATTACCTGTCTCTTACGCCGGTAGACCTGCAGTACATCGGGTAATATATGTGGGGTTGTTTATGGTAATGTGGAAAGTGCTTTTGTAAATAAATAAAAAATGATTCCGTAATTATATATTCTCATTCATTCCCGTGTTTAGTTACGCAAACAAAGGGACCTATTTATCATTCAGATACACTACGCAGATTAATAATAATATAATAATAATAATATAATTTATTCATAAACAAAATTACAAAAAAAACAATTTATAACGATAATAACCGCATTAGTTGTAAACTGTGTGGCAGTTATTAACGCCCGCCTCACAAGCATCCATTCATAAATTAGTATGATCAATTACAAAAAAAAAAGAAAAAACTTTAAAATATAACAAATGATAAAAACTAATAATTAAAAAAGCATGCAATAATAGTATTAAAAATTAATTAATTAAAAGAAAAAATAAAATAAAAAGGTATACAATAAACAAAACATTATTAGAATGATCGATGTGCATGATGTTTATATGTGGTGTGTGAGTTTGCGTGTGTGGATGTGTGTATGTGTGTGTGGACGTGTGTGCGTGTGTGGATGTGTGTGTGCGTACGTATGATAGCTTCATCGGTATCAAGCTATACGATCAATAGGTTCTCTGTCTGATCATAATCTAAGTTTAATAGCCAGTCAGTCAATTTAGTTTTACATTGATACGACGTTAGGGGATATATTTTTAATTCTTTATTTATTTTATTATATAGTATGGGGCTTAAGTAATAAAATAGGCGATTTGCCGAGACAGTGCGTCGTGACTCTATTGAGCAAACCTTATCAACTCTTCGTTTCCCGCAATTGTTCTGCGGTTCGAAAGGGGTGAGCCTATGCTTCCGTAAAATAGAGCGCAGAACGAATAATTGACGGACACTTAAAACTTTACAAATGTCATATAGTTCGGCAGTTGGAAAACGGGTAGGTTTAGATGTCATAACCTTAAGTATACATCTCTGTGCTTTTTCTAGTGGGAGTAAGATTGATTTAGGAGCACCACCCCATGCCGGTATGCAGTAAGTAAGAATCGATTGGACAAGTGCGAAATAAACCATCTTAGCAATTTCTATACTAGCTCCAGATCTTAATTGTTTGAAAATGTATATTATTTTTCGTATACGGGCACTTAAAGCTAGTATATGATTCCTCCAGGTGAGATTCTCATCTATAATAACACCAAGGTATTTTATAGTGGAAGATCTATTAATATTACTACAATGGCAAATTGGACTTAATTCGGGGTGGCATCTATGAGCAATTATAGAAAAAGAAATGGGTGGCAACGAGCGTTTCGGGCCTAGAGTTATAAATTGGGTTTTATCCACATTTAATGTTAGCCTGTGACAGGACAACCAGCTTATTACGATGGCTAAAGCTTTCTCACCATGCTCGCGTGTCTCGGCCCAACTGTTACCGTACACAAGCAAAGCGGTATCATCTGCATAAGAAATAATTTTGGTATTTGGAACAGAAAGGTTGCAAAGTTGATTAGCGTAGATTAAAAATAGAGTTGGTCCCAATACGCTACCCTGAGGTACTCCAAAAGAGACGTTTGCTTCATTGCTAATATTATTATTAATGTTTACTGCTTGTGTTCTGTCAGATAAATAACTTTTAAAGAGATCCAAGACAATTCCCCTAATACCAATATTTTCCAATTTGCTGTAAAGGATCGGTAGTGAGACCGTGTCAAAGGCCTTAGAAATGTCCAGAAATATGGCAAGAGTCTTTTTTCTATTATTGATATTTTGGGCAACCTCATCAACTAAATTCGAGAGCGCATCCTCGGTTGAGCTACCACTTCTAAAACCATATTGGTTAGGAGAAAGCAAGTTGTATCTACCTAAGTAGGAGACAAGTCTATTATTAATAAGCTTTTCCAAGATCTTAGATAGGGCACTTAGAACAGATATGGGTCTGTAGTTACTGAAGCTGGCCTTACATCCGTTTTTATAAATTGGGTGAACGACAGCCTTTTTAAAGATTTTGGGAAATACCCCCTGGGATAAGCAGAGGTTACAAATCCAAGAAATAGGTGGGGTAAGTACATTTACCGAAGCTTTAAGGACAGAGGACGATATACCGTCCCACCCTACCGCGCAATGGCTTTTAAGATTAAGAATTATGGATCTAATTTCTGAATTATCAGTTTCATTAATAACCATTGAATTAGGTATTACCTGGGCGGCAGTGTACGGTAGGTACATCTGAGGAGCACTATTAAAATGATCGGCAGAAGCAAGTTTTTTCCCTATATTAGCAAAGTAATCGTTTACATTATTGACTGCTGAGATTGGATCGTTACCTAATTGCAAGAGATTGCTTGAGACCTTAGTATTCTCTTTAGTGTTATTTATAATTGTTTTAACAACGGTCCATGTCCTTTTTGTATTTTTGCTAGCTTTCTGGAACTCGATATTTTCATAATTAGCTTTAATTTTTTTTAACAGATTGTTACAGAAATTTTTATAACGAACATAACTGATTTTAGATATTGGATCATCGGGATTCTTTTTCGTATTTTTATATAGTTTATCGCGATTTCTTATACATCGGAGCAATCCAGGAGTGATCCATGGTTTTATAATTCTTTTTCTGCAAGAGATGATGCGGGTGTATTTTTGTATAGCAGAGGTTATTGTTAATACCAATTTTTCTGCTGCACCTTCTGGATCTCTGTTACTTAAAATATCAGTAAAATCAGATGTTTCTAGTACACGAGTAACTGACGATTCATCCACGTAAGTGGCAGTTTCAGATGTTAATATATTTCTGTTTTGAAGTTCACAGCAAACCAATATAGGACAGTGATCAGTGAGAGGTGCGTCCAGCACATATGTAGAAGATTTCCTGCTACTTCGAAGGAGTATGTGGTCTATACAGTTCTCATTACGGGTGGGAAATAGGTGCGCTGGTATAAGACCATGTGTTGCGCATAGATTTAAATATTCTTCCGCTTGCGAATCATTTGACGAGCCGCTAATATTGATATTTAAATCACCAATAAGGACTATTGTTTTGGACTTTGTTAGCGAAGTCAGTACATCATCCAAGCTGTTTAAGAACACATTAATACAACGGTAAGAGGGAGATCGATACAAAGCAAGAATGACATGGGTAGTAGAAAGCGTAATTTGGAGGCAATTTGCCTCACAAAAACTGGGCTCAATAACCTCACATAATAAAGTATCTTTGGTATACACGATGAGACCGTCATTTTGATTTGTATAGCCCGACTTAAACGATCGGAAGTTCGGCAGTACGGGAATTATAGAAGTCTTACTCAACCAGCATTCCGATAAAACCAGAATGTCAACTTTGTAACTCAACCTGTCAAGAAGAACCAAAAGCGAGTCAAAATTGCAATTTATACTTCGTATATTTACATGAAGAATTTTTATACCACTAATATGAGTCAAGGATTCCTTACATTGCTCGGGAGAACAGAGTTGAGAATCAGCTACCAATAAGTTATCAATATTATCAAGTAAATTTTTGTGACCCATTATTTAATTCTGTTTGAAAAACGTATGTGCTAGTAACCAGCTCTCCAAAGTTTGGTGACATATTATTTATTTTATATATAGAAAGAAATAAGTTTTTAAATCCAAATACTTTTCTAATAATGGTACAAATGAAAGCTTTACCAACCCGTACACTGAAAGAGGCGATGTAACTGTTATTATACAAAACGGTAAGTAATATTAAACTGGTGAGTGTATGTGTAATAGTGTAATTATGTAAGTACATGGAATCCCATAAAAAATATACACAATATTTAAATTGAATTAAAATACAAGAATATAAAACTAAATTTGACATATTAATATAAAAATAAGTGTACACATTTGAATTGACTAGTCATTTTTTTACTGGTATATCAGATAAATCACTTTCACTTCTAACAACTATAAGTTTATCTCCTTCCTTCTTCCGTAATAGCACCTTGCCGTTAGAAATCCAGCAGTGTGAGTATTTGTTTAGCTTAGCGATTTTTTATTTCGATGCATGTTGACCTTGACAAGCGTTCATAGTTTTCCATTTTGATTTCTAAAGACTGTATTTGAAGAAGATTTTGTTGTTTGTCCTTCTCTAATTTGTCAATCTGAGTAATAATGGAATCATATTTCTGCGACAGAAACTCAACAGATGTTTGTATTTCAACATTTTGTCTTTTAATTTCTTCCACAGCTGCAGACAATCTTTCAAATTTCAAATTTTGTTCTTTTTTAAGCGCATCGAGTAGATCTTTAAATTCCACCATAAACGCGGCCAGCTTTTCACCAACTTCATCGGAGGGCGTACGCCTCCGTTTTTGTCGGAATGTCACATTTGGGGTCGATGCTCCAGTATCGACGTTGCCTTGTTTAACAAGACTTGGTTCCGAGACACAAGTCTGTTGTGGTGACGGTAACAATGACTTAGGGGGTGTTCTTTTCAGTGGCATTTTAATAGGAGGATGTACCAAAAAAAGAACAAAAAAAAAAAAAAAAAAAAGTAGAACTAAAAAGTTTGTTGTAGAACTAAAAACTTTTTCAACGTAGATTTGATCGCACGCCTCGTCGATATAAGCGACTGTTGACACGATAGGCTGCTGTTTAAGTTTATTGAGGTTGCGAAATTATTTATCTATACATTGGACAGTCGGATTCGCAATAATTTGCAAGAATTGCGTCAAGTACAAAGGTCAGGCTTTTGCTTTTTGCAACGGCTCACTATGGAACAAAGTAACTTTGATTTTGGGTAACACACACTTCACATACAATATTTATACGAGTTTTAGGCACGGATTACTTATTAATATATTATATAGTTAGTGTATTTAAAAAGTCACAACCAAATTTACACTTTTACATTTTTAAAGCAAAAAATTTTGCGGAGCTAACTTAACACACGTCTACATTCTCGGACGCGCGCGCGGGGGGGGGGGGGAGATTAACGCCGCATTATATCAAATCATACGGATCATCGGAGCTTTATCAAATATAAAATAGCCTCGAGAGAAGAATGAGCCTATAACTGTCACCCCCTAAATCGCCAATGACAATTCAATTATTCCTTTCAACAAACTGTCTAATACGCACTTGTACACGTAGGCGTGCGTGGGCCGCAGCCCGGATCTGAACCTGTATACCTTCCACTCGGCTATCACTCTGCAGGTGGTTTCGTCACCAAATTGCTCTCAATTTTCGATTGTAAATTAATTTGGAATGTTCCGAGCATTAAGTCCCAGCATGATCGGTGTCGTGACTCGTTACGGGCCTGCGATAGAGAGAGTATCAATTTTATCAATTTCAAAATATATGTAATTATTTGTATTTCGACAATAGAGACTGGTTGAAGGAAATGGTCTCCATTTTGATTGAATGTATCCCATGAATCAGTATATAGCAGGGAACGCAGAGAAATTGTGCTGAAGACATTCCGTTCCCAGTAAGACACTTCCGTTCCTTACTTTCCGTTGTATTTTTGAGGAATTGCGTATTGCGGAACTTAACCCCGCGCTTTGCCTCGCAACCAGAACGAGGAAAATAAACATATTAAATATTTAATTTTCTCAAATAGGAATGGAACCCACGCGCCCGTCGCGTTTACTATCGCACTCTTACCATAAAACAAAATATTTATTTGTATATCTATAATAATACATTTT
Source organism: Heliconius melpomene rosina (assembly GCF_056956725.1). Lineage (NCBI taxonomy): Eukaryota > Metazoa > Arthropoda > Insecta > Lepidoptera > Nymphalidae > Heliconius > Heliconius melpomene. The sequence goes on from NC_140396.1 coordinate 10,269,210, forward strand.
CTTTTATTTTCTCAGTTGAATTTTGATTAAATTGAAACGAGACCACCTCGGGACATACTTCCATCAAAAAAGTGATTTATTCAAAAGCTCCTCCACAAATGGCGATTGCGATTAGTATTTGCAAATATACTCATATCATTTAAATTGTGTCTGTTTCTTGTCTTCCTTTACTTATGACTCTATTTTAAATCATTAACTACTTATATGTAATTGTTGAGGCAGGGGCACAGGGGTGCGACTGTAAAAGCGACAAGTTGTGGGTTCAATTTCCACTCGAGGAAATGGAATATTTTGTAAGAAAATAAGATTACTGCACCATTACAAGCAACTTGATGAGTTTAAATTTGATACAGTCAAATAACCGTCGCGTCCCGTCCGTGGCGCCGCGGCCGCCCGACACTCGCGAGAGCCGGGTATGAACAGTGGGAAGTGATGATTAAAGAAATGTATTTTTTAGCCACGCTTGAGGCGGTAATGGCAGTGTCGTAAAGTCCCCGCAATCTGTTACACTTTTATTAAAAAAAATGCATACGTCCGTAATGACCTGCCGCCCCCCCCCACTCTCCCCTCCGACCGGCCGCGGACTTCCCACGAACAGTTTTATTATCTCATTAGTTCGAACAACGTCTTCATAACGCGTCGCGGCCGCGGGACATCTTTCATTACCGACGTAATGACTTTAATATAATCCTTCACTCCACTCTCCGCGCACCAACAACACATTAATATCCTCCCGGACCAGGATACGCACTTGTGACGCATCCATTGCGTCACGATTGTTACGACTGAGTTACATCTGTGAAGTGTAACGAGCAATGGAGTCGGTACAAAAGTTCACATCTTGCATACTATGTTATTGTTGTTCCAAAGCTGATTACGAAGAGCCTGAAGGCTAGAGGCCGGGGAAGGCGGGTCGAGGTAGCAGGGTCCCTCGGGGCTCGCCACTGTGCCCGCTGAGACTCCATCTGTTTACTCACACCCGCTAATGTTACCGTTTTACGGCTGTCCTCGCCCTGGGGCGTCACGACGAGCTTACTCTTGTTTTATTACACGTTTTAACCGTAATAGCGGAGATAAATGAAAGATAATAAATTACGACACTTGATTTATATTCAGATAACAGAACCGTAGAGCCGTTAATAGTATAAATATAATTACCGAAAACCATTACCTTCATTAGAAGAGATACCTATGGTGTAATATGGTGTAATAGCTCGCTAGCTTATGAAATACTCTCCAATATTAGTGTTATCTTCACCATACTGACCTCAACAAAGGAACATGATATATTGGGAGTATCACAAAGAGACTGGCACGTACTCGTAGGTCGTAGGCATATCTCAGCAATCTAAAATGTAACTGAAATGACACAAGTTTCTCAGCTATTGAATGTTACGAAACAATGCAAATTTATGCGTCAGAGATAATAGGTGACGCGTCGATGTGACGGACGGCGGGCCGCGGGCGTCTCGCTGACACTCTAGTGAGAGTGTGCGAACGCTCTTGCCGAATTGCTAAAGCTCGGCCGCAAATCACGACAACACTCTATCAGATTTATTATCGGCTGTGAGGAAACCTCTAAACGTTTGTCCCCCTTATTGGCATGGACGTTGCCCAAAGTGAATGTTTTCAGACCTGCGGTGACCGTACTCGGAGATACACTGTCATAAATGTAAAGCCATTGACGTTGTGATATAAGACTATATATATAAATATTTAATTTGTCACCTACTCATGTTTATTGGAAGAGAGAAGTTTGTGAAACATCATTAACCCTACTTTGAATTTCGAGGACAAAGCAACCCTTCGTTTTAAATTCACATTCAAATAGGATCCTTGTGTAACAAATTAATTTAGTAAACTAAATATTCATACTTTAGTTATAGTTTTTATAATATTATATGTACGTGTATACCATATGTGTGTATGTACGTGCACAGTAACTCATTAACTTGTATCTTAAGTAGTTTCTAAATATTTTCGATGAGTTGTTGATTCGACGTGTGTGAAGTTAAGTTTAATTTAGTAGAGTGGTTGCGCCCGCGCGCCCACGCGCTCCTACGCCGCGTCCCCGCCGCTGCGTGGGATTCATAAATTATAACAAACGCTTCAGTTTATTGCTTATTATATATTAATTACGATTGAACTATCTAAAATATTTAAGCGTTATATAATTTGTAATTTATAATCAGAAACGTAGGACGTGTCAAGTAAATGTCGTTACTGCGAGCTCTGATGGCGCTCGATGAGACTCGATGGCACTCCGTACAGAATTCAATTATTTCCCGTCAAAACCAAACGAGGAAATAAATTAGAAATACTCATAAAAGTGTTTACTATTTGATTGGGACGTCGCTTCGGAGTTTTCAAATTAAACTAATCTCATTTGTGTCGTAAACACGTAGATAGCTCTTCTTGTCAAAATCTAAATATTCAATTATTGTCATTAACAATTTTCTAATCAATTGACTTTTTAATTCTATAATCTTATTTACATTCTGTTTGGTGAAGTTTCGTGAGGGAATCATTTCAATTAAGATTTGAAAATTACATTTTAAAGTTACAGATTATAAATTTGAGAAAATATTTCGATTAAATTAATTTATTCTTAAGACTTTATCATCCCTGCCTCTGCTATGCTCTGCTGTACAGCAATATAGTGTAAACCTAGAAATAAGTATTTATAATTTATTGCATGATTTTATATTCCAACGGCATATCCGTTAAGAGAAATTTGAATTACTAACAAAGGCTGATAAACATTGACGATCGTATTTTTATCTTTAATCTTAACTTATTACTTCGAATGAGAATCGAACCCAAGACCCAACACAACAACGTTGATGGAGTAAGTTTCGTATTGTCAGTGTGTGTCCCGGGAGCCGCTGCGTGACCCTGCGATCGTATATTTTAGAAATAGTTATGGTTTCAAATGTAAAGAAATAATAAACACTGAAGTGTATTATTTATTTGTTCTAAGATGTTTATGTCTTTTATTCGTAATGAGTTCTGTCACTAAAATAACTTATGTTTCCATCGGTTTGTTCATTCGTATAGTTTAGTATAGTGATTATTTATAAATCTATTTCATTTACTCTACCTACATTAAAACAAACACAAATAAAAATAGATTCAGTCAGAGGCCGTCCTGGCGCAGTGGAAGACGAGAGTGATGTGTTCGATTCCCACTGGAGAAAGATTGTATTTCATTTACTGTGCTATTGAACAATATCTTAATTTTTATTAGTTACAATGTCTCAAGGATTTGGCACAAAGTGGAGAGCGGTGTGCTTGCTCTAATCAAATAATAAGTCATAAGTATGTACATCACAACAACACCGACCCTACTGCCGGCCATTAAGTAGTCAATACCCGGCAACGGGTTAAACTGCTTGTTGATACGCAAAGCAACAATCTCTCCGTTTTAATAAGAGATTATATGTTCTCATTTTAAGATGACGCCAACCTATGATTTAGTTTGACCTTGTGAGTGCAGGGCGGTGCGGGCCGGTGCAGGGGGGGGGGGGTGCAGGTACGAGTACGTCGAGCTTTCCTGGAACACATAATTTCTCATACGCAATAATCATCTGTTGCAACTTAATGTGAAGCTTTTATTTATCCTCCCGTGTGTTTCAGTGCTATATCCAAATTATATTTAACTAGCAACTTCCGCTGGCGTTGCCTGTTCAATGCGATAAAACAGCACAAGTACCTAGTACTCGTACACATGTTGTTTTATTGAGCTTAATTTAATATGAAAGGTGCGAAATACGTGCTTGCAATATAATTATGATAAGTAGAGTAGAGATTAGATAACGACATGTTTCATTATTTAACGTTTTATTATTTATTTTTATACCTTCACACACCATCCCACTTGTAGTAACCTGGGAACCTAGTCTTAAGACGTTTCTTCCGCTCCCTAATCTTTATTAAATAAGCAATATCTTTAATAACAAATTAATACGGGTTCACTTGTGTATAAAAATAATTTAATTTTTTTGACGATACAACGATAACAATAAATAGTATGTTGAATACAACGTAAAGTTAACAGAATATGAAATTAAATTTGTAATTATTAAATTACAAATTTAAATAAAATTAATTGAACAAATCATAGAAACAGAAGCTTAAAACTCTAGTAAGCCTGGCGCAGTAGGAACAGCGCGTCTCCAACAAAACCCTCCCGAGATATTAAGTTCAAGCCGAAAGTTAATTATCATTCCTAAACTTTTTGCCCCAGTTTTTGTCGATAATTTAATTTGTTACCTTTTACGAGCATGTAATACAACTCCTTAGGAGACGACGGCGTTTCGTCGCGGCGGCCTTCGAGCGTGACGGCTACCGGGCGGCGACAAAAACGTTATTATAGCGACCAGAGACCAGGCACTAGCGACCACCACCGACCTCCACCAGCACCAGGCCACACTCCCAGCGAGCCTTTGTGTTGCTTTTTTGTGCGATAATCTAATTGTTGAGGAAAAGTTTAAGTTTTATCTATTCTTATTATATGTATCTGAATATTGTTTATTATGGTTATTGAGGTCGTCGTAGCTGTAATATCGTCGTCGTCGTGGCGGCGGTTGCGAGTTCTATTCCTAATAGGGAACATGAACATTATTTTCATATCTTCGCTCTCGTAGCGTTGATTTCTGCCACTCAATATCCTGATAATTGGGCTGTGTCGTGTATGGCGTGTTTTAACGGTAGGTTCCATTTACTTACCAATTAAAAAGTATAGGTATTTCCAAAAGTGTTATTCGAGAAAGTGTCTTGCTTCAAAGTTAATTGAAAAAAGTAAAATAGATTTTAGTTATAAGAGAACCTACACGAGTGGTTGCTGTTAAAGCGTGAACAATAAAAGTTGTTTTCTCTTTTTAGCTTCATACTGTATTTTGCATATATCAATGTAGGCAAAGGGAACCTGGGAACATAGTGTTAAATCACTCCATTCGCATTCATATATTATTTCCGTTCTCCATTTCTGTCTAAATTCTTTTATATATAAATAATAATAAAATATATATATAAAAAAAATAATGAAGACAAACCTCTTCAAAACCTTCATCAAATAAATTATTATTTGAATACGCACTTGTATCGGACGTTATTAAAGCAATACTTGAAGTAGACTACAATAACAAGTTGAATTCTATTACTAACCGAAGTAACAATAACTCGTGTCCCCGACAGCTCACTCCCAGGGTCCAGAGCGTCCCAGTGGGGGACTCACTAGCACCGCCCGTCACCGTCACCATCCAAGCCTCTACACGAGGCGCGTCGGTTGTTTTTATTATTACAACGAGTTTACTTAGCGCTTTGTGAAAGTTGAAGACGAATCAAAATATTGATTGTTATTTGACCTTTAATGGACTGGACCTGTTCTTTGAGGTATATCAATGAGCGAGTCCGAGTTTGTGTTGGAATTAAATTTAAGCTTCTTTTTAAATTATTATGTTACTACATATTGTTAATACATATTGTTAAGTATTCTTATAATGGTTGACATATGTTTTATTCTTAGGTCGTATCCTATTTAAATTTAGCTGTAAATTGAAAGACAATTCAGTTTTAAACAGATTTACATATAGATTCTTCACTTTATTAATATTGTTACAAACTAAATTTAATTTAAATATGTAAATTTATTTTATATATTTACATTTAAAAAAGAAACAGAATTCCGCCGTACGGTACTCAAGGCTATATTACAAAGTACGTATGTAATGTAAGGTATGGGTAGGCGGGTAGGCGGGTAGGTGCCCGCGCGGTCGCCGCTGCGATCTCAATTATAGATAACTCTGCTTAGACACGGCCCATCACGGCGGCCGCAGACAATGGCCCGCCTCGCTGCTCACTCCTCACTCCTCACTCCTCACTACTCACTGCTGGTCACTTCTATCATACAACACTATTGAACTTCATACTAATATCCAAATATCCGTGATGACGCCACCACGCCACCGGCCAACATTCTTTTCTAGACATTAGTTTAACTATAGGTAAAAGCGGAGAAATCGGCAAAGGGTAAAAAAATCTGTTTAATAGTAAACTAAAAAAAATATGTAAAATTGATTGAATTTCAACTGCTATAAGAGTAATAATGCGTTAGACACAGAATGTGTCAGATAAAAAGTATCATCAAAGTAATAAAAAGTAAACTTTTTAGAATATTCTAACAATTATTAATATGTAAAATATACATCGTTTTGGTCTCGTACAGTGAGTTAATGACAGATAAGAGTTATATTATAATATATTATATGTATAGTAACTACAGTGTTAAAACTCTCTGTTTCTCACTTTTCTTACCAAAATGAGTAAAACGGAAAAAATCATTCCTCTAAGTGAGAATGGAACCCGTAGCCGTCGCGATTACAAACAGAGGCTAACAATTCCAACATGCTTTTAGAATCTTAGAGAAGGAAGGAGTCGATTTTTAATGTATGATGTCGAGGGCGCTGACGCTGTCGATGTGCGCCGTGAACTCGCTCTACAGTCCTAATCTCTAAGCTGAAAGGTGCCTTCCGTACTCTACTTTTTTGCGTGTTTTACTTGCTAGCAGGAACTTGTCAGTGAAGTTACATATTAATCATAGACAGACTTGAATTGGGACTTTTGTAGATGTTATCTAAGTATACGGATGTTGTCGAAATAAATTGTTAATGATTTTTAACATATTTAACATTTTATATCGTTCACTTTGAACCCTACAGTTAATTTCGTTGCTTTTTTAATTCACTACACCTCTTGACATTGTATTATGAATCAAACATAAAATACTTAAATAAGAAGGCGTAAAGGGTCTAAGCCGTGGCCGCGCTCGAACGCAAATAAATGAGGCGAGTAACTGACGCGATAGCATCGACAGCTCACCAAATTAATTGGGAACCCATCATCACATACTCGTAGTGGAGCTGTTTATGTTTGTACCCATTTGTTATGTAGTAAATAAGTAGGTAAGCTTCTTAGTAGATACTACTTAGTTGTTTAGATTTTCTGCCTCCAAATAGAAATGCGAATACAATTTTAATTAAGTGTTTTTAATAATTTTTTTTGTGATATGTATGACCTAAATAAACAATTTGTATTTGTAGATTCAGATACTGTTAGAAGAATGTTTGAATGTAGATTTTCTCGGGCTTCGGATCTTATCAGAGCGAAAAAAAAACAATAATTCATTAATACGACTGTGGAATCCGCAACCACTGCGTGTAACTTGGAATTGTAACAAAGGATCAAATTATTATTTGTAGCTGCGAATATGACTCACCTCGCACTGATCGAGTGAAGAGAGGTGCGTCAGACACGCATCAACTATTGCTACATGTATTTCTTTGACATTCAATATAATTATCTAGAATTAAATAGTAAATAAGTATTAGCGAAGTAGCTTCACTGGACTTTAATCTGGCGTTTATAAAGCAGCAGCAGCAGCTGCCGCCAGTTTTGAAAGTAAATGCGTCTGGATGTGGAATGGCTGACTTCATTACCGATTACGCGGTTATTGTACGTACGATGCACAAGTGTTGGTTGTATGTACCACCCCCCCCGTGCCGGCCCCCCCACTGAGGCGTCTGATTTCCTTTTTTTTTGACCGCATTTCTTTGTTTCGTACCTGATCTACTTTTATAAGAAGCAAAGCGAAGTCAGGTTCAACTTAAATAAAGTTCATCATTAATCATAATTTGTCTCAGACATGTAAAATACTTTGCCTTTGTAATATTTTTATTATGTTTCTATTTCAGTAAGCAATCTGGCTTTGCTTTAACTATTGTGTCAAACAAATATTATTATAGAATTATAAAATTTTTATATTTAAAAATATGATCATATTACCTTACGTATTGCACCAAGTAGGCAACGTTCAGTGTTTCATAAAAACGAACGTTTCCCAAATAAGTATAAGGAACAAAGTAAGTATGTCCTCTACATACTCGTCACGTCTTCATAGTGAAAACAATGAAAACACCTCTCGACTTTTCTTTACCACAGTTAACTCCAATTACTTTACCCATTAACTGTAGAAGACATACATATTTACATATCAATATTAATCTAAAATTGATTAAAATAAAAAAATATAAGAGTATTCTAAATCAAATCTATTAGTTAATAGCAAGTGCAATTCTTATATAAATAACTAGCGGACGCGCGCAGCTTCGCTTGCGTATTTAGGGGTGAATTCTAATAAACCATGAATAAATAGATAGTTTAGATCTGGGCAGGCGCGCTGTCCGCCGCCGCTGACCGTCGCGGTGGTCGTAACGGTCTTACGAAGGGTTAAAATGAATTAGCTCCAATAATTGGATACAGTTAGCGTTGACGGATGACCAGCGACACCACATTCCTTCCCAGAGGCTCGCCAGATGCCGACATACGGACATTGATTATAAATGAACTATTTTATATTTTTTTCCTTGTATTTTCCTTATAGGAAAGTTTCTTTTCAGAGCTGCTTACATTTTTTTATGTTTTATTAATTTCCTGCATAATAATATAACAAATGGCAGTAAACATTTTTTTTTTCTGATTCACGCTATATCCCGCATGTAGAAGGGTAGAGTGAGGCTAGTGTTGAGACACACCAATCCCCACTTTTCATCTAATGACTGAGAAAATCTGAGTGCTGAAACCACACAAAGCAATATTTTCGCCTAATTTCGAGGCCGCGTGTTATAATGCAGAACCTAACGCCGCATCCTTAACCTTCCACAAAAAGATTTCTCTTCAAATGATGCTATATTATATTATTACATTTATTTTTGCATTTGTGAATGGATAGTACAAAAATATTGTCCTTCCTTAAATATTCATTTGTATTATAATAAGCTCCAAGCGAGACCGCGAGTAATCCCTAGCTAGCGCGGCGCGGCGCACGGGGCTCTAATAGCGGTCGGTCTGCGGCCGCTGCGGTCGCCAGCACCGAGCTGGGGCTGCGGCGGTGAGCCTCGTCGTCCATACTCAATATGTTCATACTCGATAAAGCAAAGCAGCTCAAACTCTTAAATACCGTTTACGAATAAACGACATGTTGAAATTCAACATACTTGCATTTTTTTTGTTTACACAACTAGCACTATGTAACAATATACATACGAGTATATTTACCTCAACAATAATAAAAGTTAAGGTTTACGCTGTATCCCGCACACAGCAGGGTAGGCATTGATTAAGGCAACAGATACCGCAGTAAACGTGGCTAAATACTGGCAAAATATGATCTGAATTTTCCAAGCACTGCCACGAAGAAGAAGAGGGAAGGCAGAGGGAATCTAGTATTAAGAAAATCCGTTCTCCATTTTCCGTCGAATTTTGGAGGCATTGCGTGTTGAGTGATGGAACTCAATATCAGAGCGAAGACATAGTTCATTTCCTTGAGTGAGAATAGAACACACAACACACACTTGTGCTCCAGCAGTGACAAAGTTTTTGAAAGCAAAATGGTATACAGCTATATTTCTGCAAATGAAGTGGTTGTACTACCTTATACTTTACATTGGTGTAGCACAACCGGCCACTGTCTGTCGGTAATGACCCCGCTCTCTGCGGTTCTCTCCGTCGCTCGCCGTTTTTTGATAATAACTGAAGCACATTTAGCGTCGCCGCAACAACTGCTCGGAACGCTTTAACAGACTTTCCGCTGTCAGAAAATGTTAGGAATATTTTATTACAATAATTGTATCAAACCACCACCACGATCTCTTAATTGCCTCGCGTATCTACAGACTGCTCTTATTTCTTGCAAAATGGGCTTTGCTGTGGTGAGTTTGAGCCTTCAAAGTAAAAATAACGAGAATGGAAGGTCTTATTATTATATATTCTGAGTATTAATGATCTCCGGTTCTAACCTACCATACAAGAGATATATGTTTTGAGACACGGAATATTTATTTATGCATGTTTTTTGTATTATATTTAGTTTCACATTTCACGTACGTTTTATATTTAGGACTTCGTTCTCTCTAACTATCCCTCAGAGAGTGCCAAACGGTACGGCCTCTACATATCTCTTTCGCCTCGTCCACTGTCATCAAACTCTTCCTACATGCCCTCCGGGGTGTCCTCATGCTTTTAACGTGACCTTCCTCCAGTATTTTTCATACTGTGTTTTCGAAAGTCAACCGAGAAGTCAACTTAAGTTAAATTTTGTATTATTTTCTCTCCCTCCTTTCCTCCTCGAAGAGTAGGTACGAAGACGTTGGTGACAATGGACGAGGCGAAAGAATATGCAAAAATCGTAGCGATTGGGGCTCGTGTCTCTCTGGCTAATCCGCTGGAATAAGGCGTTAAGAAACTTTTCCAATAGTCAAATATTAATGTCTACATTATCTCTTACGCAGGGTTACTCTCTAAATTCTCATATTATATAGAAATGAATATTCCCAAGCAGGTTTTAAAACTTCCTCCTAACGTTTTATATAAGTCTCTTATAACACAAACAGTATATTAAATCAGTTCCATACATATGTACATACACTTACTCTCCTCTTATCTCAGCCGAGCTGCGATCGACGGGCGCGATACATGGATATTAAACACTTCGCCCGTCGTAGCTCATCCTTGTAGTAGACTCTTGCTGGAATAAGGCCCGGGTGCGCCTCGCCGTGTCCGTGAGCGCGAACTAAGAGAAGACAAATAAATCATAAGGTAGAAATATAGCACTACATCCATTACACTCCTACAGCTCATCATGCACTATACTTACTTGCAAGTAGAAAAGGATGTTTTTTCTTCAGAGAATGGTATTTTTGTGTTTGCAAACAATTTTTAGTTTTAATTGTAGCGCTAGTGGGACACGAATATTATTACTAGTATTAAACCTGTGCGTTCTTTACTTTTAGGGACAGGGGACAATCTAAAATGTTTCTAAAATTCTCTATATTTGTTAATTATAAATCAAATAAAATGAACTCTTCTATTTCCGTTATATATAAAATTGAAAAGTCTTTGTTTGAGAGGAAACTAAGATGAACCACACCTTATTTTGTTGCAAATACATTGATATAGTAGCTTCGATGTAGGAACAAAGGTGAGCAGACATCAGCGGGCTGGTACGGCGCGTAAACCGGTGCTCTTGCATCTGTAGCGCGAGTAATGTTTCGAAGCTGTGATGTATCGCCGGTGTCTGCGAGGTAGCGCTCGCTTTGTGAGGTTGAACTGTTAGTAGGTACTGTACTCATTTTTGTGTTGTATATATTATTCTATTACAGATTTATTAATACTTGTGAGTATCAATAAATAATATTGATTCATTATCATGAGCACAGAAAGGGCCTAATGACAATTCTATGCGTAATTAGTAATTACTACAAGGAATTTGAACCCATGGTCTTCTTGCCAAAAAATACTAATAAATGTTAAAGCTTAATAGAGAGCTTCGACAATATACTATATATTATATTGTCGATTAATTAACAATTTAGTTTTTATTTTCCTGTTAAGACAGATTACAGATTACAACTGTGAGTTCCGCCATACTTGGTTATTTGGTTTGTTCTCGGCATATCTGATATAGGCACCTCTGTGCGGACGGTGTACTGTGTGCTGTGCTACACAAGTCTACAAGTTAGAAAATATATGTATAAGCGGAGCTTACATAAAGTGAGTCTCATTTGTGTAATATGTGAAGATTGAGCGGAATTCTCCGAGCACCCGCCTCCACAGCGACACCGCGACACCACGACACCGCGACACCGCGCGGCGCACGCGGAACTGCTCGCTGCAGAATGCTGCCCTTTGTGGGGACAATGGCAGAGATAATGTACTGGAGAGGTAATGTAATGTATTCATTAGAACATCACTTATATATTCATTCGTTTAAAAATTATCTTTGCACCCAACATAGTAACAGAGAGAAACACAACCCTTTCTCTGCTTCAAATCCAAGTTAATAATTATTTTTAGAAATCTACATTTATATATATTATTTTGTTCACATTTTTTAGGTAGCTTTTGTGGAGTTATATTTGCGAAACAAGTAGACCTACATACAAACAGGCTCTACTCTAAGTCAGCGGATACTGCAACAAGTCAGTCGCGGCGGTCATTGCGGGTTCGAACTAACGCAAAAAACACTTTGTAAATGAATTGCTAATATTTAATAAATGAATGGAAACCAGATTGCTGCAACTGTCTTACGTTACATACATATGTACGTGTGTACATGGTGACTGGTGCGTGCACTAGGCGCTGGACTCTGCTTTGTTCACTTGTTTCATATATTTTTGTTATTACTCTCTACTTCCATTAAAAGTGTACTTTAAAATCAATTTGTTCTGATATTTAAATAACTATTTGCATATTTCATCAGGCAACTAGAGTCCGACAATGGTTGTCAACTTCATCATCGATCAATTTTCTGAAATATTTTTACTTCGACATTATTTTCTAGATTTATAAAGAAATAGTTTTGAATTATTTATCATACAATAGGCTGAAAGACTGACATAACAGATCCGCCGTATGTTCCAATTTCTGCAATTCTTCCGAAACGATAGAAAATCAGTTTTGTCTTTGAATTAACTATATATGAGGGTGAAGGTACCCATAGACCATCGTTGATCCGCCGCTCATGTTACACCTGTACATTTATAAAACATAAACTTAAAAAATGTATTATAAATATCAAATTAAACTAAAACTATTGGTTAATTAGAGCAGTTTCCATCAAGGGCGAGGCCGGCGAGGAGGTCCAGCTTCGATATATTTTTAATTATATGATCAGAATTGAAGTATGGTTTCGGAATGCGACTGCGATGTAGATCTCTAGTTTACTGCTTGTTACTTACAGGGATATCGTTAATAAAAACTACTAAATGATTGAGATTATCTTTTAGGACGGTTTTAATACACCGACATGTTTTTGACAACATGTTACCGGCCGAGCGCCTGCAACCGTCTATTAAAGGCTGCTATAAGTTTGACTTAATGTTTTATTCGTTATCAACTCTTTTTTATGTCTTTATTTAATGTCTTATGTTTTGACTCATTTCTTATATTCTGGTTAATTTTATGTTTTTCCGTTATCATTATATTTGATGACATTGAGGAGAGAATTAAAGATTGAGTTCATGAGTATTAAAATGCTTAAAGGTATTTTTCGTTTGTTCTTTCTTTAACAAAAACATATATTTTTTTGTCTTTAAGGTGGGACAATATTTAAAAAAAATTAAATATAAAAGCTTAAATATAAATGTTTGTTCCATGTTTTGTTTCCTTCCTTTTTTAATATCCATGTTAGTTATTTAGCGACGAAGTAGTGAGGTCACAGAAGAGACTAGTCCAACACCTACTACCTACATAGCTAAGGCGACGTTTTACATTCTTACATCTAACAAATGTTGTACTGTTATAGAAAAAGTATAATCATTATCAAGCTACCACAGATTGACAATAATGATGATTATTGGCGGACTCAACGCGCTTTGTATTATTACCGCAAGGAAATAAAAATATTTAATAAACGAGAATCGAACTGCGACATTTGTTATATTTACAGTCAAACGTTGGGCCTCCTTACATTAATAAATGTATCAGTAAACATCTCAATCAGGATCAATTTCCTACTAAGTCAGAAATTAAAGTCAAATTAATAACATACCACTTAAATATGAGTTTACTATAATTATCTAATTACAACTAAACGTTAGTTAAACTAACAAAAAATTATAAATTGAGCGCGACAGAGTCGGCTGCGCGGGCGCACCTGTGTGACCTGTGGCCGCGCAGCACGCTCCACGTCAATCGCACTGTAGTTGGTGGGTAGTCAGGTGTAATTACACTCGACCGGGGTGACTCGACTCGACTTGCGTTTCCTGCCACAAATAATTGCGACCTCAACTGTCACGCGTGTTTGTACATTTGTCTTGTTGTATGTCATTTTGTCGGAAATCAGATGCTCCTTGAAATTGGCTAACTGAGTCATTTTGTACATTATACTATTTATATACATCTTCGTTAGATTCTTGGCATTTTGTATACTATCGGTAACAGGTGGATGATGGTGAACAGATGAATTAAAATATTAAAAAATACATGTAGATATTGGTAATGTACAAAACATATTATGATAGACAAATAAACTTTATATTCATATTTATACATAGACAAATACAATATGTTTCTGGTCTAAATATACCTACATATATGTACCCGCGTAGCTCGTATGTGCGCATACTCTGCATGCCATATTTGATGTTATTAATTTTAAATAGTTCCTTAGCAAGTGAGATCTCTATCGACGTCAAACATTGCAAAAGTAACGGCGGCAACTGGCTCGTACTGACATAAGTTATTAAGAACCTGATACATTAGATAAAACATATTATTTTATTTATGCTTACCCTCATATTTAAAAAGAAATAACGTTATAACAATTTAAGATTTAAAGAATATTCACTCAATTATGGTGATATTCAATGAAACTTTAAAAATTGATTATATTTTTTTACAATTATTAAATTATTTCATTTTCAAATCTCACATGTCACAATTTTATTTTCTTTTTGCCTTAATTTCTATTTAATAATTTATATGGCATATTTGAATAAAATTAAAAAAAAAAAATTGATTTCACATATATATATATATATATTCAATAAAACATGTTTATTAAATTATATACTTATTTTAAAATTATATTATATATCTTTCAAAAATCATAATAACATTTCTGAACTGTTAGCGTGGACGGTCAGCGCAGTATGAAACCGCCCTAACTCTCTCGGTCCCAGCAGGGGTCGGTTTCGGGCGAACGGGGCAACTCTTGCAGCATTGTTTTGACGGCCGGCATCTTGCTCGTATACTACTACACTTGCAAAACAATCTATTTTAGACCTTATCGTTTACGAGTAAAGTTCAAATTGTACGAACACATACAACCACTCAACTTCCAACTCTACCCCGTCAATGATAGAGTCAGTTTTCAAACGACGTTGAAGTGTCTGCGGCCGAAGTCACGATTAATTACGGCAGTCGAGTAATGTTACCGAAAATGTATATCGCAATATTGTGAACTGTTTAAATGAGTTTTGGTCCGCTTCAATATTTATTTGACTCGGGCGTGACGGACGGACGGACGGACGGAGCCGCGCGCCCTCGTATGCTCACCGGATGGACTTTCGCAATCATGTTCCTCGTTACTTATCACAGATTACAACTTGTTTCAAATTAAAGCGTGGGAAACTGGTTACGTATTTATTAAATGATTTATTTTGGCCTAAAAAATAATTATTGTTATCTTAAAAAGTATATCATAATTTTTATTTAGCGAGAGAGTAAATTGTCCCGATTTCTTTAATTTGTAAATGATAAACAAGTTGAGTAACTTTTAAATTGTGTTCTCAATAATAAACTACTAGATTAGAAATTGAATTGTAAAAAGTCATCCAAAATTAATAAGATGTATCTAATGGTAAGAGCGCGCGTCAAAATACTATTGTTACAGCTCTGTCTGAGTCTCTCAGTGCAGGCGAAGTAACATTATCTTGATTTCGTTTTTACTGCGGTAGTAGTACTAGTAGTTGCGTGTTCAGGAATGTTTCTGAACACGCCTACATGTGTCGAGGGAACGTACGTTGTAACAGACACGAAAAATAAAAAGGAAATTATATCAGGAAAATGGAAAAAGAGAATTCTCTCTGAATATTTATATTTTATGAGTTTTGGATACATCCAATAAAAAATAATAGATTTGGATCAGTTGTAATATATTTTATTATAAAATGTGTCAAAGAATTGTTTTAAAACAGATTCTGAAAGTATGTACAAATCATTTCGAATATTTTTTTAGTTCCATTTCTGTCGTGAGAGTTTCTGCCGAGTGCTGTGAGACCCTCGCAGCAGTACCCTCGTACTCCCGCGGTTTCGCGATCGTGAACTATGACCGCTTACTTTTAGTTTATTTGTAGCGCTCATAAATGAGAATTCGTTTGGAAATTACAATAGCTGTGTGCATATTTTTGATAGGTCCGAATGTGAGTGAAGTTGATTTATGGGGGTCGGTGCCCGCTCGGGGAACTAATTATTTTATATTTTAATTTGTTCGTTCTAGTAACAAGACTAATCGCGGCGTTAATTTCTCTCACTCAATACGCAATGTCTCGGAAATTTGATATGTGCATGAGGAGGAACGAGGACGGAGGAATTAACTTTTTAAACTTTTTTTATGTATATTCTTTAAATAGCTTGTATATTTTGTTTGAAAGTTAATTTAAAACAATTCCACCATCTAACGTTACAGTACTTCCCGGTGGGTCCTCTCGTTACTTTATGTTTCCGTTAACATCGAGCATTCAGTTTCTTTACCTTGGGGACCGCAGACGTAACTTAGGACAACAAACTATCTTAAGTTTCATATATTTTATTTCCGATATTTTCGAGAAGAGGCAGTCGCTGAGGGTATAAGGACAAGTCCACTCGCTTTTCGCTTCGCTCTCTGAAACATTTTGTGTTGATAACCGAAACGTTGGGACTTTTTCAAATAGGTTAGTAAAGGGTATGGTCTAAATAAAATCTTATAAATCAGCTTTACGCTATATCCCGCACACATCACAGGGTAAGCAAAGTGAACCTAGTGTCCTGACACTTCGTTCCGCACTTTTTATACGGACGATATGGTGTACTGGCTAGGATACCTGGTTGTCACTTAAGAGGCTCGGGTTCGATTGCCGGTTTTTTTAAAGTAAAAATAAAAATTGGAGAAAATGAAATATTTATTTAAATCTATATTTTCATTTCTTCGCTGTGAGTTCGCGCTTCACTTTTCACAATAAAGCGTAAAGCTGATAAAAACATTAAAACAACAAGTTCAAAAAATGTTTTTATAATATGTTTGCAGTACTGTATATTGAGTATAGCATTTTTTTTTAAATATGGGAAGATATACTAAAATATCTTAAAACGACGACGTATAGCGTTGTTAGAATGTTCAGTTCACGCACTACGCACACTGCTGCCCACTGATTGTTCAATAATTCCTAACAATTATATGAATAAAGAGTTATTCTTATAATTTGGTGAGACACAAACAGAGGCGAGGCGGCTGCAAGTCATGCGCGCTAATAGAGACCTCCCCTCCACCCTCCGCCCACTCTCCGTCCCTCCACGGCCGTGAGACGGTCAGACCACTGACGGTACCGGAAATATAGAAATACCTCCAATATATACTCATTACAATATAGTGTCATTTTCCATATATCCTTTGCTTATTACTTGCAGCCTGCCAAAATATGATTTTAATTATTTCAAGAGATGTACCTGCTGCTTGTAATTAAATTATATTAAAATACATTTTTTAAACAACTTTCAATAGTTACGTTACAAAATTAATTATTATTATTGATATATCCCAACATCAGGTACGTTCTTATAATTTTACTAACAATATCGTTTTTCCGAACAGAATTTCGGAAACAAATTGTATGAGCTCCAACTCTGAAATTTAATTTTATCATAGCGAAAATGATATGACTACTTTAAAGATTTATTAGAGAACATGCAACTGTAGCAGTTATCTATGTATCGGCAGACAAACAGACAAACAAACGAGTGACCTTAATGTATGAGATACCCAAAATCAGTGGGCTATTATCAAATGATCTCGAGGCGCAGCGCTGTCATTATCAAAGCGAGGGTACCCACCTACCCGGCAATTATACTATTACATATGAAGCTCGGGCACAAAGAGAATGCTCCGCTTCACTCCTTGTTATATATTTGATTAAATAAAGCAACTTCAAGCTCTATTGCATAGCGGTGTAGACAGATGGCACCTAGTGTCAACGCACTCCGTTCTCCACTTTCACTTCAGTCTTTTGATTGCGGAACTTAACGCCGCGCTTTATCTTGCCCGAGTGGAGAAAAATTCATTCAGTCGAGTCGGGGTCGAAGTAACAATCTTCTTGCTCACGGGCACTCATTGCCCCACTGCGCTACGACAGCCTCTCTTACATTGTATACAATATACTGTCAATATTATACACATATCTTATATGAGGTGCGTTGTTCATTATAAAATTAATTGTCTTATACATCTAATTTCTCAAGTGAACTGATACACGCTACAGTACAGGGTGGATCAATATGTGTACATTGCGTACTTAAATATATGTACATTTTTATGTTTACATATAATTTTAAACATAGTGAATAGACAAGACAGTGCTCACCCAGCATTGCCACCTTTCGTGCATATCAAAATAAGCAATAGAGTTATATCCTCAATAGGTGCAATAGGAGCGTACCTCCGCGGTAGCGTGACGGACGGACGGACGCTACCTGCCAATTAATGCTTCTATTCCGTTAGTCGTGTGAACGACGAGCGCGCCCCGCGGCTCTGCCTCATTTACGTTGGCGAATTTACACCAATTGAGATTGATAGGATTTCACTTTGATTTGTAGGCAGAGGGAACCTGAGAACCAGGTTTACAGTCACACTTTATGCTTGTAAAATAGCTTAATTAGTAAAGAGTAGTAGAAGCGCAGTTATGTCTGAGGCGGTCCTGTAGTAAGACTTCAATGTAAGCACGATGGTCCTGGATTCGATTCTGACTCGGCAGAATGATTAAATTATTCCTAGACAACTGGCAATGATTCGGAAAATTGGGCAAAAGGAGGAGAATGCAGTGTCTTAACTGAGAAGAGGATTGCCCTACCCTCTTTCTATTCTGTTAGTGGGGAAAGCGTAAAGCGCTAAAACGTGAAGCACAACTATATGTAAACGAGAACAATTTGTGACATGTACATAAGTTTATAATTACCGATATAGAAACAAGCTCTGGTTTAATTTTAATAGGGATTACATATATTCAAATTTATGAAACCATAGGTTAAGTATGAACATCCCACTAAAACATCCTAGCCAAGTGGTACAAACCAGCCAAGTCTCGATGAAGCTGGTGTTTTTTGTCGTCGACCGTTGAACGTTCTCTAAACATAATTACTTGTATCTACAAGTCAACGGCCAAATCACATTCAATTTAACTATATTTAGAAAGGCTTGTTTATTAAGGTTCTGTATACATTATATATTGGATTACATAAATACTACTTTGTTTCCGCGGACTTTTAAAATGAAAAAAACCATAGAAATTTAGAGCAATCCTCCTTCATGCTCGCCTACACTCCATCTAACATTTTAGATTTCCAATTTGTAAGTGCGGTATTTTAGTCTATAGGTGCGTGAATACGCACCTATAGACTAAAATACAGTCGTGTCGTACAGTCGTACAAGTGACTGACAGAATTGTCAGTCACGCACTAACAGAAGAATGTTATATATACAAATATACAAATATCAGATATACCAATGCAGGATTTCATTTCCAATTATAGATCAATGTTTAAAGCTAAGCTATAAATAACCTATTTTTCCTTTAATGAGTGCATTAAGTATACGTTTAAATAAAGAGATCTATTTGAAGCGAGCCAGAACTAGCGATTAGGCAAATTTTAGCCTCAAACTTGTCTATCATCGAGGAGTCGGCAGTCAGTCCACGCGGCGGTAGCGTGATGCTGCGGTAATTGTTAAATTATACACCAGCCTGTATATGTGATCGACGCTTCTGTGAGACTCGCCTTTTGGTACTGCTTTGTTTGTACTATATAGAGAATAGTTCATACATTAGTAAAATACTCAATTATCTCCTAAAATGTTTTAATAATTAATAATAAATATGTTTTATAAAACTTTTTTCTTAGCTTCAAACTGCATTTCTAGAGTAATTAGAGAGTAGTATAAATAAATAATATAAAAAATTATAGTTAAAAATTAGGATTACCGGTAATCGTAATTTAAACGCATGATGCTTTCATATTGACAGTTTAATTGGCTTTAACTGTACTTTTAACTCTATTTAAGTAAATCGATTTCAATATAATGATCTCTTATAGAAACTAAAACTAATAAATGACACAGTGTGCCAACTCTAGGAGTTACAGTTACTCAGTACGGTCGTGGGCGCGTAGTTTATTGTACTTTTATTTTTTCAAAGTTATTATCTTTCCTATTAATATAATAATATTGTGCTTTATTTGTACTATAATCACATTACATATATTCATATACTATTATTTTTAAAGTTATAGAGTTTGCTTGGTTCGACACTCTGATCTCAAGAACTATTTTCACAAATGAGGACTTGACATAAATTAAATTTCTGTTTGTGTTGGCCAGTGCAGTTATCGAGTAAGGCTACATCAATATTGCATGTGAGTCAATGCGGAACTGTTAGTTATTTATTAAAGTATGTTTTATATAATGTAACACATGCAGTACGCACCGAGGTACGCTACAGCGGGGTCGGTGTGAAATTTATTATGGAAGCAATTAACTTAAAAAGCTGTTCCGTTCTAGACACCACTCTGAGTAATTAATAATAACTTGCTTTAATTACACCCATTATCTAATATTTCTGCAAGAGTTATCAATAAATGGTTATAATTCCGAGGCGTGAAAATGATTTGTTCCTACTTTAATGACACAGCCAACATATTGTGTTAGAATAGATTCCGAATGAGAGTTCAATTCACAGCCGTCATGTACATTCCCACTATAAATATACTTATTCTATGGAATACTAAGAATTCATTTTTTTAACTTCATGGTCATATATGGCAGAGGGAACCATAATATTTCCTTTATTTTATTAATATAAACAATACATTCCCTCGAACAGGAATCAAAAACAAAGCCTTCGTGTTTCCAACTCGACGACCTCAATACTGGCAACATATTTTGAAATAAATTGTGGCAAATGAACAAACACATAAACAGTCTCTACCAATATTGTCTAATAGTAAGACTAGACAAAGCTCCGTGACCTCTACGGCCGTGGACGTAGAGTCCTCACGTGAGTGCCGTCAGTGCCGTCAGTGCCGGCAGTGAGGTGGCGCCGGCGGGCACGATTTACTTATAATTTCATTTAATGCCCATGCTTCTATGGTTTTTATTCTGTATCAAATTACACGCTACAGATAATTGGCGCATTCGTTACTCGGTACACGTCACGTATGAATCATTTGAAGCTTTCACACCAATTAAATGATACAATATGAAATATAGGACGACGACTGAGCGGTGCAATCTGATTACTTAAACGGTACATTGAATACCTGACGCGAGGCACTTGTGATTGTCATAATGACTTCTGAGGCCAGTCGTGGCGCAGTGGCGCGAGTGTGCGGCTGTAATCGCGACAGGTTGTGGATTCAAAGTGTTTTAATGGTGACGGATAATATTAGGTTCCCAGGTTTCTTCCGCCTACCCTGCTATATACTAGATGCACCGTGAGCCTAAAAAAATAAGAAAAAAGGACATAGTACATATTCGGAGCTGTCTGCAAAACACACTTTAGTTCAAATTTATTACAGAATAAAATCTCATGTAAGTTTGGAATAATTAATAAATATATAATTACAGACCGACAAAAAGCTGCTGGAACATGGGAAGGTACATTTGATTACTTTAAGTGAGTAAGTAAGATAATCTAAATGATACAAGTCAATCAGTACTAGCAGGTGGCACCTGTGCCTCAGCCAGTGCCTGGCGTGACATTGAAACAGACCGTGGACACATCAACGGCGGCGTTAAACCCAGCTAATTGTCGGTAATGTCGGTAATTGCGGTAATTGCGGTAATGGTGGTGATAGTGGTAATGGCCGCTATTACGGCGAACACTGCCTATTTACTTAACTAAAAGTAAGAGTTACGTTAGATATACATTAAATTACTCTAGTTGTAGTCTTATTTCTTGTTGTATTGAGGTTAACGGGTTTCTAAATGTTTTATGAGTATTTTTATTATACGAGTACGTTATATAATTATAAGGTCTCATAAAAATATTACTGTATATTACTTCTTAGAATAGTTCTTATTTTTTTTTTAAGTATATTTTATAATGGCAGACAGCTTCACACGCCTGAACTAGAAAATCATTAATTTTCTCAGCTAAATTTCTTTGGTAATCTAACAATATTATTATTTTAAACACAACTTTCATACATAGAAAAGTAAATGCAATTATACAATAATTTTATGATTATTTGTTGAACAAAATAATTTATACAGCCACTTCTCAATTTGTAGAAAAAGGTTGGTTTACAGTTGGAAATGGATTCTGTTAGTTATCCTTTAACATCCTGGCTATTTTTTTAAAAAATATTTTCTATGTACAGAAACAACTTTTCTACAGATTTATTATAAGTATAGATAGATATAGATATAGATAACTATCATTTTATATGAAACACCGGCCGCCGCGGGCCCGCGTCGGGAGCGCCCCTGACTGAGCAGCACTAGGTACCTCTATTAGCATATTACAGCGTCGACGAGCCACATTATTGTCATTTTATATCTTAAGTGCTCTACTTAATTGTTTTAAAGCAAATTGGTGGCCAGTTTACATATAAGGGGAGTAAGGCATTGAAGTTATTTTAGAATTGCTTTTCTAACTTATGCTCACTTCAAGTATATTTTTAAAAGAGCAACTGTTGAGTTTCTTGTCGGCTTCTCTTGGCAGAACTGTCTGCCGAGCCGCTGGCACTGACACTAGCTGCTGACACTACTGACGTTTGTATGTACTGGATCAAGGAATGGTAATAGCCTAATTAAACAAAAGTTTTTTTAATTTTGAATTCTGTTCAATTCACTTAAGGAGATATAACTTAATATTGTGTTTAACAGACCACGGAAATCCTATCCTACTATCGTACTTCATACTAGTCGTACCTATTTGTATTTCGGTTTTTGTATTATAAATGTAAAAGTTTGTGAGGATGGATGTTTGTTCGACTTTCACGCAAAAACTACTGAACGGATACTTCAAAAAATTCACGAGATCCATAAATTTCCCATATTGAATTGAATGTTTTTATTTACAGAAATACAAACATTACAAATACAAACTTTAAGGGTTAGCAGTAAAAGCGAGCCATTAATACTCAGGCAGTCCCGAGCATAAATAAATAGCAACGGTTTACACGATCGTGTCACGAGCTGCGCGCGAGCAGAGCGCCGGCACGACTCATTACTAATAGCTAATATCTGAACAACTAATTCCCCGCAAATCTCGGCTGTAATTGATGGCGGGCTGCTGTGGTGTCTGTGGCGCTCCTGGACGATACACTTATATATCTGGTCAGTCTATCTTTGTGTCTTCCACAGGTTTTCACCGTATCGTGATATAACTTAAATACCCCCATTCACTATACATATATGGTGCAAAGCAAAGAGGCGGTTTATCTTTTAACCAGCGCCAGAAAATGACAACAATTTATTATCTCCTGGAATGTTTGTGAATCAAATCTCCAATGGTCGCGCTCACAGGGCAGTCACTGTGCCACTGTTTGTTATGGTTTACTAAAATATAATAAGTAGATATGTATAAAATCCGGTGCGTATGTAGAGATATCACGCAGAGCTGACAATGACATGCGGCCAGCGAGCCATGAGGATATCATGTCTCCGGTATATATTTTTAATGACGTATTGATGGTAAACCTATCTAAGCTGAGTTATCCCGTTGACTTGAGCGAACTGATGATCATTGAGATGGTAAAATTTCCTTAAAAATCAAGCAATTGCTCATCTAAAAAGTGATTTTTTTTTTCGTTATAAAAATTATTAGCTTGTTTTTCTATTTGTCTATATAATTATTAAGTTACCCTCCGCAAGTGTTTCGATAATATTGACACATACTTGTATATAGATTCATAGAGGAAAATATTTTGGGATAACAGACATATACTCCAGATACGAGAGTTACCAATCAGCTTTTTATCAAGTAAATGCTAAAATAGGCTGTACTACACTACTACACTATATTAGATTAGAAATTTTTCGATGTGAAGGGGCCAAGCACCAGATCAAAGCTGGTTTCAAATAAGCAAACAGTGGGCGTATTTAAATATCTCAGGTGGCATCTCAAGATGTGACGAAATCATTCGAGAGCTGCAAGTACTGGTGTGCTGGGTACCTACTGAGCACCTACTCGCTGAGGTAACACCTGCAGGTGTCCGGTTACAGATGCGGAGACACGAGGAATGGTAATAAGCTACTGATTGTAATATACGTATTATATTACTTTTTAATAAACTCACGTTGTTGTGCATAATAAATATTTATAGTATAGAGAAAGTTACATTCGTTATGTCATTTAATTTGTGAGTTTCATAAGTTTATTTTCTTCTAAGTTTATATTAATTTTAATTGATGGTTTAATTTTTTATATAATATATTTATTTATTTACTGATTAAGAATCACAATATTTTTTTATTTCCACTCTGTACTTTGATTTGAACGGTAGAATGCCATTTTACTGTGGGATATGACAAAGGATTGAAGCTAAGTTGAATTATTATAACAATATTGAACCAACAGTTATGTTATCAATGCATAGTATAATATATAGCAACTTTATACATGTACTAAACTAGACAGCGAGTGCGAGACGGTCGCGGTGCGCGTGCGCATCACGGGTCACGTGGCCGGGGCGGTCCGCGGGGCGTCCATAGTGCCTCGGACACAGATGTGCATGTGGGAAACTACGTGAACCACATTACATTATAATATATTGGACTTTCCTCTGTGTACTGTGTACTGTGGAGTAGACATGTAAGGAATGCTTATGAGTATTTTTTTTTTAATTTAAATTATTGGTTTACTTTAAATAAGACCTTTATTAAATTAAGAGCAGGAGATAGTTGCGATTGAAATAATGTTAGAATAAATTAAGAATTATAAAACATTAGAAGTTGGAACTGCAAAATGAGCATGCATATTTTTTCACTTAAATTTCATTTGGGTGGTATATTCGATTTCATCAGCTGGGTGATGAGTGGAGAACGTGAGAATGTATGATAATAAAAAGAAAACTACCAAATATGGTCGTTAGACACTCCGTGCATTAGCAAATATTCATTTGTTGCTCGCAGGTGATGATGTTCAAAAGACATTGAGAAAACTACTTATTACAGAAAAAATGTTTTATACATTTTTGAAAGAAGCAATATGACTATCGCACTTACACACGCCCAATGCACCCCGAGCAAATACACAGTACCCACCAGGGACATGTCGGCAGCAATTACGAAAAAATGCTTTTGTAAGATTTTTATTTTCCTCATACATAGATTGAATTTTCTGTCTGTTTATCTGTATTAGACAGGAAACGCCTTGAGACGTCGTCGCCGAGGCGCCGCACCGCTTGTATGAAATGCAATGCATTATAAAATGCAATCGATAATTATTTCTTACTGCACAATGCACATGTATGAGGTATGTGTTTTTGCTTCTGGTTCCTCATATTTTATGCAACTACGATACGTATTAAATGAGACAGGTAGGACAGGAGGTAGGACTTTATGACATGAACATAGAATTCCGCCTTTTCCTGTTGCTGTAGAAATTTTGGAAAATGCTTTCGTAATTTTCTTGTGGTACCTATCTATTATTGCGTAGTTCCGGTTGTGTCTGTCTCTGTAAGTCACTAAGTAACGGAAGAGGTATTCTAGAGTGAATCACACCGGCCTCAACTACATCCTCAATAGAGTTAAGAAACAAACAAATTCCTAAAGCCATTTAATTCTAAATCAAAATGATTCAATATCACAAGTATGAAACTACTTTGTAGAGAGCATTGTTCGTGCATGTCAGCGACGACCTCCATACGTACTCGTACCTAATAGGTTTCCTCGAGATCTGCCGAGATAAGATAACATCTTAGATAGACGGATTGACGGACGGGCATAGAAGCATCGACGAAACCAAATACGCAAACACGAAGACTTACCGAGTCGTTTGAGGCTTTGAGGCCACCATTACAATAACAATTGAAATTTAAATTATTATGACTTTTATACTTATTTAGTTCATAATGCGTTCAGTGCGATGTGCAACGATACTAATGTTGTCGGACATTGGCTATAAACGCTAGCGCTAACCTGCTCGTTATCGGTACGTAGAGTCAATTCAACATTTAATTAATGTAGCACATACTTAGCACACGCACAGTTGTTGGATGTTATACAAAATTTAATGTAAACTTCCACACTTATACGTAAACTGAATACAACTAAGTATAAACTACACTGTTAGCGAGCACCGCGGCTGAGATAAGGTCCGAGGAGGAATTTGCTTAGAATCTGCGTTTATCACATTCATTGTTAAGTAAACAAACGTAAAGACCAGGTGTTTTGCATATTAGGAACATTGTGTTGTCGCGCCAACGAGGTAGAGCTACCGACCGGCAGAGAGAGAGAGAGAGACCCGCGGCCAATCTAAGAGACGATCAGTATTTGAAATAGCGCATGTATCGGAGTGTCATATTAATAAAACATCGCGGGTTCGATGCCGGTCTGGGAGAGTTTTTGCGGTGAGAGGATATCGCCGCATGAATTATTTATACCATTTATGGCGGAGACGCCAATAACATTGTATTCAAATAGCGGCGGTCGCGGCGCAGGAGCGGGAGCTAGAGCTGCTGCTTTAATGTGTAATGTTTGCACTATCGATATACTCCAGTTTTATGATCGCAGCAATTGAATGAACTAATGAGTGATGCTTTAATAATTAATCAGCTTCTATCAGCCGAACTATGGGAGGCATTGCGTGTTGAGTGTCGGAGCTCAACGCCGCGCTGTGCCTCGACACTAGAGCGAACAAACGAAAATATAAATTTAAATAAATATTTCATTTCCTCGAGTGAGAATTTGAGATACGAATCTAATAATGAATTTTTTAACGCGTTTAACCTACATACATGTACATATGTGCCTTTGTCTCTAGTTTCTATGAAAAAGTAGTACGCACATCAATTACAACTATTACATATCATAAGAGTTCTATTACCGTGGTGCAGGCGCCTCTCCTGACTGCACTCCAGCAACGCGACGCGCGACGATGTGAACAAAAAGACATTATAAAAGAGTTAATTGTCCGGATTGCAGCCTGAACATAAGAAATCCATCGTGTCTTAAAATGACTGGCAAATATAAAACGGAATGAGCATATTTCTATTTTTAGTTACTTTGCTAAAATGACATACGTCTGAGGGCTCTGGGATCTCATCGGTCTATATGTCAGTATAGTAGTCCGGTGATTACTCCAGAGCGCCGTTCCCTGGAGTGCCAGGTGCCAGCCCTAACCATGTGAACAAAGCTCTGGAATGTAAACTGATATGTCATTTTAAGAACTAAAGCTAATCGTAGTCAATTATCCCGCCAAGTGCATTCTCGTTAGTGAAGGTTAGAGAAAAAATCCGCAATCAACGCGGAACGTCTCGAAGATTAAGCAGTGCCGGGGGAACGGAGTGTCTCGACACTAAGTTCCCTTTGTCTACTGTGCTATATGCGGGATACAGTGCAAAAATACAGTTTTCGTTTCAGTCTCTAACACTAGTTAGAGACGCAGTAAGTATATAGATGTATTTTAGGTGATTTGTAAAATAAAAGGAACAATTTACTGCAAAATAACATAAATACCGCGGTGCAGTTATCTTATCTGAGCTTGATTTTACAATGAATACAGAATACACGGCGCCCATTGTTGGAGCGCTCAGTACTCTCTACCGTCCAGTAGACCGACTACCCGACCCGACTCGACTCGGTAGCCCGGTGTTGTTCCACTTCGATAACACAATATTTACATGAGTCAGGAATGAGATTGCTTAGAATTCAATTTGTATTACGACGTGATGTGAAAAGCTCGTAAATACTGCTTCATAATCATTTTGGTTCTAATTATTCCTTAATAGTATTACTATAGTATCTAATATCTTTGTTTTTTTTATTGGTTATTATTTTAGCTTAACGGTGCATACCTATCATGTATCAAAATAAGCAGAGAGAATTCCATTCCCCACTTTCGGTGGAATTTTCGAGCTATTGCGTGTTGAATGGTGGACCTCAACGCCGTGCTTTGCGTTCTTACCAGAGCAAAGAAATGAAAATATTAAATGTATACAATAAAATATAATTCGAAATGAAATTCTCAAAATTTCCAGATGCTTGCGTCACTGCGCCACGACGGTCTATTTAACGTAATAAAAAAAATAATGAAGACGAATTAGCTGAACGCAGCCGAGCTGCCTACTATGTGTTCATGAAGATAAGTGACATTAGACATGAGAACCCTCCACCGCGCTAAACCCCACTCTTCATACAAAGCGTGAATCATACGTGTTTCTATTTCCCTTTTAATCTGCTTCTCTAAGGCTTTCAGCGACTCGTGACTGGGACTAATGTGCTGTAGTTCCTTTATTCCGAGCTTCAATTAGTTTAAACAACGCCTGTCTGTTGACTTCGACGGATAATCTCAGGACTAAGTTTGACAAATGCGTTTAGTTAACGAGATGAAAATAAGCCCACGCTCTTTATGCGGTGAGTACAGTCACGCGTCACAGCAGCAGTGCGCGAGGGTATGGATGCCGTCAGACAAAGCAGCCCCTGGATTAGTCGCGAAAGATAAACGGCCGCGTCAAAGTCTACAATGTTGAGTTATACTTTTTATTATAGTGCTGTTGTTTATTTGAATAGCTCTTAATGTTTGTTATTCAATGATATCTTTTGACAACAGTGCTATACGATACAAGAATATTACATATATATGTAGGTGACTGACTGACAGAATGTATGGGCTATATTGCTATTGACTACAGATATTGATGGGCACAAAATCCTCCAAGCCTAATTCCTTAATACATATTTATCTGCTTATTTATCTTATCTAATTATTAGTTACTATTCAAAAAATACTTGTTAGTTTATTTTCAGTATTGGTCAAACCACGTCCAAACCACGGACAATACAATTAGTTTTTTTTTATTCAGGATACGCAAATTCAAAACCGCACTCTGTCTTGTAACCAGATTGAGGATATATAAATATATATTTTTACTAAACACGCAATTTTTCCAGAGTTCAGCGGAAAATGGGGAGTAAACTGTCTCAACAACAACTTCGCTCCCCCTGCCCCCCCCCAAATGCGGTCGCATCTAATGAGGCACATTATGTATGTATGTATGTATGTATGTGTAACTGTCACCAGCTCGACAACGACAAACACCTCACCGCGCGCTGTTACTTTTGACAGATTCTAAATGGTACACTCCTAACGGTTCAATGTTTAATTTGGTTTGTACTTTATATTACCTACAGTCCTACGTGGGTACAGGCTACGTGCTAGATACTAGCACATACCTGCGGCTTCGCTCGCAAA
This sequence comes from Heliconius melpomene rosina, assembly GCF_056956725.1. Taxonomy (NCBI): domain Eukaryota; kingdom Metazoa; phylum Arthropoda; class Insecta; order Lepidoptera; family Nymphalidae; genus Heliconius; species Heliconius melpomene. The sequence continues at coordinate 10,298,429 of NC_140396.1, forward strand.
AATAATAACGCTCATTGTATATATCGAAAGCTTTAACACGATAACATTTTGTCTTTAGTAGATTTTAACACAAGAGATACACAATGCCTCCAGATTTCGACGGAAAATAGGAAATGGAGACTCTTAACACTAGCTTACCAGGAACTCAATGCTATGATCCTATCCTGCTATGTGCGGGATACGGTGTGATCCTCAACACAAGATAATTATTTATTAACTATGCATTGAGTGTCGGAACTCAATGAAAATAAATGAAATATAATAATTTCCCAGAGGAAGAGCCTCGAGCCAAGCTTCTATAAAATTATGTTTATAAACGCAAATCAAATCTTAGCATTATACTCTTAATTTCATAATTACCTGTGAGCTTCTTGTTGCATTCATTTCAATAGAGTTCTTATTAAGAATGAATAGAGTATAGAACAGCTTGCGCTTTGACAATCGAATAATAGCGGGTCTATAGCGGCCGAGTGACACGTTGATTACACGAGGACGGAGACGGAGACGGAGAGACGCGCACGCGGTAATCAGATACGCATTTAAACAATTATCGATATTATATTTGGTTTCTTTTTACATCGAATTATTCTTCGATATAATTGTTGTTGGTATAATTATTATAAAGAATGATGGAGGAAAACTGAGTGAATGGTCACTTAGAGTTGTAGAGCACAACAAAACAAACAAAAGCATGTGTATACCTACATATTATTATTATTGTTTTTCAGCTTCACGCTGTATCCCGCACATAGCAGGGTAGACACAGGCAATCTAGTGTTAAGACACTCCGTTCCCCACTTTCTGCCGAATGCTGGGGGCATTGCGTGTTGAGTGGCAGAACTCAACGCCGCGCTTACACAGTGGTTAATCCCGCCGTTAATCCCCGCTTTTACACAAACATTATAATACAAAACAAAGTTTATAATATAAATTTAATTACAAATTTAATATAAATGTAGCCAAATAACGTTGACTTGTATGACGGTTGACAGCACCCGTCATCGCGCTTCATTATACTTCTATACGATCGCTACGGTTTTTTTTATTTTAATCATATAAAACTGAATAGAGGAATAATGAAATTAATGACGCGCCTGTTCGATGGCGGTGCGCTGGTGTGGCGTGATTGATGGTGTCCTGCCTCCCCCGCCTCCCTGCCTGCCTGCCGGCCTGAGGAGGCAGGGACCTCCTCTTTGTAAGATAATGGTGTTTGCTCAAACAACGCCACACAATCTACCTATTAATTGGGATATAAAAACCGTCACAGTGGTACACCAAGGAGGTACCACCTGTCTCATCGAGGTAACGAGGGTACGCTCACACTCGCTCTCGTTAGAATATCATTGTTTGTTGCTCGTAGCGTCAGTTTGCATTGTCATCATTTGATTTTGCCAAGTAGCGGTTAATGAAAAATGATATTATTCTGTTGTTTAATATAAATTTATTTATGTTAGTAATAATCAATTATCTTGTATATTTGCTTCGATTTCTTCTATAATTTGTGCCATTTTTTCCGACCCGTTAAATAATGAAATCAATCAATTACAGTCATAAATAATTAATAATTCTTATCAAAAGTGGGTTAATTGATCAAGGTACCGCCTTCGCTGGTATCGGATGCTGGGTTCGTCATTATTGTTGTGCGGAGGCCTGAGATCTGATCTGAGAGGAAATTACTTGCGAAGATTACTTCCGATGAGTTTTGTGTAGGTACTGCTACAAAAGCTACATGACCAGAAACATTCATATATAAAAACGACGGTCGCTCTGAACTCGTAAATCCACGAGATGAATCAATTAATTTGTTTTTGATTGCTCTTGTACGTCTTAATTGAAGGATGACTTGCCACGCGACGCCGACACGACGCCGACACGACACTTGCTTCCTTTGTTCCAATACTTGAGTAGGTACAGGTGGACTCTTTATCGTCAGATACCTAATTAAATGTTGACTATAATTTAATCTTCACTTTTTATAGAATAAGTGGATAGAATATATTCATTAATAATTGAACTAAAATTATATTTAAATAAAAAATCTGCATATCAAATATAATTGAAGTGCATGTGTGTGACTTTAAAATAAAAGTGTTTTTTTTAGGTACTCGTAAATATAGCTTTTCGCACGATAGCAACAAACTATTATAATTCTTTTGTCGGTCAGTCTGTCCATCTGTAAACATAGTAGATAAAGTACCAAAATATTTAAATCTCGTTTTATAAAGTGTATAACATTATAGACAATCATCTAAAATGATTAGATAGTTTTCCTTCATTACGTTAATATATTTAAATAATTATCTTTATCATCAATATTTAAACATCTCTCTGTCAATCGCAACAATATAAGCCTGCCCTGCCACTATATAATGCATATTAATTAAGTGTTACAGTTAGCATTTTAAAAAAGTAAGAATATTGAAGTACCTACTCGTATGTAGATCAACGCTATCGTTAAACGTCTGAAGCACCACAATTATGTTTCGAGAGCTAATTATTTATTACAAATAGCTCTAAAGCTTATTCTCTATTTGGTAATAACGTATTCTCTGATTGTAAACAATTAAGATTGGTATCTAGCCTGCAACGATGAGTGGAGAACGCAAGGCCCGAGCTAGCGCAGGTACCGTGACTTCGGCGGCCTTCACTCTCATTAATGGATTTTGCATTCTTTCCTAGAGCTACATACATTTTTCATTATATAAATACCTAAATACTTCCAGATTTTATAAATATTTATGTAAACATAACTTGTCACTACTAACACGAAGGTTCAACGAAGGCGAACAAGAATTTTACGTACTTAAGCTAAGTTTTCCTTATCGAAATGGAATATAAAGAAAAAAAAATATCAAATAAATAAAAATTTGTTAAACTTGTTGGGACCCTAGAATCTTCCTCGTCGTGTGTTCGTCGATGCGACTATCTGTCTTCTTCAGCAGACACCGTAATTGGAGGACGTTTAAAATGTTTACAAAACCTATATTTTATATGTCTTTTAATTGTGAATCCATTTGTTTCAACTATCAACGGACTTCTCCAGCAAGAGGTACTGACTACTACTAATAAACACTATTTTAAACAATTAAAAGAGTGTTAACAATGGTAGATAATGATAGGTAATCATTCTATAAATAGTGATAATTATTCTTTATTAAATGATTACAGAAGTCATCAACGTTGCATTCTACAATAATTTACACAATATATCTATATTTCATAGGAGCACATTTTGCTATAGATACCTAACTTTCGTCGTGATATATCACTTTCACGTTGAGATTGAAATAAAAGAATTGCGTGCATTATTGTTACTGACGTACCTGACGCAACTGACACGACTGTCAGTAGACACATTAGTTGGGGAACAACAAGAACACTCGTGAATTAGCCGCCTCTTAGCCGATGCTATCGAAGCTAATGGCGTCGGGAGTTTTTGTGGCAATCTTAGATCGGAGGATAACGCGTGTTTTAACTTGGACGATTGTTGTATAGTCTTGTTTTGAATAACGTGTGTGTACACACATATACATACCTACCAACCTGTATGTATATATGTCCGTCAATCGATACACAAATATACGATATAAAAGATATATAAATAATTATGATATATAATCGGACAACTGAGGTGTTGGTGTTTTCTGTTTGGTCAGTCCAGAGACTCTACCTTCCAAAGACTGACAAGTATTGTATAAGTCAATTGTACAAAGCCCAATTTCCTGGAGCGAAGAAATTAAAAATATATATATTTGAATCCCTCGAGTGGGAATAGAACCTGCAATAAATCACGTTTACACGCTTGTTCCTATGCGCCAAAACTGGCCTTTATCTGGTCAAATTAAAGTTAATAATTAATAACAATTGTTAATTACTAAGACAATTCTAAATAATCTAAGTATACATTGCAGTAGATTGATGACGGCAGTAGCGGCCGCGTCGTGCCTCCTTCTCCTCCTCCGCCGCTCCCCGCACCCCGCCCGCCGCAGGTACCACCAACCTGCCACCAGCGGTTTAGCTGTCTTCATAATATATTAATGACTTTCATACCACAAACCGATAGTTTATTTGGAAACGTGAAACAGTTTGAAAGTTTTAATTGTAATTTATCAAACAGTTAATGGTCCAGCGCTAAGCTCCTTAACCTTTAACTATGGACGTGGTTTTTTTATAACACAAATATGGACGTCGGGTCTGTCAGACCAGTGTATTTATTGGTCATATTCCGTCTGTTTTTTAAAGGAAGAAGAGAATTTTATGTTTTAGTTTACATGAATAGCCTCTAATCAAATAAAATCAATATAAATAAAATCGCTTTTTATTAAACTTTACGCATCACAACGATTTAAGTAACTTAAAGTCACAATTTCAGTCTTTGGCCACATGGGATGACTCTTAAGAAAATAATACTATAAAAAAAAGACAGATAATAAAATAAATATTGTTTTAACAAAATATAAAGTCTAACAATTAAAAAAAATAAAGAAGTAACATCTTATGGTATAAAATAAAAATTTTGACAACACCTCAAGATAAGGTACAATTGAACATCGATACACAATGGCTTTCAACATTGTTGGCTAACAGGACGATTGCAGTCAACATAAGTATGTGTTGTCTTTCTATATATCTTATGGGGGCAAAGTATACATGTTTTTCAAGAACCCAAAACTATTTTTTTAGCTTCATGTTCAATAAATGATAGATCAGATCGCGAAACGCGAGTCAAAGTCATTCTCAATTCTTAGAGTAGTTTAGTATACGAAACGCGTCTTTTTATTTGATAAAGTGCTATTTTCTTTACTAAATGACGTCGTCCAATTCTTTTGTTTGATGTTGATTGTAAAGTACTGATATATTTGTCCCTGACGTGCTTAGTCAATCATTTTTTTCCATTTTATCATAAAAACTATAAAAATTTAGTCTTTTTTACGTAAATAATATTTATATTACTAAAATATATAACAAATAATGCAAAATAATATATGATATATAACAATAAAAACATTTGAATACAAATAATACAATTAAAATATTAAAGTATATTTTGTAATATTATAAAAATATATGGGGTTTTGAAATCATTATGTATGGAAAACATGGACGTCGGGTCTGACAGACCCAGGTCCCGTTTAGAAAGTTAAATACTCACGTGTTTTGAACCCAGAGACACAACCATTGCTATCTACATTCATTTTGTCATTAATACGAAAGGTACTGAGCGACTCAGTGGCGGAGGTCACTGAGAAGTGGCCGATTTGTAGAATTCGTAGACCTATATGGGTCTGTGAGACCCGACGTCCATACTTAAAGGTTAACATCGATTTGTGGTGCACTTACTTCATTTTGTGTTACGAATACCTCCGTCCGTCTTTGAAGGTTTCATATTATGGAGTGGGACACGTATTGACGTTAACTGCATTGATCTTGTTATTAAATTTACCATGTAAAAAAGGCAACCCAAATATCTGGATATCTAGAGACTAGCGGACCCGGACGTGGCTACGCCTGCTTGAAATATAAGAATATATTTTCAATAGAAATATAATTTCAATCTAGATGAAAGTGACTATTATATTTATTTTCATAAGGATGAATATCAAAATGACGCGGTAACGAACGCGGTCGCGTAGCGACGACGGTTGTTATTAACATGGCAGAATAAATTGCATGTCAAATTTGAAAGTATTTTAATTTATTAGTATATATGTGTAATGTAATATTATATAGCCTATAGCACTTCTGAAGAATGCAGCTTTCATACAAAACAAAAACAAAGTAAATCGATCCAGTAGATCCAGAGATCTTAGCGTTCAAACAAACAAACAAACAAACTCTTCCGCTTTATTATATTAGTATAGATAGTATAAGTAGCAGATAAAAGTAAAATAATTCTTACCAAATGTAGTTTTCGGCCAGCACGGTGGCGTTCGCAAGACATGTGTCACTAATGAATGACCTGGTCGAATTGAAAACCTCGTCCTCTTCAAAATTGGCTAAAAATAAATACATTTAATATTAGCTTTGTATACGTGAACGATAATTAGAAGTAGGCCGGTGTTTACTGTACCATTTGCACCGGTAAAGTGAAACACACATTAAACTAAAGTCACAAAAGAGGAGCTCCGCCGCGTGCCCTCGTAGGCCCGCGCCCGTAATTACGTGTCCCGTACAAGGTGCCGAGGCTGTTCCCAACTCCTTCAGCCATAAACCACTCCTCGGTCAGCGCTACAACAAATAGCGAGGGTATTCGTAAGTTAGGACGAGCTTTACCTGGAGGCGTGACATCGAGGGGACAATTCAATTTTTTAAATGTGTTTCGTTTTGTGAAAGCTTGAGAAACTTCATTTAGTAGATTAATAATACTCGTATTTAAAGATTTTTATATATAGTAATATTTTTACAAGTCCTTCGTGGCGCAGCAGCGCTGTCATCTGAGAGAAATTAATTATATTCATCTTTTTTGCTCTACTATCCAGAAAAAGCACGGCGTTGGGTGCCGCCACTCAACATGCAATAAACTCTGAACACCAGGCTACTTCTGTCCACGCTAATATATGCAGGATACCGCGTGAAGATATAAACATTCAGTTTTTATTGTTTTTTTACATAACTTTTGTCGGTTTCTCTTTTGGTAGCGCTGTATAAAAAATCAAGAAATATCATGTTTTTTTCTATACACCTCGTATGTAGTTAAATGTATGTTAAAAATATAAAAATTGCTTTATTTGTGTTTTATCTGTGTCGCTAACCTAAGTTTAGGTTTCGCAAACAAACAATAGTTGACTAGAAATGTTCAGATAAATGTGAAAAGGAAGATGTGTCTTAATAAGTTTTCTGCGCCAACATATTACGCGGCGGAAACCGCAGGCGTGAGCGAGTGCGTAATAAAGCGTGTATTTATATTTCCTCGAGAGCCAGACGGGCGGTCAGACGCACAACATGGCTTTTAAACTGAATCAAGTGAGGTATTTTTACTTTAAACAACGAATATTGAGCACATTCTAAATATAACTTTCATTAAGAAAATACATATTTTGATCTAAAATGTAACTAAATATTAAAGATTAGACGAAACTATTAGTTAAGCTATAACTTAACGAAAGAACGAAAGCTTAAGTATTAGTTAGAACTAATAGTTAAGCTTTCGTGTTATAACAAAGTACCCACATAAACGGACAGACTCGTCTGGTCGTCTGTAGCTCCGACCGCCACTCGTGTATTCAATATTCAATGTTTCGCAACTTTAATCTCGGTAGATTATATTGAACAACAAACGAGAATTTTGAATGTTTCGAATACAGTAGTAGTGGTAGTAGTGGTGGTGGCGGTGGTAGTGGTGGTGGTGGTGTCACGACGGTGTTTCCGAACGATTTTGGGTATAAAATGATAATTGATGGATCCGGCCGCAGTCAGACTAACTGGCGATTATAATATTCGTGTCTCGTTAGTGAGACACGCACCGCCCGGCTGACGACTCGTAGAGAGCGCGGTCAGAGAGGAGCACGGACAGACGGAAAGTAAACAAACATATAGTAAATAATTATTTAAATTCATACATATATTCTATATTATGCGTCCATTAAATAAAGAAATTATTAAATAAAAGTTGAATTTGTTTGTGTATTCTGCATATAGCAGGGTAGGCAGAGGGAACCTAATGCTAAGACAATCCGTTTCCCCCTTTCTGCCAAATTTTCGAGGTATCGCAAATAAATATGTTGAAAGGCGGAACTCAACCCCCACTTTCATTCGAAGAAATAACATTATTAATAAATACTTATTTACAGCCCTCGCGTAACCGTCACACGTACTCCAAAAAAAGTTTGTCTTTACACAAAGATTATGAGCATATTCGCATACGAGTATATCAATGTGAAGTTGAACCAAATGTACCTAAATAAATTCCGGTGTGCGTACTTCAGAGAACTTGGAGAACTTCAGAAGTCACCGAATTAATAGTTTTTCAATATGTTTGTATATACAATACGTAAGCGATCAAGATATTGAAAATACAAGGATGAAATTCTTTACTAATTGTCTTCGAATATGGACCTCGACGAATGCGAGGATTGTTCGCGCGTTGTGTTGTGTGATAGCGGCGTACAACCACACCGGAAGTAGTGGATAGTTAAGCAACGTTGTAACGCGGCACCACTCACACGCCGCGCCGCCATCAGCGCTGCCGTCGAAGCCGCCATCAGCGCCGCCGTCGAAGCCGCCATCGAACTGCACTTTCTCCAGTTAATAACTGGTTCACGAGCGGCCATCACGACGCGCTACCATTTAGCTTACTTAACACACCGCCCCTGCCGTCGATGCTCCTCGCATCGAATTATAATTATTGTAAGAAACTTCAAACACTGCCTCGTTAGTTTGAGTTTTGTCATATGAATGTTGCATATGAAATGTGAGCTCAGCATGTGGCCTGTACGTACGTACATGAAGTAGGTACTGTATATAAAACGTCACCCATTATTACGCGCGATTACTCTGTTTTATACTAAACTTAGTGTCAAAATCTTTTTATTGTATCGCCTCAATCAATGGGAGCTTATTATAAACTAATCTTCTGATTTTAAGAAGGATTCATTAAAAAAGGATTAATTTAAGATTGACATAAGTGGCTTTACTCGACAACATGTCAACGAGGAATATCCTTATTGTATAATTTAATATTTTTTGCATTAATGTCAGCAGATGTTTGTTGCATTAATTCTTCACCTAATATAGTGTTGGCATTCTCTGCTGCTATGAAAATATTTAAATATATGTTTTTTTATCTTCGTACGTCATTACAATATAGGATTTATTCGATTCGAATGAGATTAACTTATTTGGATATGAGCCCAATTCCGTGAGGCGGTCGGAGCGCAGCGTCAAAGTTAATGTAATATTAATTATACAACTTCTTATATTAAACGCTCACGCTTCTCTCCCTTGCAGCAGGCAGAGAGAACGTGTTAAAGCACTCCTTTCTCTAGTTTCCTTCAAATTAAAAGATATCATGTGTGTGTGTGGTATGAATATGATCATTAAATATAAAAATTTTACCTCCAAAATGCGTCGGTGAGTTCTGCCACTCAAAGTGGGGAACGGAAGTACCTCAATGGGAACGGAGTGTCTTAACACTAGGTTTTCAAGTTCATTCGGCCTGCTCACATATTAAAATATGTGCGGGATAAAGCGTGAAATAAAAAAATACCTCCTTCCGCGGTCTACTCTAATGTGCCAAAACAGTGTCAGTAAAAGGTTTACATATCAGATTAATTTCTACCATTCACTTACTACTGCTAGCGACCTGAGCTATTTGCAAGTTCGCATTTAACTTACAAAGATTTAATACATTTGGTTGAATGTAAGCATTAAGCGGCGTCTGTCGGGCCGTCGCTTGTAAGCTGTCGTCGCTCGCCGCTCGCTAATGAGCGCGTGACGTCATGCATGTAATTACATGTACATGCAGGCAGTAGGTACATGCGCGTGCGCAGCGCTCACACCTATGTGGGTACCCGATTGTCACGACTGGAGAAGTGCCCAGGCACGAGCACCGTTACTGGCGGTGGAAGAAATGCTGTTTCGGACTTTGTATCACCAGATATGTGGAGGAAAATATTAGAAAGAGGGTATTAGATTTCAGATGTTATAAGAATGGACAAATCTCCTTGCTCCTGTATATTGGAGGTAAAGCTCAAAATTACGCTTAACCTAACAAATATTTTTATTACATATTATTTGTGATATTATTTATAATTTTGCTATTTGATACTATACAAGCATATTGTATTGACATACGTAACCCGCACCCGTCTGATGTCTGATGTCTATAATTGATTGACAACCGCGTAGACGGAATGAAAAAGTGGATACGTGTGAAGATAAAAGCTATAAACCAAAGCTAATTTGATAAAAATAATAGATAAAAGAGAGGGAGAGAGGAATAATTAACTGCCATTGTCGTTTCTCTTATTGACAGACAAACAAATTTAGTTAATTTATTCGAATCAACCAAACCTGATATAAATCACATTATACATAGGTATATTGAACAACACATGAAAATCTTACATTTTAAGACAATTGCAGTATTAAAATACATACACAGCAATCAAACAAGTAGTCAAAGAGAATCACTGTGAAATGTTGCGCTGCCGTGACGACAGCGTGACGGCAGCGTGACGGCAGCGTGACGACGTTCTGATCTAGAGCAATTAAGAAGACCCATTGTCTCTAATACACACGCTTAATGTCTTAATGTCTTTAATAACCGCTTGTATTGTCCATTTGAGAACTTTCTACTTTGAAAAATTGTGGGTTATAATTTCTCTATTGTTGCAAAAACACTGTCCGCTAGTAAGAGGAAAGAAAGAAAACAGAGTGAACTAAAATGTAACTATTCATTTATTTAACCAAAAACTTTGAAGCGTAGCCCCGTCTACGCTAGCAAGCACGAAATTTGGCAAAATTATAGTTTCTATAGAGATGAAGTGCAGATTGCTAATTTATTTGTAAAATAATGAACAAGATACATTTAATTTACAAAATAAGTATAACACACACTATCTTTAAGCATCAGACAAAGGCAGGCAGGAGTCACTTTGAAACCTAATATTAAAACACTCCGTCAATCATGTGGGAATTAGATACTTCTGAATTCTGAAGACATTGTACGGTGAGTGGCGGCACCGAATGCCGTTACCAGAGCGAGAAAATTAAACTATTAAATATTTCATTTCTTCGAGTGGGAATCAAATTTACAATCTAACGCTCTTACAGTTGCACGGCTGCACGGCTGTGAGCACAAAGACAATATGCGCACTTTTGTATTTATAAAGTACAATCACAAACAAGTAGCCCTCTAGTAATGAAAATGTGATTTAATATGTCCTTTGATTCCAGATTAATTGCCGACAAAATAAGTACACATACGTGTCAAACTAATGATGAACCAATCCCGGTGCTGAGTGCAGCACCACGTCCCTCATTGGCCGGTCTCCGCGCCACCACACACAATGCACTGAAATCTGAAACTTCAAGTGAAATTGTCCACCATTTTGAATGCCGCATTCGATCTGGCTCAGAGGAGTTGGAGGACTATTGCGGAGTCACCTCGTATGCCATTGGTCACGGAATTAAAAGTAAAACAAAACGATAATCATACCATAGAAAGGATTTTGTTTCAAATAAGAGACCACCTCTAAATAAAATTGAAATAAAAGAATCTTAATATTTGATATCATTTGATATACGAGTACTTATTATTTTTAAGCGAAGGTTTCTTATGCTAATAGTATACAAACCGACATTTTGGAATCTATTTTAGAAATGCCAAAGTTGTTATATATTAGTTACAGTATTTTATTTTCATTAATTAACAGTATTTTTGAAGTGTATCGAGATCCCTGTGCCGTAATGGTACGTAACTATTACCCTCGTCTCTCTTCATGGTTAGTCCGCACTAGAATAGAAAACAATAACCATAATATTGACAAGATGAAACGTAATCAATTAAAATATCTCCTTCTGTTTACAACAAAGGTCCGTGGTTAGATTGAAGGTGGACACAATGCCGGCAATTATCTCGGCTATTAGCGACGACCCCCGACGACGGCGGTCACGGCCCTCCCCCGGGAGAGTGGAGGGGGACCACCGGGGGCGACTTAATCGACGCATCGACTAAATCTAGAAACGAGCTCTTAATTGTATAGTTATGTTAGACTATTAAAAGTTCTTGACATCAATAGATAAAGGTCCATTAAGGTCAGAGATCATTTAAAAAGTCTTGGATTCAAAGTGTGGATGTTGCCAACACCAAGTTTCTGCAAGCAAGAATTCAGATTAAGGGCCTGGGACTCTGGACGGGGAAGGGTAGGCTTAGGGAAACTATTTAAAGGGCTAACTCTTTTTTAACAGGCTTTTAATAGGCTCCTTTCTCTACCTAAAAGAATTCGAAAGATTCTATCAGTGCCGCCGTCAAAGTATGGTATAAACACGAATTGATAATAGTTCTGTATAGGCCGAGATCTTTTAAAATACCACAGAAAGATTTCACTGGTGTAATTCTCACTCCTATTACTTTCCTATATTTAATGGACTTAGACAGAAAAAGTTACATATACTCAAGGTTCATACAAAAACAGTAGTTACAAGCAAAAGTGTTTATTAAACTTTACCAATATACGCGTAATTTATGATCATAGCTTCAAAACCGGAATTCGGTTTTTTTTTCGTCAAAAAAATGTGTGGCGTCAGCACGACCCCAGTTATTACATAAAAAGAAATGTTTTATGATGTTTCTTACTAAAAAAATAGTTGAGACGACCGCGCGCACTGCACCTACGCGGCCTCGTCTCTCAATTACTAGGTAGCTAACTGACTATAACTTTTTATAGAACCAAATTTGTTTCTAATGATCGCTCGGTTGCTTAAAAATGATGAGTGATCGAAATACCAGTTCATTTGAATAATGAGGGCTCGCGGGTTCAGTTGACGAGTTCTGGGTTTGTGTTCATTATTAAGTATAACTTACTAGTTATACTTTGTCGTATTTAAACAGATATATACGTTAGGTACTTATAAGATTATTTAAAACATAACAGACACAAATATCTTATATTATTATGGTGGAACAAACACAGCGTATATTATAATTGACGAGCGAAAACATGTGTGGGGAAAGAAATTGAAAGTTTACTCACGGGTTTTAAGTGCTAATATTTAGTTTTGTACTTATATAGCAATAACAAGTATATAGTTATAGGTAACGTTGAGCTTTACGGAAGCTCTGCCAGTAAGACAAAGACCGTGCTCGGTGGATTGCTCAGGGCACGTTTCAATTAGCGTCTTATCGCGACATCGCGTCCGGCGCTATCGACCAATTTGTCGACGGCGACTATCGACTATCGACTACCGACTATCGAGCATCGATTATTTTTCACGGTAATTATCAGTGACGGGCCAACATGGTGCCGAGCGCCGACGACCTTTGTCTATACTCTACGACTGAGACGTATCTGTCTAATCAATTATATTGTTTGTTGAAATTGTAAATGAAAATTAATATTAATTTAAATATATGATTAAAGAAAACAAATGTATTTGAAAAGAAGTTTCTTTGATGTCACGATGCATAGAATAGTCATGGTTTTAACTATTACTCTATAAGATGTTTAATTCGGCAAGTATGTGGGCTACGGGTATATGGCGACGATGTTAATGAGACGAGACCTTAAATTCAACTCTTTTATTATATATTTAATTTGGTTATTTATACGCTACAAGACAATAGTGAAACATTATTTCACAATTGCATTTGTAGCGAATAAATTGAGGGCGCTGACTTAGCGTGTTTATAAAGAATATAATAAGACTAGTGCAATACCCCTACAAGTACAAGCCTGGTCCCATCATAGCTACTTGTATCCCATCTAACAAGAGAAACCGCACTTAAGTGTTAAAATAAAGTTATTATAAGTATTCATTTTTCAATTACTTAAGTATAATTTCATGTAGCTTATGTTAAGCTGCCTATGTGAAATTTAGAACAAACATGTATATTTGAATATTTATAAACATAGTTTCTGTTGCTTCCATTCCTCAGTGGAGCATGCTTCTGATATGACATACGAGTACATACATACGGACCTAGTTGCAGCTCCTACTTAAACTCTATTTACTATTTTTTTCCATCAATTACTTACGAGAGCGTTTTCTTTTTCATAGTGTAAGTACCTTAATGAGCGTTGATAGTTATTTAGCAAGACTTGTTATCAATGCATTACCACCTGTATGTATGTAGGCACTGCAGAAAAATTGTTGTTTGCCATCGATAAACTATTTTAGTGTAGAGCTAACTAAACTAGAAGTACACTTTTTAAAATTTAATAACAATCCCTATGGGAAAAAATATTACGTACTAAGTTAAGAAAACGTATAAATATCTGCACGTAGCGGGATTTGAACCCGCATCTTTTAGAAACCGTCCAAACGTTCTGAGCACTAAAGCCATACGTTCTTATTAAGATACCTCGAAATACTCATATACTTGTTATATGTTTTGTACAAATATACAACTAGGTAAAGCACCGCACCGCACACCCCACGTCCCGCGCGTCTCCTAATAAAACAACGGTAAAAAACGTTCATTGTAATAAATCAATTCAGTGTTAATTGCGGTTATAATTAAAGCACGTTATATGCGCTTACTTAAACACATGAGTATGGGAACAATAGGGAGTTAATGAATAGACATAGACACATCCACCGACGAGGGTAGCTCCCCAACAGCACAGCTGCTGACAATGACGCACTCATTAAGGGTGGACACTCGTAGATGTGTCTCGTTACATTTTTTTAATTAATATCAAATATGTCACAGATTAAAACTGAACTTAATCGAGATTAAACTGAATATCATCTGATGAATTAAAATATTTCCAAAAAAATCTTTAACTTTATTTTAAAATGAAATATATATGTCGCCTATTGTACTACAACTGCTGGCTGCACCTCTCTCTGTCTGTGTTACTCATACAGTTCAGCTGAAGTACTCCATAAATCTGAGTAAATATAGACTAACTAAACTTTTAGGTAAGTTTTTATAGTTTATAAATATTATAATTATGAAATGTTGTATTAAATATTGGCACATATAAGAATGTCATTTTCGCTTTCACTTCCAACTTTCAAAAGATGCTTCAAATTACAACAACAAGATTGATTAAATTATATGAATTTTTATACATTCTGGAAAGGATTGTTCTGGTTTCATCAACATTTTATTACTGCAAAAAGCCAACGAGCTCGGTGACGCTGTCCGTCCCGTCCCAGGGGCACGCTGCGGGACAATGCGGCTCGGTCGCGGTCGCTCAAGTGACACGGTATTCATATCATCGTATTGCTATTCAATATAACAAGTGTACTGTAATTGGATCAATTTGGACAGCTCCCTCTCCCCCACGGTTGTACCTCATAAAAACGTCTGTTATTAAATGTCCATTTTTTTGGTACTGCAATTGAATATGTTTAAGCCATATTTATTAACTGAATATTTAATAAATTTAATCGACGAAACCAATGGTATCGTCAGACTTTGATCGCGTCGCCCCGTGCACCGGCGCAACCGACATATCTGTTTGTCACCAGAGGACCAGCAGGAACACTCCGTCGCGTACGTATCAATAGAATGATGACACCGACGACTGATAAATATAATTGTCAAGCGTTGTTTCTTTGTTTGTTGAACTTGTTCTTCCGTCATTTTATACGTACATATAAGGAAACATCAGCTCGATTGCTCCCAAAACATATATTGTGTTGTCGCTCGAGCCGCATCAGTCCCGATACAGACGTCCCCACATTCGTCGTGCCGTCAGGAGCGCCGCATTCTACTTCAATCCACCTCTCCGACGTCCTGCGTGTGCCTCTGTGCCACAGGCGTCCATACTTTAGTGCTAATGAAGGGTCATTCCATTGTTAGCTTTTATGCTTCGTCGTCATCCGCTAGATTATTAACAAAAAATCTTTACAAAGTAAATAACAAATTATATTACAAAGGTTTTTACCGTTAAAAAAAATGCTAGACCACTTTTTTTTTAATAGCTATAGATATTTTGGTGTTATATAACAAGAATATAAGTTGAATACAACCGAAGTGAAGTTAAGTACACTTTACGCCGAATACTGGAGGCATTGCGTGTTGAGTGGCGGAACTTAACCAGAGCGAAGAAATTAAACTTAATTAAATATTTAATATCCTTGAATGGAGATCGAACCCACAACCAGTGGACGACCGGTCTCAGGCCGATATCATTATTTAGCTTAGAGCTTACAACTCAGACTACAAATCACATCACCGTCACGTTGATGCACTAAAGTACCAGCTCAGCAATAGCATTAACGAATACGGGAATAAGCTGCATTACCCCCGAGACGGACGGCGCTGCTCCTCCTCACGACGCACGGCTTTATGGAGCTCGTCGTCGTATACCTCGTCGTTACCTCCGCGCGACTAGCGACCTCGGGATTATGTAAGAGTCCTCTAATCGCGGTTGTCAATTAAAGTGTATTTATAAAAGTGGGTGTCGACGGCGGTCGTGAGCTGCCATCCTCAATATTACAATGCTGTGAGATCTATACATACGATGAGTTAGGAAGCGATTTAGAAGTTCGGGGAGTTCACACATTTTTACGTTACATTTATTTAAAATAGTTATTCGAAATAGTTTTAAATTTATGATCTTAGATTACATTAGTTAGGAAGAAACCGATTTTGTAAATTAGTTTCTTTTATGTATATTATAAAATTATTAGTATATTAAAGCTACCGTCATTACGTGTATATACATAAAAAAATGACTACGTGTCTTTTACCCATGATATCTTTTTCAAATTATATTAATTTCTTATTTTGCATGAGCTCGACCTCTGTAAAAGTGAACATTCTTCACATTTTACATAATATTTCCGAGTGTAAATAATATAATTGTCAAATAGTTTAACAAAGCCGAACAAGCCGTACAGCCGTAGGTACTGGTCTCGCAGGAGAGCTCCGAGCATCAATCAGGCAGGTCGATGCGATGTTAATTAGAGATAGCGGCGACGCTGATAGCGGGCGGCGGCGGACGCGGCTCTCAAATTTGTGACTCTCGGCGAGATCCCGCGATAACCCCGACACCCCGACACGCCGACACCCCGACACTGCCAGCTCCGTACTAAATACAATCTATTCTAAATAATGAGAAAATTCATTGTACGAGTACACTCCGCATTCATCATTATTGTCACGTCCAAAGTTCCGCCCCAAGCAGTGTCTTTACTCTTTGTTTGTTGTTTTGTAGATATACTGTTTCCATAAGATTCATTTCTTTTTTCATTTGAGTTACAATTTTTATTTTTTAAAAAAGGACACTCATTCTCACGGTAACTTACGCTCAAAATAGATTAAAAAAGCAGTTTTAATGATTAAAAAAATTAAGTAAAATGCAAATAAAACACATAGACTCGAGCATTGCAGCGGGAATGCGGCTGACTGTAAACGTGACAGCGGGAACGCTCTGGTAACGAGATAAAGGTGTTGAGTATCGCTATTCAAAGACCAATGTATAAGTTTGTACTACCTACCCTGGCAAGTACAAGATACAGCGTGAATGAAAAGAAAAAAATCTAGGAAATGCACCCCAGTGGCACAGTAGTCAACGCTCCGTGCGTGTAGTGACTAACGGCACGGGGTACTCGGGAACGGCAGCCATGTTATTACATACATTGCGAATCCAGCGATTTATAGCTTTTTTCCTAAACGATTTACTACTTAAGAAATCGTGAGCGATCGCCGCGAGCGCTGCATTAGCTTAATTAAGCTAATGAATTAGATGTAGAGTCGCCACTGATACTCAAGTATGTGTGTGTGATACGTGAGGGTGCTGTAGCGTCTTTCGATATAATAATAATTAATCTTTGTATCTGAGAACGGGAAACAAACAAGAAAATTTGATAAAAAAATGAATATTTTAGAGATTATAATATATCTAATGTAGCTTCACGCTGTATTCCTAGCGGGACAGCCAGAGATAACGGAGGGCCAAGCCCACGGTCTCTACATACCTCTTTCACCTCGTCCACTGTCATCACCATGAGGATCCCCAGGAGGGCATGTATCTCCTGGGGATCCTCCTCCTCATGTTTTTTACTTAACTTTCCTCCAGTATCATATACATTGTGTTTTGGAAGGACAACCCAGGTCTCCACCTACCTCTCACTTTTCCGTCATATATCTTTTAATGTAAATATATTAATAGCATTTGTAGCTGTTTTTACATTTTTTAAATAATTTATTATTGATTTTACTCATGGAAAGAAATAGATGAGTATTTGATACTAAATTACAATGAAAAAAAATTAGAACACAATCAATCGCTACACATTTAATTGTATGGATTCATCTCGACGCACACAGCCGACAGATCGTGATTTATCACGTAACTTTGATTTATCTCCCCACTTCCTCCCCCCCCCCCCCCCCGCCCCGGCCACTCCTCGCCTAACGGCAGTCGTGATGGTGGCTATCAATAAAAAATTCGCCTATAACTAGATTATTTTTTAATTAACACAAAACGAGTTCATACTCGCCGCAGCGGGCGGCTCTCAGGTGGACAGGTTTGGGAGATTTATATTCGTTTAGTATGTATGTAAGCATACGTTAACGATGTCACTATGAAATCTCTCTCAATAAAAACTACTTTTCATATGATTTTCTTTTTATTTTTCAGTTGTTTGTATACTAATAATTCTGGTTGGTAGAAAACAAGATCTCAATTAATATTTCTTAATATCCATCACGACATAATTCTTCACAAAAAAATTTAAATACGTATCTGAAGACAATCTAAGTCCCGGTCGAATAATCTCAGCCATTCTGGCATTTTCATTAGCTGACATTTTGCCCTCTGAAGGATGCAAGTAGAGCAGCAACAAGATAGCTCGGAGACGAGCTCAGTGCTAGTGCTAGCATCGCATTGAATAGCATATTCAGAAGTCACGGCAGAGCGCCAGATGTGCGCGATAGGGGATCTGCAACAACTCACGGTATCGGGCCTCGAGCGAGCATCGAGCGTGTTTGCGCGTGTTGCTGCGCCGTGCATTAGGCGCGTGTAAGGGATAAGGGGATTTAGTGCTTGTCGTATTGCTGTTTCCTTTATTGTTACTGGAGCTTTACGATTCTCTGAATATCTTATAATACTTATGTTGAATACTTGCGCTGTAGATACGAGTATAACTACTGCTAGAGTCCAGCAATTAATATTACTTGTAAGTTGTCGTCATTTTTATGAGATAGTGGGGGAGTGTAGTGCAACCCATTACATAACATAATTGATTGTAAAATATTTGTAATACAAATTGATTACATTAACATCTAACACGCCGACGACAGTCGACACGCTCGTGCTCCTTAGCGTGACGCGTCGTGTCGCGTGCACGTACGAGTATGTAAATCCCCGCGCAGGGCTCCTTACGTTATATTAATTGATAACGCCGCCGTTATTTTAATTATGACAATACTACTAGACTTGTAAAGATTAATTACCAATAATGTTAAATACAACATTCGTAATTCTTCATTAATGATTACTCACTACTCCGTCCGACCCGCGAGGTCACTGACACCGCGAGTCATAAACAGTGTCTAACAAACAGCTCGCTGCTTGTTTGTGTTTCAGCTTTGTACAATTGGGACATTGATACGGTGCACTTGAAACAAATTGAGCGTTTAAACCATAAAGTGGTAATAGGTGATCTGGTGGAGACCACTGGGGCTCGTCGGAACAGAGGTGGAGCGAGAGGTAGAGCAGGTGACAATTGTTAAATATTATATTTGCTTTTATTGCTTACATGTTGTTATACATTCTCATTGTCATAATACTTAACCCACCATCTAAGACTTTGCTAATAACTCATTGTTTTAAACTTATATAATTATACTAAGAACAAAAAAACGATATGCTTTCCAGATGTCTTACAATTTTTTTAAAACTAATATCAATCTTAAGCATTTATATCAAAACGTCTTGAATTGGCCTTTATTATTTTTATGACATTAGGAACTCTTGAAAAATAAGCAAAAATATAGGTATCTTCAACACAGAAAACTCAAACTTCCTTGATAACCACTCGTCTGGTACCGTCAGACAAGTACTGCAACAGGGTGCTACGTGCTCGAGGCACAAATATGTCTTGTGTATTTTTATGACATCAATATTCGGTTGTTCGGTTTTTTTTCCACCCCGATCTCGATCTCCCGGACCGGGTTGGCGCCATAACCCAGGAACGAGAGACTGCTGGGATCCACCCGTCTCACAGACATACACGTCACCAATGATGGGTTAATAAAATCTAGGGGAATCGTTTTCAAACATATTTGTAGTGAGACAGTGAGTGAGAGGCGTGGCGCAGGAGTATAAGCGTGCTGCTGTAAACGCACGTAGTGTATTGACACTAGGTCCCCAGGCCCTCTCTGCCTACGCCGCCGCGTTAAAGCACATGACAAGTACGTTATGCTATTTTAATTTGTTATGTCATATATTATAAACTGTATTATTGGACCTTGACACATTCGCTGCAAAGTGAGTCAAAGTATTTCGTCCAATTTACGTAAACAGTCCGCGGCGGGCGGCCACTCCGTCGCGTCGCTGTGTGAGTCAGCTTCTAATGAGGGCCGTGGGAATGGTCCGCAAATTTTTTCGCGTTTTTGCTGCGACCGGAGCCTCACCTCCTCCCCTCCACCCGCAAACTTGTCAAATATCAACGATCGAGAATGTGTTACATTAAGTAGCTAATAATACCCAATATCTTTGCTTGTTCAACACATAGCGAGCCTCTGCGTCTAGTATAATATTGCAATAACAATGCAGAAATACTTAGCGACTACGAGTGCTCTGTTCGACCGCAGCGACACGTGGGCCTGGCTGACCTGCCGTGGATCGAGTGCAGATTGAGATGCTGTTATTTTATTCAGTTTCGAAAAGAGGGCATCGTGAGGGGAATAGAATGCGTTTACTTTGGTTTTTACACATTTTATTTAATAAGAATAAAAGTTCATATGGTTAGAAATACCTGGTAAAGCTCCGTCGTCATCATGTCGGAATGATATAACCTTACACCAAAAGCGATCAATTAGTGAGTAGGTATCGAACCCGCACCCGCTGAGGCAGAGCGCGCGGCGGTGACTCAGCTTCCATGAATCACTCCGCTATCTTAATTGACATTTTATTTTCATTGTTTCTTGTAAAACCACGCTAATGGAATAAATTAAAACCAGGCCGTTTAATCTGGAAACTAATATATGTTATGTTATTCCAGCGACGCGGGCTTGCCGGTGCTCTTTCGACCCCTACTTCACTTTAATTCGACCATCTACACAGTTCGCACACAAAATTCTTTTGATAATCCTTGTCACGTTGGCTTAAATATTTTTCTAATAATCTTTCATAATATTTTTAGGCTAATATCATTAGGAGTAAAATTAAATATGTAAAGGCGAATCTGTCAAGATATTATTTTTCATAGACCCGACGTAGTCGTTGAATCCGTACATTGGCACATTACACGTCTGTAAATATAATCTATCAAAGCGTTTAACCAAGATGTGTGATCAGATCACATACTCGTATTTAGCTTCACGCTGTATCTCTCGCATAGAAAGTTAGGCAAAGAGAGGGAACCTGGTGTGACACTTCGTTCACCATTTAGACATTAACGTTACCGAATTCTGGAGGCACTGCGTGTTAAGTGGCGGAACTCAACGCCGCGCTTCGTCTCGTTCCTCACAACCGTTGTGTTATGTAACCGATGTGCGCAACGACATTACATTACGTATATTGCGAGTGGAATATACGAGTATGTAGATATAATGTAGTTTTTGTAACAAAATTTGTTTAAATTTTAGCTTTGTGTCTGCTTCAATTGAAACTGATAAGTTTTTATCAGTTTCAATTGAAGCAGACACAAAGATGGTGGATTGCTCCACATGTTGCCAACTCCTCGCGACCCATTTGAAGTAGATCCTTTGTGTCAAGCCTGTCCTGATAAGGCTCCTAATTTATTTGTAACGCTTATTATAAACAGAAACACAACAAACTGGTTATAAAATTCTTAAAAGTATTCGTTGATGATGAAATGTTTAGCAATGTTGGGTTTTTGTTACCTTGTGTTCTTTTGAGATTCTTCTTTATGTTTCAAAATATCAGTACTAAGTATTATATTAGTATGCAACCAATTTGAGGATTTTTTAAATAAAACCCTGCGTTAAATAGTTAACCATATAATAATACAATTACTAGTATTTCTAGTAATATATCTATGCATTTACTGTGGTGAGTAAATAGCATATGTGCTGTCCTGGCTGGATGGGTCTCCGCAGAAGCGACATCTGAATGATGTAACCAATTAACATTCCCGCGTACTGAGTAGGTCCTGGTCGCTGGTGTCCGGTAACGAGCCCCGGCTCCCTGCCAATGGTGTATTTGAACTTTATATAGTCAATCTTTAAAAAATATATCTAATTTTAATTTATTATTAAGTATATTTTAATATTTTGCTGGCACTGTGGCGCAGCGGCGCAGTTCCCTCTGCGGACCCTGTCATATGCAGTAGAAAATTCTAATTTAATCAACATACAATTTATAAGTTTTGTAGATATTACATATAAAAATCCATACCTATATTATAAATTCGAAAGTAACTCTGTCTGTCTGTCTGTCTGTCTTTTACGCAATCAGGGCCAAACCGCTAATTTAATTGTGATAAAATACTCATATAGAGATACTTGAGGGTCCCGGGATGAACATAGGATACTTTTTTGTTTCTCATATTTGTAATATTTTCGATATATACCAATATATTAAAATAATTAATTTGACATGCAATTTATTCCGCCATGTTAATAACAATCGTCGCTACGCGTTGCTAAGCAACGGCTTGCAAAGTTTGTTGCTTTAAGAAAACGTCACCCAAAGTGAGTTTGCTTAATGCATACATGGCGCGCGCCGATATAGATTTGTATACATTAACAAAAATTAGATGATTTCTATAATTTGATATTCATCCTTATGAAAATAAATATAAGAGTCACTTTTAGCATTTTATCTAGATTGAAATTATAGTTTACTGTATAACATTCTAATAAATAATTAAGGAGATGTCACTGATTCGCAATGACTTAGCCTTTGGGCGGCATAGTATGAACGACGCGAACGGGCAGATGACTTTGATGATTTTATAAATTTTTATATATTTTCAAATTACTATTATTTTTTATGTAATTATTTGCTGCTTATAATTAATTTATCTCAGTTCGGTATACCGATGTTATACACTTAAAATATCGTAATTTTAATCATCTGGGATTTTTTTTAATATTGTTCACAAAAATGAATAATAATTTTATATAGAAAAATGTTTAGTACGCGCGTACGACAAACTTTAGGTACTTTTTCTAATATTAAGAATTTCCTTTAGTTACTTTTACTTCTTTTGTTTGTTCATTTCGGTTACTCAGATATTTTTTCTAATAATAAATCTCCACTTATTATTATAATATTTAACTTATTTTAATTATTTAGGCTTATATTTACGCGGGCGTAGCCGCGTCCGGGCCCACTAGTATATAATATATGTTGATATTCATTTAATTAAAACAACCAAAGCTCTTCCGCTCAGCTGCGACGTATGTGAGACCTGTCATATGTGCTATGCTATATGTGTACACATCTATACTTATTACTAATCATTTTGTGACTGAATTAATAATGCTTAAGAGATTAATCTGACACCACGTTGAATATAAAGTAGTGACTGAGGTCTCCGTCGTCTCGGCGCGAGGCGGCGCGAGGCGGCGCGAGGCGATTGGTGCCAGCTTTCTAAGTATAGTTTTTGTTCTCAATATTTTGATACATCGTGAACGTATCATTAAGTGCATTAGACTAATCCTTGCTTGTCGCGACGGGGGGACGCGCGCGGGGGACGGACTTCGCGGAAGCAGCTTATTAAAGATATTTTTTAGCTTCCCGCTGTATTCCAGATAGGTATAACACAGTAGGCAGAGGGAACCAAGGTACTCAATTTTAGATGCATTTTGTGTTGAGCGACGGAACTCAACGCCGCGTTATGTCTTGTTTCTAGAGCAAGGAAAGGAAAATAACTCATTTCACCGAGAAGAAGTCACACCCACAACTGTCGCTCCAAATATTTCTAGAATGACGAGTATTTTATATATTTTTTTTCGAGATTTTACAACCTGACTGACTTAAGTATACACGACATATAATACGAGCACTTTTAGTTTAGATGTGATTAAATAAGACCACACCTCCCCCCCTCTCCCCTCTCCCCCTCTCCCCCCGCTCCCGCAGTGTCACTCACGCGCGGGATTAAGGCTATTGTGACTCGATGTTTGTTATATTTCCATACATTAGGTCCGCACTGAGGCACTGTCTGAGGCGACGCGCCAACACTGACAGATTTATTTCAAACGAGATAAATATATATTACCTAACTACGATTTGAGATTGCATTAGACACGACCCGGACATTTGTGAAAAAATATATAATTAGTATTTTTTATTCATATATAAACAAACAGTCTTGAGAAATTAATTTTAAAGAAAAGTAAAACACCAATAACAGTTAATATAAAAGAACCCGCGACCCGCCGCAGAGTGCCGGGTGTGCGTGATGGAGCGCCCGCGGTCGCCGGGAGGACGCCTCTCTATATGTTACTCGTAGATATACATTTTTCATCTAAATGGTTCGTACTGCGTCCATTGTTGCAGCAGGTGATGGACGTTGAGCAATTGCAGCGCAAGGAGCATACATTACTTGCATACATTATTTTTTATAATAATTTATCATCGATAATGTACATAGT
This sequence comes from Heliconius melpomene rosina, assembly GCF_056956725.1. Lineage (NCBI taxonomy): Eukaryota > Metazoa > Arthropoda > Insecta > Lepidoptera > Nymphalidae > Heliconius > Heliconius melpomene. The sequence continues at coordinate 10,322,844 of NC_140396.1, forward strand.
ACAAATTAGCAAAGGCCGACGTGTCGGACTGTAAGCTCAAGCGTTATAGGTTCGATCCCGATGGAGTGGTTATATTTATTTCCATTTCCTCGCTCTGGAGTGAGGCGTGAGACAAAGTGTGGTATTGAGTTTCTCAACTCGACACTCACTGTCTCGAAAATTAGGCGGTGCGGAGACAACGGAATATCTTAACTAGCTACTAGCTAGCTAGGCTCTTCTCTGTAGTTAATAATAACAATACTGTAATGATGTAATTGTAAAATAATGTAATAATAATAACAATAAGAGGCCAGTCGTGGCGCAGGGGCACAAAGTTTGACTGTAAAACCAACTGGTTCTGGGTTCGATTCCCACTCAAAGAGATAAAATATTTATTTAAATTTATATTTCCTTTTCTTCGGCCTGATGTCAAGCGTGGCATTGAGTTCTGCCACTCAACACGAAATGCCTCTAGAATTCGGCAGAAAGTGGGGAACGGAGCGTTTTAACACTATGTTCTCTGCTGTATGCGAGATACAGCGTGAAGCTGATTTTGATTTGATTTTATAATAAAAATAAATAATACCCAAAATTAGATAATTTCACGCGACACAGAATGTAACGGTAGCTCTAACACAAACAAACGGAGACCAAAAATTTGAAAGGTGATCAAAAATGTTGATGTACTCGTATCTATGGAAAAATTTAAAATTCTATTTGTTAAAGATTAAGTTTACGAGATATCTGAGAAGCGCTTATAACACGCGGCTATTCAAACACTTCCTATTCTTTAAAAAACTATAAAATCTTATGGCACTTTTACAACTTTAAAGTGTCTGTTGATATTTCTTGTAAACTTTACGATTACAATGTTTAGTGGTGTTAGTTACTGGACAGTACTCCGTACCCAGCAGGGTAGGCAGAGGAAACCTGGGAACCAACTGTTAAGACACTCTGTTCTCATAAAGACACTTCTGTTCCCCATTTTCTGTCGAATTCTGGAGACTGCGTTATTATAGTGAGAATAATATAAAATATTTCAATTCCTCAAGCGGAAATCGAACCCACCCATCCCATTTACAGTTGTCTGTCAGCTATATCTCCGTAATAAAATTAAAATTCCGAAGTCATAATGAAATGAACGCGGCGACTCAGATTGCGCGCGTTGATGTCTTTTATCAAGAAACATCGTTTACATGTTGAATATATAAACTATTTAAATGTTGATGCAGCCTTATACAAATAAACATATTTGCTTTATTTCATTTTGACACATTACGTGTGTGGAACGTTATCTTATTTACATTATAAAATTGAACTTATTATTTTCTGTGGTGCACTTTAAGCTTACAAAGTAGACATTGTTGGTAATTATATTTGTGTTTGAGGGTTCTGCCTGCTTCTTCCAGTATAATAAACAGTAATATGACAAGCTGGTCTCCCAAATTATACGAGAAATCGAAAAAGAACAAAAAATAGGAATAGATATTCTAAAAACACAAGTATGTATGTGAGGCACTTAAGATTATTTTTGTACAACGATTTTCAATTAACATTCTAATCCCCCATATTTATGTATATTCTCGAGTCGCTTACAAACACATACGCACACGTTCCTCCTCCCGCCTCGTAATGAATTGTTTGTATGGCGAGTGCAACAGTTCGAGAGGTCGCGCGTACATTATGTTAACCACAAGTTTAAGGTAATTAGGAAATACGAGGGAATATGTATGACAGCGCGGTCGGGACACAGAGGGGAACACAGAGTACGACAGTAACATTACATTTCCATAGATCACATTCTGGATTATAAGTTTATTCAACGTTGACTCGCACAGAGCACGCGCCGTCTGTGCCTTCTTCTGTAATGTATTTACTATTAATAGCTTCGTTAATCGATCATTCAGTAAACCAAACACGACAAGCAAGACTTACCGACGTTACCATTTCATTTGCAACAATCATAAGTCGTATTGCATTACGTAGTACAGTCGTATTGTATATAGTGCGTGTACATCTGTATGCGGCCATGTGGCCGTAAAACCAACATAAAGGAACGATCGAACTTAAATGATATATTTCATAACATTGTGTAATCTGTAAGCGGTCGTAGGTATACTTGTTCTGTGAGCTCTTTAATATGTAGTTCGCGTAGAGTGGCAGCTCCGGGCAGGTCCGCTCAGGTCCTGTGCGCTGATGGCCCATTGTCTGCGGAAGCACGCACACAAAAAGCGCGGTGTAGGAGCGGCCCCGCGACTACCGGCCGAGAGCGGCCGCGACCGCACACTCTGACCACATTCAGCTTTAACAGCTCGCGTTTTATGACGTATTACACTTGTACACTGTTTTATTTTAAGTTCACTTTCATAAATATGTACAAAGGTACATCTTCTTCCTGAACGCGAGTCAAGTATTACACATCTATAACTTTCTTATTAATCTATTATTATTAGTACGTTACACAGCGAATTCTATTTGCGCTTACTTGTACTTATTGCTACTTTAAGTCCTTCTCGAGCGTCTCCTTACAATAACGACTAGATAACATTCATAGCGATACGGAACTACGTCTCTTACTACAAATTGATTTCAGCTGGCTGACAAATAGCATCATCAATATTAGTCGTACATCTGCCTCGCAGCATCACAGCAGCTCCTCGTACAGTAGAATACTGTGCAGTACTGGGCAGTGCCCACACAGGGTCCAAGTGATAGCCCATTGTTTGAGCGCCCGCGTCCGAGTGTGACCGTGAACACTGCGAGCTACGTCTATCTAGATTTGTAATATTCAATTTCAAGCGTATTTTACTCGTTTCTATGATAACGTCTTGGTTTTCAAGAAAAAAGGAACTATTATTGAAAAATTTCATTGAAATAAAACTAAATTCACTAATTATATATAACTCTAGTACTAAATGATCAAACTTTCATTTATAGATTTATTTTGTAATTGAAATAACAAAGCGAAATATAATGTTACGTTTACTACAGTTACTATCGAGCATCGCAGCATCGACGCGACGCCGGCGATAGTATGGCGTGCTCGTGTGACTGTAAGTACGATAGGTTGCCGGTTCGATCCTCACTCGAGAAAACTAAATATTTACTTAAATTAATATTTCCATTTCTTCGCTCTGGTGTCTATACAAATCTTGGCGTTGAATTTTTTCATCCAACACGCAATATCTCCAAAATTCTGGAACCTCCAAAAGGTGGAAAATGAGAAACGGAACGGTATCGTAACACTATATATATATACACTAGATAGAGAAATATAATTATGTTAATAAATGAGTTGCGGTTCATAACGTTTGTGTATATTATAAAACTTAAAATCCCGTCATATGTGTAAGATGACGTCATACAACACGAGATGTCCCTGTCGCATAGAACTGCCAGTTTCTTGCTAACGATATATAACGGATAGAAGATTTAATACTTGAACATGGTGACGTTTATGACGATGCAACAATACTACTGTAGAGTTAGTGTTTAACCTCTACATCGTTTATATAATACTATGTACTACATAATTTTTTGCTTCAAGCTGTATTCTACAATAGCAAAGAGAACTTGGGAGCCTAGTGTTAGGACGCTTACGTTCCCCACTGGGTACAAATACTAATAGGTCCCTACCTATATCATCATAGAACATTAAATATGATTTAGACAAATACTGCCTAGTACTGACGATCACAGCCGTCACGTCGAGGCTGGCGTCACGTCCAAGTGAACACTGTGTAAAATATTATCAATGATCTTAAATTATATATTTATCTGGTACAATTTGTTTCGTCAATGATGTATATAGAAGTCGTTACAAGTGAAAGGTAACAGAGGAGTATCTCCGTATCGCGAGGGCCTTATCTCGCCAAAGTTAATGCGAGGCGTGTGCACTGTGCACTGTGCTGTGTGCTGTGCGTGCGCAATTAATGCCAACTTACTCGTATATGCAGTGATAACATCGTGGCGGATTATCTGCACGCTGCACGCTGCACGCTGCACGCTGCACGCTGCACGCTGCACGTGCACACGCAACAGTGTGTACCTACTTCTACCGCGTGAACGAGAGACACCTTGATGAAGCTGTGAACAGCTGGCATTTCATTTTATACACATATTTTTAAATAATAATACCTAATGTGTTATTAGACAAAGGTTAGCTGCGTTCCATTCTTCATTGTATTCGCAACTTCATAGAGACAATGCGCGCTGTTTATGTCTGCTGTGAAACTTGCAATGTCATCTGTTAGACCACGCTGACATACATTCTCCAATATGTAGTCTCTACAAGTGATCGAAATGCTACGATATATGAAAAATAAAAAAAAATATAACGTCAAAAGTAATTAAAACAAATAGTTTTTATATTAATAAAAGGAGTCTGACATGTCCGCTCGCATCTTGTATCTAAACGATCGTATAATTTAATCTTCCTACTTAGAGAGCTTATTATTTTTCCTTTATAAAAAACATCGATCATTGAATGCGTCATTTGTCCGAACATTCCGGAGTCGTAATAAGTTATTAAGAAAACGAACAAAGATCACTTTGTGAAGGAACGACGCGTAACCTGTTCCTCCTGGAACCTCGACCGACGCCGATGAGACTTCTATTAATTAAATATTATCCTCTTACCTGCACCTCTTATTGGTTTATGTCATAATGTTACATCATCTTTAAATATAATTAAGAGACTGACTGTACACACGATGGTGGCGAATTCGAGTCATATAAGACAAAATGTTTAGATGTAAAAGAATTTTCGTATTCTTAAATAATGACGGAAAGTAGAGAAAGAAGCGTCTCTCTGAATTAGAGACTGCTCATTAACCACGCACAGCTCCAGGAGTAGCCCCCAGAAGTAGTGGCACGTCGCACCAACACGAGAGTGCAACAGTAAGCGCCTATACTCGTATAATAAAAACTTAACTGTCGTCGTGAAGCAGGTTGCCGAGCGACGGACGCACGTACTCGTATATACGTTCATTTAATAAATATATAACGAGAGACATCTAATTATACGGAGATAAATCAAACAGCAAAACGAGTTCAAACGTGGTACAGAAATGAAACAAAGAGTAGTTTTTGGAGTCCGGAGCGAGTCGGACCCGGGCAGGAGGAGAGCTGCCTGGCCTGCCGCTGCGCTCTACATGCCACAGTTCCTTGGAAATATAATACAATAATATTTTTTTGCTTATAAATATCTTATTATGTACATATTTAGAAATATATAAACCAAAAATTTACTATTACTGTCTTTAATAAAAATCACAATATTTGTTCAAGATGGAGCCGAGTCCTTGTGTTTTCCATACGTTACATTTTATGAAATCATAATGTCATTATAAAATGTTTATTCCGGAAACGTTAAGCAGAATATTGTTAATTATTACGATTGATTAAAAATCAACTGTTAGATGCATACGCGAGCGGCGCGGGGCGCGGGGCGCGGCACCTGCGCCGCAGGGCGTCGACCCTCGCCCTTCCTCGCGCCCTCTCGCAACCGGCCCCCCTACTGCCTCCGCTCCCGTCCTCCCCTCACACTTCCCTCTCAGCATCCTCGCGCGCCCTCACGCGATGCAGGAGCCTTACTGAGTATATAATTACGTCCGACATACATTCATTTCTCTATATAAGCACTATACATACATTGTATAATATTTTAATTAAGTTAAGGGACATATCATATAAGTAGAGCAGGGGTGTGTCGACGACGACGGGTCACTGCGAGGGTTAATTAAGCAGTGTTTTTTGCGTGACATGATACTCGCACTGCGCAGCGGGGAGGTCACTGCAGGAGCCCGGGGGAGGGCGGGCCGGGGGGACGGGGCGAGTCGCTCGTAAACGCTCACATTTAATTTGTTCCCTTCAACCGAACCGACAGGGCTGCATCTAGCCGCTCGACCGTGAAATACCTTATGAGTGAGCCTCGTGCCTCGTACCTCGTACCTCGTACCTAGAATTGCTTTGTTTTGGACCATTTTTGTTCACAACGTATGTTTACTGAAGTTCAATGTACAAGAGCATCGCAGCGTTCGTAGCTGTGCTCACATGACGAGCTCGTCGCGTGCCATTATATAGTTAAACATGATAAGATTTTTGTAACAAACCGATTAATTGTTTGTTTACGAAGTTTTTAAAATTCTCTTTATTTCGACCAGCTTCTCGCCGTATCCCGCATATAGCAGGTCAACTTGCGACAAACTGTTTATTGAGCTGAGGCAGCAGGTGGAACTGAGTCTGGGAAGTCGCAGCACGTACACGACTTTATTAATATCGAACGTTGAGAGCACAAAAACAGGCTTTGTGTCCGTAATAACTCCTCCGTCCGTCCCGAGAGCGCCGAATTCCCGCATTCTACTATCATCAATTCAATTAGAGGCCACAATAGAGCGGCCAGGAGGTAAGAGGCAGGAGGTACGAGGCAAGAGGCATGCTTTGTGTTCCACTTTGTTTGTCTATTATAGCTCAGTTGCTACAAAAAGACGGTGAAATTAAATAATGTTTTTGTTGGTTTATTTTTGTTTGTAATTTAATTTAGAAATATCTAATTGAAAACTGGTGTGTGCGTGGCGACTGTTCGCAGACTGACAGACTGTTTGTAGTAAGAGTTCATTAGATTTGATTTAACAACTTCACGCTGTATCCCGCACACAGCAGGGTAGACAGAGGAGACACTCCGTTGTCTACTTTCCTCCGAATTCTAGGAGCATTGCGTGTTGAGTATTTAAATAAATATTTCATTTTCTCGAGCGGGAGTCCAACCCACAACCTGTCATTTTTTCAGTAACATTTGTGCCCTTGCGCCACGACTTACCTCTACTAAAATAAAAAAAAACTTGAAATCGGCACAGCTTCTGACAGTAAGCCCGGTGATTGTGAGTTTATCAGGTGTTGACGGAACTCAACGCTGCAGTTTGATTTTTAAAACAAAGTGCAGCGTTGAGTTCAACCACACAACATGCAATATTTTGAAAATCGGGCGAAAAATGCAACAACTTTGTCACAAAAGCAGAAATAATATGCCTTATACGTGAGATAATACTTATACTTCAAGTTTAATTTAAGCTTATAGAGCTGTCTTCTGGTTAACAAATATCTATATACCAAGGAAGCGACGAGGACCCGCTTTCACGTTATGTTACACCTAACATTATGATACTAATTCAAATCGATATAAATCTGTATCGATGCAACATCCCGCGATTCTCTGAATTCATTACCGAGTCGAGTCGATGCGGAGATAAGCCGAGCTCGGGGCTGGGACGTCTGTCCTGGTGGTGATGCGTGTCGACTGGCAGCGCTGGCACCTGGACGTTGCTAAATACTATTGGCGAGGAACACCACACTGTTGCGATAGGAAACATATTTTCAGGACAACATTTCTGTTTTCAAGTTTTTGACATAGCTATGTAAAGTGAACGGAACAGTCCACTTCCCTGCTTTAGTCGCATGGTCATTACTTATTGTTATAACTTTTCGCATGAAATTCTGTATAAATACCACTTAAAGTCGGTATAAACTGTCGGTGGTAAACTGTTGAGGTTGTGACAAAAAGTTACAATTACTGTCACGGTGTCCCGCGTGACAGGACGACGTAGAGAGACATGTCCCAATAACAATATGTATATAATATTTTTCTATAAATGTTTACATTGTAATATAGTCATACAGTTGTTCGTGGTGGTCCTACTACCTCCTGATATAGATCAGCCGGTGTCTCCTTCGCCTGCGATTACAAATTATTTATGAAGACAGAATATTATCAACGACAGATAGTTGACAATCGCGATAATAAACTAAATACAGTATCTATTCGTAGCTACGAGTATGAATGCGGATATCGGTAGTATACACGTGCAGGTATATACTCGTAGCTCACTTTTGTACCAATAGTTGTTTTGCTTTTTGACGCCAGTCGCAATGCGGGGGAACAAAGTGTCAAGGCAGGCGGCATGGTGTTGAGTTCTGCCACTCAACACCCAACCTTTGGAACCTACCCTGCTGATACAGCATGACACACACACACGCTGTATACAGAACAGATGGCAAAGACTGTTGCTTTTGGAAGATATCAGTCAGCAGATGAGTTGAATATTGGATCCGTATATAGATATGTTGGTTGCGGATCCGCGGTATTTGGAACGCCGCGACCTTCTCTTGCATTCACATTAAATGTCCATGCCCGAGGGTGGAGTGTGGGCGAATATGTATTCAATATCGGCAAGACTCACTGCCGTGAGTACCACGTGCAACACGGCCGTCGACGGCAAGTCTGATTGCGACAGAGGACAGTCCGGGAAGGAGGGCCGATGCTATCGCGGCCGACTCCATTAGGCCTCTCCGGCTGCGACGTCCACGGAGATACTATCTTATCTCGATCGCGCCGTATTAAAATGTAAATGAACGGGGCTATTGATCTTGCGCTAGTTGTTAAATAATACGAGTGTTGGTACATAACGCTGCAGCACGCCGCCGCCGCACCAGGTACAGATGCAGTAGTGCAAACAATATGGAGACTTGTGCCGTCCAGTAGCGGAACGTCACGTCAAACTTTATTCTGCTGTCCACTACACTATGTAAGCTTGGACTGGATTTGATTAAATTATTAAATTATATTATATTTGAATTGCAAATTTATAAATAAATGATTTGAGCCTATAGGTACATATCAAGAAAAAACACTCAAAAATAACGTTGAGATAGAAAGTAAAGTAATGAAAATATTCTATATTTTTAAAAAATTCCAAAGCACATTTGTATACTTTATATTAAACGCTGCGTTTTAGATAGGATAAGACGACGATACGTTGAGCGAGCTCGAGTTCAACTCGAGCGCATCATAGGTGTAATTAAGTGTACGTAAACACCATGTAGTCGTCCGTCACGCGTCACGCCGCGCACTCGGGCGCACTCGCGCGGGTAAACGCCGCGCGCGCGTCCCGGACACGCTCGTATCCATTACAGGGAATTAACATGTATTGAGTGTTGGTATGATATGGGAATGGATGGAATTAAAATATGTTAGCGAGCTTAGGCTATTCTAGTTGAGTTAGGCTTGTAGAAGTATGATGAAATAAAGAATATTTAACTTGATACGTTGATAATAAGTTTTCAGTTGTTGCCTGTGTTATTTATTAAAATAAATGTTCCGCTGGATTAGGTGGCACGGTGGGCTTAATCAGGTTTCATGGTCGAATACCTCGCTGTGGCCGGGAGCCGCTTCGGCGCGGCGTGTTCGCACGTCGTCACTCCGCTCGTCCCGGCGCGCCGTGACGCTGCCGGCCTCACTCTTATACGTTTCCAGGACTCGTAAAACAATCGTACACAATTAGCCACGCTTACCTTTTAAAAAAAGTTACACGCTATAAAGCTTCGACACTATTTTTTGACAGAAAAAGATACAACCTGAAACATGCTAAAATTTTATAGCCATTTTATATACCAGCTTTGATGTTGGAATATCAAAGCTGTTACATGTCGCCATTAGATACCGCTCTTGCAAGGATTAATGATCATGTATACATATTACATATATTGCCGAATCTCTGTTGGCGCCTTTTTGCCCAAACAGCGACACATAAATCTTGGGAACCTTGTGTCAGGAGGTCGATAAAAACGTCCGACCGAAGCGGTGGGAGGGGAGGGAGGGAAGGACGGAGCGGCGAGACTTCGAAGAGCTCATTAAAATACCTAAATCGAACCCTGCAGGAGGACGCGATGGCGACAACTCGTGAGAATCGTGGACTAATTAAGCGAAAATAAGACTGCTTGATAAACTGTAAGAGCGTGTAGTCGCGAGCACCAGCTGCGCGAGTATCGGTGGCGGAGTGCCGGAGACGGCCGGGGCTCCTCAGTGCTCCTCCTCGCATCTAAATACACCGCCCCTGCCTCGCTGCCTGCGCTTCGGAGAATTAATTAAATAAATAATTTGACCGTCTCTTATATATTTTCATAATCCGTTCTAAAGAAAATACATGAATAAGATATTTTTTTTTTGGGTAACATTAGACGTATCTGCTATAGTGTGTGTTCATCCCACATAAACAAGATATCGATCCGGTAATGAAATGATCAGTGGCGACGGCGTCGGTCGGTCGTCGGCGCAGGACGGAGATGGGGGACGGAGATGGAGGACGGAGATGGGGGACGGAGATGGAGGGCGGTGGAGGACGGGGGCCGGAGAGGCCGTCGGTAGCAATTTGTTAATCAAGTTCCGATTAATGAGTGCGTACGCGTCGTTCATTAGAACATTATTATAATGATCAGAGATGTCTCTCGCTGCGGCCTGCGAGTGAACTGTTGCTCGTTGCTCGTTTATTGGGGCACCTGCGAGCTTTTACGATCGTTCAGTGACATTCCTTTGATGTCGGCGCGCTTCACAAAAAAGTGGAAATTGATCAATACTTTATGGTCACAATTAAATATTAAATATCATAATGTAATCCAATCCATTGCAGCGCGATGGTCGTGGGCTCGATCTCCCCTCTGGGTAATAAGTTATTTTCATTTGTCCTATTTGATAATACGACTTGCAGCATTGAAATGTCGGCGAAGAAAAAGTTCAAAATGCAATAACTTGAATTTAAACGAGAAAAGAAGAGTGTTGACACTCTATTCTCTCTGCCAATCCTGCTGTGTGCGGGATACAGTATTTTGAGAACTATGTAGGTATAGTTATGACGATGCCGTTGCGACAAGTGGTTATTCCAAAACCTAGAGTAACCTCATATTCCTGTATCTTAATAACCTATTAGAAAAAAACCATTTCATTGTGCACACTAAGCGATGGTTGTGTGTTCGTCCCCGCTAGAGAAAATGAAACATTTATTTAAATTTATATTTTCATTTCTTCACTCTGGTGTCCGCCACTCAACACGCAGTGCCTCCAGAATTCGGTAGAAAATGAGGAACAGAATGTTTTAACACTAGGTTCCCTCTACCTACATTCATTTAGCAAAATCGCGTTGTGGAACTCGTTTCTCTTAATACTTTTGTTAATTAGAATTAACAAACCCGTTTTATAACTAATGTAGGTACCATCTGAATAGAATCACTATAAATATAAATTGTTTATCTCGAGACGCATGTTCATATACACTCAGTTTTACAAAGAAAAGACTTGTGAGAGAGATATAACAGAGAAAATAATACAAAGCTGGAAAGAAATGAGACCTGTAGTGTAACCGCGGCCACACAGAGGCCGCGGGGAGCCGCCGGAAGCCGCTATCGTACGGATGCGCGCGCGCCGATACTAACGCCAACATTATCTACATATTACATTAATTAATACTACACCATACAATTATTCAAAGACAAAGTTATTTAATTATTACAGATTCATGTCGTACCTAGTTTGAACAACTATTATGTATGTCCTTATTGTACTCATTGTATTTTAGAAAGCTGCTTATGTTTTAATGCAAGTGGTATATTAGGGAAGTATGTTCAGTAGAGATGACAGATGCTAGATGGACAGGGGAAGGCGTATTGCTGCCGTTGACAGGGTTGATGGTGCATTGATGAGACGTCGAAACGTCGCAATGCAGTGTTGGTACTACATCGAATGAATCAATGATCGAAGAACGGCAAAAAAGATTTAAGAAGATAAAGAAACGGTAGATAAAGAAATGGTAAGACAGATAGGGGGAGACCTCGGTTGACCTTCGAAAACACAGCATCAAGGATACTGGATGAAGGTCACGTAAAAAGAATGAGGACCTCCCGGAGGGCATGTATGAAGAGGTTGATGACAGTGGACGAGGCGAAAGAAGTATGTAGACTCCGTATCGTTTGGCGCTCCGTTCTCTCTACCCCGCTAGGGATACAGCGAGAAGCTATGTATGTATGTATGTATGTAGGTGCTTATGTTTTAGATTGTATTGTTATACTATTAAGGCACCGAGGTGGCTAATACTATAAACAAATTTACCAGAGCCAATGACAAAGAAACCACTTATAAATTATGAACATTTTTATCATAAAATGTTATGTGACTCTTACTTAAAAACGTCGACGTCAATTAAACATCTCTAAAACTGGCATTATTTTGATTACATCTCGACTATGCTCGTAAGCGGGGGCGCTTGACGCAAAAACTCGCTCAGTTTATGAATACAGGTTCAATTAAGAAGAGTAATAATGAGGTGGATGAACTAATCCTTGTTTTTGGGAACTGACCTCCCTCCCTCCTCACCTCACTCCCGCGACCTGCCTCCCGCTCCCGCCTCCCGCCGCCGTCCACGTAACGTAATTATGTTCCATCGCAACTGTTGTTTTGGAGGTCTCGGCTCTTGAGAACTAAACGGTTACCGATTACGTGCACTGTATCATTTAATAAAGTGTTCTGCAATTTATTCAAATTACATACATTTCTTTTCTTCTCAAATATTAGTTACGCACAAAATGTTATTTAAAGTATATACACTCTGACTACCCCGCTAGGGATAAAGCGAGAGGTAAGTAAGCAGCAACTGAGTGCTAATCTACGAATATACCAATATCGATGCTCAAGTAAACATCACAAGCATGTCTCGTAGTCTGGCACCTGGCGAGTGACAGGTTGCCACTTCCGGCTCTCGGAGCGGAGTACTGTTAGTAGCTCCACGCGCGAGGATGTCGACGATTGTCGTCTTCTCGATAAGTCTAGTATCAATAGTGGCTTTAGAATGCTCAATCATGGCTTGTGAGTATCTGGAGTTCCATTACTTGTACAATTTACTACACAACAACCATACCTACAAGACGCAATATTATGTTACTTTATCTGCATCTGATCAGGTTCCTTCACTGCAACACAAAAGTAAATCTATCTAAATTATTAATTTATGGTAATGATTGAAAATGTTAAACATTTAGACATTACACATAAAATAATAAGGAAAAATTGTATTAATTTTTTTTTAAAAAGTGTTGTAGTTACAATATTGTAAATTAGAGTAGTGCATGGTTGGCTGCGGTTGTGTTATCTCAGCACGCGCCACTGTGTCAGTGTGCTAACTGTTATCGGCGTCACTGTGCGCTATCAGCACCGCCCCCGCACCAGTTATGTCACTTGACGCCTAATTAAATTATTTATGAATTGTGCTAACTCGGGATTACCATGTTGCGCATTTAGAGGGAAAAAGTAGATTTTAGCTATAAATATATTTTGTTAATGTATTTTTAATCTTATACCTATAATAAAACAGTAAAAATATTTTGTCTGTATATTTAGTATTTTTGACCGAAATGGATAGAGGGACACTTAAAAATAATAATAGAAAGCAAAAATATATATTTTTTAATTTCTTGTCTGTCGGTATGTATGTATGGTCACGCTAATCTCTGAAAGCACTCAACCGATTTACTTCAAACTTTCACCAATTGTTTGTTTTAGCTCAACTTAACATTTAAAGTTAAGTCATTTAATTTAAAGAATAATAGAAAGCAAAAACAGCATATACTTTTATTAAATTAGCGAATCAATTTTACATTTTTAAATATAAATTATTATAAAAAAAGATACATTTAAAAATATAAAAAAACCACTCTTCCGAGGGCGGGACAAGGGTCCAAGCCATCGGTGGCTAGGGCTCCAGAGAGAGGAACCTCCGCACAATACGTGCCGTCTCAAGTAATACTGCCTTCTGTATCCGGTTCTTGATCCAACAGCTAAGCGATAGCCTCTTAAGGTCTTGGTAGAGGCTTTTCGCTATTAAACCGTTAACCGAAACCACTATCGGCACAATGATAGTCGCATTGACATCCCACATGGCGGTAATCTCATGGGCTAGGTCCAAATATTTAGATTGTTTTTCTTTTTCGGCCTTCACGAGATTTTCATCATGTGGGATAGTAACGTCAACAATCACTGCGCGGCGCGCCACTCGGTCTACTAGTACTATATCAGGTCTATTGGCAACAATATACCTGTCAGTAATAATAGACCGATCCCAGTAGAGCAAAGCACAGCTATTTTCAAGAACTGACATGGGATTGTACCTGTAGTAAGGCACCTCCAATTCTACAAGGCCATATTGAAGAGCAAGTTGCTGGTGTATTATCTTGGCTACTTGATTGTGTCTATGCAAATACTCACCATTAGCAAGATGAGAACAACCAGAGACAATATGTCTGAGGGACTCCCCAGGTCGATGACATGCCCGGCAGATGTCGATAGTGCCATCTTTCATAATATGTCTCTGGTAGTTCCGTGTCTTGATAACTTCGTCCATAATTGCACAGACAAAACCTTCAGTTTCTCCGAAAAGATCCCCGAACTGTAACCAAGATAATGATGAAGCAGTATCCACGTCCTGGCCCACTAGGGCTCTATGGAATCTACCATGCAGCTCCTTGCTCTTCCATACAGCCATGCGATCAGAAGTAGTAAATACTACAGGCCGACGCCAGTTCTCTTTGCCCAAGGAAAGAGAAGTAAGGCCTTTGTCAACTGTTACCACATCCTTGTGCATATCCACGTCAATCTTGAGAAAATATTCTCTAAGACTGCATACCTCGTGGTTATGGAGGTTCTTGACATTCAAAAAGCCACGACCTCCACACTTACGCGGGATATACAGTCTCATTACAGACGAACGCGGATGGTGCATTCGGTATGTCGTCAACAATTTACGTATTTGGCGATCTACGGAGTCTAACTTAGTCTGCGTCCATCTTACAATGCTAAAAGTATAGGCTAAAAGCGGCATAACCCAACCGTTGAAAGCACGCACCTTGTTGCCACCAGATAAAAGGCTGCCAAGCACTTTTTTCAGGCGACTAAAGAAACGCTCCTTCACCAATTGCTTTATGCTCCGCTCATCAATACCCAATGCTTCAGACATTCCAAGATATTTATAAGTCTCACCTTCACCAAGAGTTCTGAAGGAAACAGAATCTGAAATGCAAATATTATCAGATCTTATCACACTCCCCCGCACTACATGCATGCTAGCACATTTATCGACGCCAAATTCCATTCTTATATCACTACTAAAAGTTTGAGTTACCTTTAGTAGCCGCATAAGATCAGAACGTTTTGACGCAAATAATTTCAAATCATCCATGTACAGCAAGTAAGATATGACCTTACCCCCCCGGCGAAGACGAAAGCCTAAACCTGAATCCTCTAACAAAGTGCTAAGAGGATTCAGAGCTAGGCAAAACCATAAAGGACTCAGACTGTCACCCTGAAATATACCCCTCTTTATCCTTATTGGTTCAGACGTTGCAGGAATATCACACTCCCCTAGATGACGAAGGACAGTGACCCATTGTCCCATACAAGCCTCCAAAAATGATCTCAAAGTCATATCAATCTTATATAACTCCAAGACCTTCAAGAGCCAAGTATGTGGCACTGAATCATATGCCTTCTTATAGTCTATCCAAGCAGTAGTGAGATTTTTCCTGTTCCGTCTTACCTGTTGGCTTATAGTTGTGTCAATGAGAAGAAATTCCTTTGTACCACGGCCACCAGCCTTACATCCATTCTGAGTCGGTGCCAAAATTTTGTTACGAATAATATGTCCTGTGATTTTTTTATTCAGAATAGATGTAAGGAGCTTATAGATGGTAGGTAAGCATGTTATTGGGCGATAGTTTTTAGGCTCCGTGGTACATCCGGATTTGTATGACAGGAATGTTACACCTGTTGTCAAAAATGTTGGTAACGTGCCAGAATCAAGGGCATCCTGGAATTGTGTTGCGAAAACGGAATGTGAACTGCGAAACCACTTCAGCCAGAAATTATGCAACCCATCTAGCCCGGGACATTTCCAATTACTAGCATAACGAATAGCACACCTCACGTCAATTTCGCTTATTTTTATTGATCTCATTGATATAATATTTTCGCAATTTTTCGCAATATCACAAAACCATTCACCCTCAGTGTGTTCAACAGGAGCCGACCATATACTACGCCAAAAACCAGCACTAGCATCTGGATTCGGGATCTCGCAATTAACCACACTATCCCCAGAACGTTCCCATTTCCTGTATACACTCCGTTGGTTCTTTTGAAAGGCACTATTCTGATTGTATCGATCCCATCGTTCTCTATATCTTCTAATGCGTTTTGCCAATGCATAGAGTTTCTGTTTCAGAAAGTCAATACGGTTTGTGACGTTAGCCATATACTCACTGGGCTTTAAATTTGTTCCAGCAAATGCTTCCGCCACAAACCGCATGACCCTCGGTCGACGATTACCCGACTTGAAACTTATTAGCTTACCAATGAGGATTCTAGTCAGATTGATACGCTTTTCAGTGTCGTACTGCCGGCACCGTATGTTTTGATACCTTAGTACCCCCTTTATTTGGGAACTGTACACCAGCAACACGACATACAGCTACAACACCACAATACAACAATGAATGCGTATAAGTAAGATCGTTACAGTTGTTAAAATGACTTGGCAAATGTTGATCTAGAATCCTCACTAGTGCTATGTTACGTCTATGCATAGGCAAACGAGGTAATTTTGGTCTGAGATTTACCGGAATGGAACCATATTCCAAAATAGCATCTTTCAAGCTTCTCCTCAATCGCTCATCATCCTGGGCACTCACAGACAACTCAATATTACCTTGCGACTCAATGTTGGCGTGCTGGAACTGTGACCGGATGCCGCAACTGTTGTTGTTGGTAGTATTGACCTGCTGAAAGCTCAAGCGTAGCCTTTCCAGTACGGATTCACCCAGCAGATGACGTCGCTGAATGATCCGCACCCTGTTCGACAGTCGCTGTGCAGTAACGGTCGCTGTTGGTTCAAGCTCCTGAAACATAGACAGTAACCTTGAACGATACGCAGTGAGGTTAGTTCCCCCCTCTGTTGCCCTATAGTACGCACGCATGACACTCTCATTCAGTTGTTGAGACCATCTCATGCGAGGCACTTTACCACCGGTAGCGGGAGCCTTGTTGAGCATCCTCGACACTCCTGGCTCCAAACCCTCCGATGGCGGGATGTCGGCGCGCCGGCGTGGTCTTAAAGCCGGCCCTTCCGACTCTGACATTCCTCCCTCCGAACCCGCAGTCGAAGCCGCAGTGCGATAGTCGTCTTCTGATGACGGCGGTTGCTGATTCGAAGGGCAACATCTCCGCCCATGGTGTTGGGAGTGCACTTGTCCTCCTGGCATATCCGTCACTACTTTTTACTCTTGTGCCATCTTTTACCAATATTTGTTTTAATTCTAGTAATCCAGATCATATTTTTGTATCCCATTTTCTTATGGTTTTGTACTTTTTCTAAATTATTTATTAATTTATATCAACAGTAAAAAATTTTCCTGACATGTTTGTTTGACGGTTGCTAGGGTTGTTTTAAAAATTTCTTGTCTGTCTGTCTGTATGATCCTAATCTCTGAAATTACTGAACCGTTTTACAAAAAGCTTTCACCAATTTCTTAGTTTTAACCCAGCCTAACATCTAAAGTATGTTTTATCAAAATCGGTTCATTAAAAAAAAGTTATCGGCATTTGAATGAACTCAAGGCACAAGTTTGCCTGCAAAATATATAACAATCCATATCTATACGTATAATAAAATTGTATTTGTTAGTGATAAATCTATATTTTTAACCAACTTTCACAAGGAGGAGGATCTCAATTAAATATTTTCGATTCGATCGATATTCGTGTCGTTATTTTGGCTTCGATTTCGATATTGGTTTATTCGATTCGACTTGGGTATTTTGTGTAATATGCAATCATTACAGTTATTTTACAAGCAATATTATAAATCATTACCCAAATCAATAATTTAACACGTAAGGTTCTTTCTGAGCGAGTAAAGTAAATTATTCATTGACATTTGACACATTTGTCAGTCAACTCTGTTTATTAAATGAATAATCTTGTTCATAAATTAGGAACTGAACTGCACTGAATAATCATGTAGTTCAAGCGGGCGAAGCCGCGGGGGCGGGGGGCGCTAGTATTATTATATATTTTTAATTAAAGAGTATTAGATTTCTTTCATTCACTCTATATGAAAAAAATGTATGACTTTTAATTAGTATAAAAAATTGGACTTAGCGGGATTTGAACCTCCGTCTTTTAGAAACTGTAACCTTATGACAAAAATCTTGTACGGTCTTATTTACTTTGTTGCTAGCATCTCCGTACTCTGTAGGGAGTTTTGACAAGCATTTATAAGAATTTTGACGAAGTGACAGCGCTTAGACGGTTTCGTATAGGCACGTTGAAATCTTGTTTGTTTTTTAAGTATTTTTGTTTTCTAAGTGTGACGTTAAATATTATATATATACTGTTAGGAATCAGTCTATATGTTTCTAATGTATTTAGAAAGAGATTCTATGTAATTGATTCTACTTAATTACACTAGTTTCCTTCCAATCAGGGCCATTATCTACAAGCAACTGCCCCGTTTTTTGTTGATCTCTTTCTTCCTGCTCGCCCTGCTTGGAGAGCATGGGGAACGGCATCAGGGCGTGGGCCTCTTTTCGTTATATCTGGCACCTATCAAAATAGGTGCGTCAGTTTGTGGCCTTGATGGCTTAGCAAATGCGCCATTTTTCCGAGGGAGTAGTAACTGGTAAGGGGGGGGCAGAGGGAAGATGAGCTGGTGTCGTCGTCTGGGCGACTGTTGGAAGGGGAAGGTCATCCCTGGGAAGTCTGCGCGCGTCTGGCGGACTTAAATGCACCGGCGCGATGTCCTTTAGATGCAAGTGATCTGATGCATCGGCGCAGCGGAGGGCGTTGGACGCGAGCCGGCCGATCTGCTCCTTCAGGCTCTTAATGTTGAAGTCGCGGTGAAGCGTTGCGTTTCTGACGAAATATGGGGCCTGGGTGACTTGCCTCAGGGTGAGGTTCATCTCGTTCTACATCTACCCTCGAATACACGAGTACGCTAACGCTTTCTTTTCAACCAACCTCAAAAAAGAGGATGTTCTCATTTTCAAAAAAGGGAGATTCCCAATTCGTCCGAATACTTTTTATGTATAATCTTGTCAATATACCAAAATGTTATTTAGCACATAAATAATACCTAATTAAATGACGTTTTACATAGGACAACCACAGCCACTCGTTGACAACCACTACCACCACCATCACCACTCGTTTAAGAAGCAACATTCTCAAGATCTACCCATCACTTAAAATTGTAAAATAAATTAATTTTTAACAAAAAGAAAAACTGACTTCTAACAACGAACTAAAAAGTCAAAAATAATTTTACAAAGATTTTTAAAATTATAATTTTGAAGTCGGTGTCAAACTACTGCTACAACAACCTTACTACAATATCTAATTACTAACCCTGTTTGTTTTACTTGGCACCGACTTCAAAATTATAAAATCATTGTAAAATTATTTTTCACTTTGTAGTTCGTTGTTAGACGTCGGTTTTTCTTTTTGTTAAAAATTAATCTATATATATATATATATATATATATATATATATATATAATCTAATATATATATATATATATATATATATATATATATATATATATATATATATATAGATTATATATATATATATATAGATTAGTGTCTTACGAACCATGAATGTTCTCGTCGTCACTCGTAACACAACATCCGGGGCGCGCCGCTCTAACCAACACTACAGCGTAGCCTCGCTAAATAACTTGCAATTCCTCAAACATCGGTTCTTCGTTTAGTCAATCATTATGTACCGTTGCGCCGGGGACCAGCGCGACCTCGCCGCGAGCCGCGGCCGGAGCACCCTCATTACAGCCCGAGCGACCAGCCGCTATTTGTCAAAATAAGCTGCTATATTTACATCAACGAGAACATACTCCTGCACCTGAACGCACGAAAACAGACTCTACTCCGGTGCTTTTACAACTCGTTAAAATGTAAACTTACTAGATTTATGTTTTTTGGCGTGTGAAACAACTTTTTATGCAGCCTCGAGCACCTGCTGTGAGATATATTGCAAGTTTTCGCGGGGAAGCAAATGCTCGCCCCGTCCCCGCTCCTGCCCCGCTCCAGCCCCGCTCCGATCCTGCTCCAACCCGGTGCAAAAACACGGATATGAAATCTGACTGACACGTATTTTACCAGGAAATTACATAGACTTTTTAAGAGAGAACCTAGTATTAAGACGCGAAGAAATGCAAAAAAATATTAAACACTTCATATCCTCGTATACTCGACTGAGAATCGAACCCACAACCTGCGTTTACAGTCACACTTTGTGACACTGCGCCACGACCGGCCTCATACATACATACATTTAGAAAGAATTGGTGAGTTATACTAAACAATAAACTCTACGCTCATGATTTGAACGCGGAGTCAGGTATATATATATATAGAGAAGGAGAGGATTTCGGTGACATATTCAGAATTATCAGTCCGCCCACCTGTTGAAAGGGGAAAAACAAGAAAGTCCGTCCGTCGACGTCTCCCGCTCCCCGCCGCCGCCGCCGCCTGCCGCCCCCCGCCGTCGCCCGCCACCAGCGTATCCCTAATTAAATCGTCTGCCTGCGAGTTTGTTCCGGCGGAGCGGCGTGTGACGTGCATGGTCCAGTCACGTGGCTTCAGTCTCGTTCGCCGCCAACTTTGTAATCGCAAACCTTCCCGAGCCATTATTCAAAGGCGTATCGTTATTTATTAGAGGTCGGTAACAAATGAACCTCCGAGCTGCCCTCCGAGCGCCGACCTCAGAGCGGGTCCCTCTCGTATTACGTTTTCCATTATTCTGAAACATTTATTAATCACGAGCTATCAAATAAACTGAGCGAACTTCTAGACTCGCTCGCCTTACATCGTCTTGTGTGCGTGTGCATGTTTCTTTTTTTATGGACGCCTTAAAAACGAAAACGATAATTTACAGTGAGCACTTTCGTGTAAGTTGTAATTATATCTTTCATGATTTATCCTCAATTTTAGGTATTTTAATCTGATCAGTAGTTGGAGAGTTATATCATTTAAATTATAAATAATTTATACAATCGGACCAAAAGTCCTATCAGACATTATGTCTAACTATTATGTTTACTGCGCTTTACTGTAACGGAGCGCAGATTGAGTTTCGATCAGAGTTCTAGTCGCTGCGTGTAATTGGTTAATTAACTGGAGGAAGCGATGCGCATGCGCACGCGCACCACGAGAGACCACTCATTACACCACGAGACGCGCCGTAGATTGGATTTGTAATAAGCTCATCTACTAGGTTGTTATTCCATTTTTATGTATATATCTTTCAGATATATGTATTAATAATTTACAGTTCGAGATAG
The DNA here is from genome assembly GCF_056956725.1 of Heliconius melpomene rosina. Lineage (NCBI taxonomy): Eukaryota > Metazoa > Arthropoda > Insecta > Lepidoptera > Nymphalidae > Heliconius > Heliconius melpomene. The sequence goes on from NC_140396.1 coordinate 10,344,048, forward strand.
TCAATTTGCACAATATTGTGAACTCAGCGTTAAGACAGACAACAATCATATGTTAGTAAATATGATGAAACAAGAAGTCTGCTTGTCGTTCTGCTATAATCTATATTTGCAAACTTTATAGCGCTAATATTGTGCTGGTATCTAACCGAGTCGTGGGCTCTCTGCTCTCTGCTCTCTGCTCGGGCGTCATGGAGACGCGTCGTTTAGCGACCCGTTACCGAGACCGAGTCACGTCGGCGACCCCCTTATACTGTGAATAGTTGTATTACAAATATTTCCTTATAAAAATGCATATGATAAGATATAGAACTAAAAGTATTTGTTTTGTTCCACATCTATATGCGAGGGATATACTCGTAGATTATAATTTAAATATAACATTGAAGTTTGTAAATTCATTTTATACGAAAATGAATTCATTAAACATTATACGATATTTTATTGCAAATAAGTTTGAATTAAGAACATGTATAGTCTAAATAAAAAGAATACATGACAATGTATAAAAACGTGGAGTGCACGTATGGTGCAATACATTACTTTAAAAGCTTTTTTTTACATTGCAATACATTTTTTTGTGCACTATTCTTAGTTTAAATTTATTAAAATTTGTCCGCTATTCTTTAGTAAAATATATTTGCAATAAATATAATTTTATTATTTTTTTCTACCCATTTATCTATATATTTCACTTTTTAAATTGTTCTCAAAATAGCATGCTTTTTAGTTTTTTTTTATTGTCATTATAACACATATTTACTTTTTTACTTCATAATATATTACATTTACATATAATTTATTATTTAGTTAATAAAATAAAAAATAATAATGATAATCACATTGAAAACATTCAATAAAATAATATTTTTATGACATAATGCGTACTATAAATAATAGAATCCAGCACAGACGGGACACTGCGCCGGCCGCGGCCGACCGATAACGAGCAACGGTCCAATTGACGTGGGAATCACTCATATTCTATCTAGTATGTAACATGTGCTCTTTAAGTATACTTATACTAATATTTTTTTACTATTAGACTCCTGCACTTTGTAGGAGAGAACTCTAAGATTCCAGTGAAATATTTTTATTTTTCCACTCTTTGTCCATTTAGAAATGATGACGAAACCTTCGGAGCTATGTATTTTTTCATTTGACGCACATACTTCTAGGGTTCTCTGTAGAGGTTTCTGTCTCTTTTTTTAATAATCCGACCAAATGAAAGATGTAATAGTGTACTGTGTAAGTTACGAACAAGGAACCCCGCATTTTTATTCTTTTTGTATAATAACTAAATGTAGTTGAATGTGATTATCGGCAGCGTCGCCTGCATAGTTGACGCGCCGCTGTGTCTGCAGCCGCCTACTCTCTGCGGATCCATTCCACATATTACGTATATTTTGAATGAAGAGGCCAGGTCTGTGCCTCGACTAGTGACTCTATCTCAACAGGCAAGAGGCCAGTTTGGCGAGGCACGCGGAGGAAGCACTCATTAGGCGCGGGACCACCGCTGCGTCCTGCAAAAAGCACACGTCTCATAATTGTATCCTCCACCTGTACGAAGCTTCCCCCGAAACCGGTCCACACTCAGCTCTGTTCATATAATTTGATTATTTCATATTTGATATTGTACAATTTTTTCTACTTTGATAAACGTGGTGATCCTAGCAAACCTTCTAACACGGACTGCTAGACGACAGTTATACGGAAGATAAAAAAATAATAAACTGATAAATTGACGAGTCATAACTTTTACAGACCATAAACAAAAAATGAATGCTCTTGCAGATCTCGATACATTGTTGATAGACAAGTTGAATGAGCCGCTTCTTACGTCGCGACCGTCGTCAGTTGTCACGAATGCGGTATTGCAGGAAGCTGTTTATTTATGACTCGTGGCTCGTATGGCCCGAGGGAAACTTATATTATAAGGGAATCAGCATCATTGCAGCTGGTGGCTCACTCACATACTTTAGCAGATGACAGCAAACAAACTGTTACGGTGTGTTTCGACTTTTACAAAGATAACGGTAGAAGCCCTTGAGTCCCAAACTACCACCAATGATTCCGTCTATATACAAACAAAACTGGTAGTACAGCAGCAAGGCGGCGGCTGGTGGCGGGTCGGTGGCGGGTCGGTGGTGGGCGGTCGCTGGTCGCTCGCGTCAGATCAATGGGAAAGGATGCACGTTTTTGCGGAGACGAGCGTCCGGCGCGACGTGCTCTTGTTTTTACACGTCACAGCTATTACATAACACGTACACACACGTGCGCATACAGCACACAGCACACACAGCACACACACACACACAGTGCAAGCGGCCGCGCCGGTGGGAACGGGAGCAGCGCAGCTCGGTTATTGCTTATCGATGCATATTTTCATACGAGGCAGTCCGATTCGCAATGCGATTCATATTATATTTTATGGACGGCCGGGACGTAAAAACTTGCAGTCGCCAATGTTTCGTATCGAGACGGGTGTCATTTCTGTTTAAAATACAAACCTTCCATCCTTGAAACGACTTTATCGCAACTATAGCAAGACTTATTATCAGATTTATATATATTAAAATTTAAATTTAAACCAATTCCAACTTTAACCAACTTCTGAAATACACTGAAAAATGTAATACTTCTCTCTGGTTAGTGAATTCGCAAATGGAGACATTTAGTTCATTATGTAGAATTTAAGTCGCTCGTTGTAATTCGAGAGCAATATAATAACAAATTCAAGGTAAAAAATGAGAAGGCATGGCAGGCAAGGAATAATATATAAATGGAGTAGTTTCTCACGGCGCGGGAGCAGGCGCGGGCGCGGGGCGCGGGCGCGGGGCGCTGTGAGGGCGCAGCGGCGCTTAATGGCGTATCATCATTCAATAATATTTGGTGTTCAAGGAGCAAGCAGCGTGTCCGGGCGAGGGCAGGCGAGGGCGGGCAAGGGCGGGCGGGTGGTGGCGGGCACAGAGCTCAGCAAGCTCGGTCACCGCGTGTTTGCGCAGCGCACACCTGGCCACTCTTGTTTTTTCTACCAACAAAGTTTGGGATACGTTAATTTGACCCTCGTGTCGGCGGCCCCGAGTGCCCACTTCACCTGGGCTTATTGACACGCGAAGTTTCTTTCCTTCAAATTGTCTCACTTACGAGTATATCTCGTTGTATAGTATGTAGTTGTATCACTGTGATATTTTTAATAATAATAATAATAATAACCCCACCACGGGAATTGACCTTGTCGTGGTGGTGGGGCTTACAGGAAGTAGGTACAAACATAAGGCTATAACATCTTGCCAAATTAACTTGATAATTTAGTTATCAAATAACATTTTATAAATGCCAATAACATCCGGGCTAACCCTTCCTAAACTAATAATTCCCAAAAAACCTTTTTTAATGAATAATGGACAATAAAAGAGTGTATAATTTACGGCCGCTTCCCGGGGGTCGCCGGGGCGCACCTGGAGCCGATGCTGGGTGTCTCAGCATGCGAACCATCGGCGACGAGGAGTTGAACAGGCGGGCTCCAGTCGAAGACTATGTTACAGCCGAATCATCATCATGGTCATCGTCACCTACTGCATTTCTCCCATCACCTTCATCTTCACTCTTCATACCATCATCTTCATTATCTCCTGTTTCATCAAATCATTCTACCGTGGACGTTGTGCAGAGTCCTTACATGGATAATTTATCTGCATCCGAGTACACGAGCTTACCGCAGTAAGCTCGTGTACTCGAAAAAAATGGTCAGTTGAGATGAACATATTTATCGTACGCACATACTTCATAGTCACATCATTAGAAACTATAAATACAAATTCTTATCTTACACCATTACATGCAGAGTTTATAAAGAAATTTCCTAATATGCAGGTTTCTAAACAAAGAATAGGCGACCAACGTAGAGCTATTATGCATAGAAATTTACTTACTACACACAAAATCCAAGAAATTAGAGATGAAGTTAGATTATTATTAGAAAAGGAATTACCATCAGGGATTCCTTATCAAGCAATTCAAAATTCAACCCAGAGTCAACGTAGAATATGGACGAATGATATAAATGAAACTATAATAAGGTCGTATTATATAATAACTAATTTAGAAAAAAATATGACAGCCTATAGAACACAACTACATAAGGAAGTTATAACAAATTGCCCAAGTATATCCGACGTCTCAGTTCAAAGAATAGCAGATCAAAGAAGAGTTATAGTAAATAATAAATTAATAAAGCCACATCGTTTACTAGAAATTAGAAAAGAGGTAGAGTTACTAATTGCCGATAATAATATGTCAACGAAGCAAAATGAAACCGAAACACAAAATACTGCAGAACGTACAAATACAATAGAACCAAACCTGCATTCTATAGATATAGAATGTACAGACACAATGATAAACAATGATTTAAGCGAACAGCAAACAATAAATTACAATGAGACAAATCGAAGCAAAGTATATCAACTTACAGATGAAGATAAAAATGTCATAGATGCTACGTTTAGTAATTTCTATTCAGATTTTAGTAATACACCACCAACACAACGACCCTTTATACCGAAACAAAAATGTAGTAAAAAATTTTATGCAATAGTTGACTTTATTAATTTAACAGTATTACCCAAATATCTACAAACTAATATTGATTTTGATACAGTACATACACTTCTGTATTGCTCAGCATTAACGGCAGCAGTTCATAATGGTTCTAAAATTAAACCACATCAAGAGCCAATACAAGGAAAACGAATTGTCCCAAGATGGCAAATGCGATTAGAAGAGAGGATTAAAGACCTTAGAGTTAAAATTGGTAGGATTACGGAATACATCAATGGAAACCGAAATCACAGTTTACAAATTCAAATTGATAAAATAAAGCTGAAATATAAAATACATACACAACATGAAACTGAAAACGTGCAACTTGTAGAATTCTTAGATACGTTAAAACAAAAACTCAGTGCATTGGCAAACCGACTACGTAGATACAGACAAGCAAGACAAAGAAAAGTGCAAAATAAACAATTCATAGCCAACGAAAAACAGTTTTATAAAAAATTAAGTGAAGGTAATAATAATAATAATCAAAATACAAACAGTAAACCAAATCAAGCTGAGTCACCTACTGCATCTGAACTTTACAACTTCTGGTCGTCAATTTGGTCAGTTCCCGTTAAACACAAAGAAAGTAGTTGGATAGATGAGCAAAATCACTTTTGTGAAGACTTACCTCTAATGGAATTTGAAGCAGTAGACGAAAATTTATTAAGATATGTTATCAATAGAACACATAATTGGAAAGCTACCGGGACTGATCGGATTCATAATTACTGGTATAAAAAACTCACTAGTATCCATAAACCCTTACTTACACATATTAATAGCTTCATAAAGTCACCTAATACACTGCCACAGTTTTTAACCCAGGGAATAACGTATATGCTCGCTAAGGACCAGACTGACATTCGTAATCCAGCTAAATATAGACCAATCACTTGTTTACAGACTTTATACAAAATTATTACATCATGTATCACAGAACTTATTTACAAACATATAGACACCAATAGTATATTAGCTGAGCAACAAAAAGGATGCCGACGATATAGTCAAGGCTGTAAAGAACAGCTTATAATAGATTTAGTAACTTCCAAACAAGCTCTCACAAAAAGAAAAAATATTTACACTATGTACATAGACTACAAAAAGGCCTTTGACTCCGTTCCACATTCTTGGCTTCTGTATATATTAAAATTGTACAAAATAAATCCCATCATTATAGAGTTTTTGAAATGTAATATGCAAAAATGGACTACGAAATTAAAAGTAAACAATAATGGTCATACTGTAGAAACTGAACTAATTCCTATACGTAGAGGTATATTTCAGGGGGACTCTCTGAGTCCTCTTTGGTTTTGCCTCTCAATAAACCCATTGTCGGACATGCTTAATAAGAGTGGTAAAGGCTACAACATTAAGCAAACTAATACACAGTACACATTGTCACACCTCATCTATATGGACGATATAAAACTTTATGCATCAAACCTTAAAGATATAAAAAAGTTAGCAGATATTACAGAAATGTTTTCAATAGATATCAAAATGGAATTAGGAATAGATAAGTGCAAAATGCAATCAATACGACGTGGAAAAAAAGAGAATAATACATATGAGTTAAAAACAGGAGAAGAAATTGAAGAAATAGATAATGATAATGGATATAGATATTTAGGATACCAACAAAGTAGACAAATACATCAAAAAGAAACTAAAATAGAGATAAATCAAAAATTTAAACAAAGACTAACTGCGATTTTGAAAACAAATCTTAATTCTCGAAATACAATCAAAGCCGTAAACACATTCGTAGTCCCAATACTTACCTATTCATTTGGTATTATACGTTGGTCCCAATCAGAGCTACAAAAGTTACAACGCACAATCAATACGCAAATGACAAAATTTAGAAAGCATCATCCACGTTCTTGCATTCAAAGATTAACAGCACCTAAACATGAAGGAGGAAGAGGGTTAATAGACATTAAGAACCTACATAATAAACAAATAACGTCACTTAGAAAATTCTTTCACGATCGTGCACAAATATCCGCATTTCATAAAGCAGTTGTTAAATCTGATTGTAATTATACTCCTTTAAATTTACAAAATGAACATAAACAACAAAATGAAAAAATTACCACTTTAGAGCAGAAACTTAATGTATGGCAAGCAAAATCCCTTCACGGAAGACACCGCAATGATCTTCTTAACCCAAACGTTGACAAAATTGCGTCGAACGCGTGGTTAAAGAAAGGCGAATTATTTCCGGAAACGGAGGGATTTATGTTAGCCATACAGGACCAAATAATTGAAACGCGTAATTACAAAAAACACATTATTCATGACACCCAGGTGGATCTATGTAGACACTGTCACAGCGCCAGTGAAACAATACAGCACATAACAGGTGCTTGTAAATCTATTGCACAGACGGATTACAAGCACCGGCATGATCAAGTGGCATGCATTGTACATCAATATTTAGCCAAAAACCTTCATCTAATAAGCGAAACTGTCCCATATTATAAATATAAACCACAATCAGTAATAGACACAGCCGAATATAAACTATATTGGGATAGAACAATAATTACAGATCGAACAGTTCACCATAATCGTCCGGATATAACATTACATATTAAAAAGCTCAAAACAATTTACCTCATAGACATTGCAATTCCAAACACTCATAACCTTTCATCTACGTTTACAGAAAAAATAACAAAATACACAGATTTATCCATAGAACTGAAATCGCAATGGCAAGTGAACACAGTTAAAACGGTCCCTATCATACTTTCATCTACAGGTGTCATACCAATCACATTACACTCTTGCCTTAAGCAACTTAACCTTCATCCTCTACTTTACATTCAATTACAAAAAGCAGTAATTCTGAACACGTGCCGTATTGTTAGAAAATTTTTATCATACCAATAATTGTCTCATATGAAGTTTCCTAATGTTTGACAAAAGTCCGCATTAGGAAGATTATCCCCAGAAATGGGAGAAATATTAAATTTCTTTAAATAATAATAATAATAAATAAATTTTAAATTCATGTGCTTTCTTATTTGTTTACTTTATAATTAATACTTCTGAATTGTCGAAATTCTTAGACTTACTTTTCTTCTAAATAAAAAAAATGACATCGTGTCCTTTGTGGCGCAGGGGTGGCGGGGGGCTACAAACGGGGCGTGACTGTAAACGATTGATTCGATTACCAGTCGGGGGAATGTTATCTATATCTATCTTCTTCTTCTTCTTCTTCTTAATGTGCCTCTCCAACTAGTGAAGGTTGGCAGTCAACTTCGCATACTTACTTACATCTATATATATAGGAACTTATAATTACTTCGGAACGGATCGGTATCTCCCAAGTGGAAGAGACATGTTACTGGTGAAAAGTAGAAAAGATGTTACTGGTGGCATGTAGTGGCGCAATTGAACCAAAAACAATGATTTTTAAAAGTGTTGTCTGTTTGCAAGGTTTCCTTAACATTTAGTGTTTTGATTTCGATGATTCTTTTCTTATTAGAAAAGAAAGGATACACTTGAAGGGTAATTTTATGAGAGTTTGGTTAGGTTCCAAATACGAAGTCAATTTTGTTGTTAAAAATTATAATTATATTTAAATCTGTTCATAAATAAAAAAGTTATGCCATTTTAAAGCATGTTGTTGGACAATATTGCTATAAATAACTGTTTATTGAATTGAGTGAAACTGTATTTTTCAATATACGTATAGATGTTATTATTAAAATGATAATACGTAAGTAATGCAGATAAGTAAAATAATAATTATGTAGTTGAAGCAGGAGAAGCCGCAAGCGAGTCACTAGTATTTAATATGTTTTGTAGCTTTAGTATCAATTCAAAGCGCTGGGTTGAATTCCGCCACTCAATACGCAATGCCTCAAGAATTTTGCGGAAAGTGGAGAACGGAATGTATTAACACAAAGCTCCCATGTTCGCTCTGCCAACCCTGCTATGTGCGGGGTACAACGTAAAACTAAAAAAATAAAATAAAAATAAAATTGGTACCATTATTCTTAAGTACAGTGAGTTGGTCGTGGAGCAGAGGACGCGCATACCAGAGTCATCCTAAGCAAACAGTTAATGTGCTTGTATGTCAGTGACTGGAATAACAAATTGGAAGCCGCGTCTCGTCCGTCCTCGCTCACTATATTGTATAGATGGACTAAATGATTCCTCGGTGTTCACGTTCTCTATTAATATTATATATATTTTAAACTATTAAATGCAATTACAATGACAAATAATATTTACAGTATTTACGTTTCTTTTTTTACAATTTTCTAGTAATAATATGTTGGCTTACAAAACAGTGTACTCTATGTTCAAGGCCTCGTGCTTAACTGGTGCTCCGCCCCCCGGCCCCGGCGCACTCGCGACGTGCGGGCATCCCGTCTATTATCCAATTCCGGCGACTCGAGCAAGATGACAATGCCCCTTGACTACTGATATCTATAATGTATCTGCAACATCACAGAGCTCGCGACTCGCTGTTAGCTTCCCGCTTCATTCCACTTCGCGTGTTACCGACGTAGTGCTCAATACAAATAAAGGAAATAGTTTTGAGTGTTGCTTATTTAAATTAAGTTGTAGTACAGTAGTTCTCAGTCAGGTATTATACGGGACATTTAAGTTAATAATCCATCACATATGATTGTCACGCTGGCTGCCATCAGTGACGTCGCTCTGACAAGTGCAAGTTGTAGTAAGTTGATAACGACGCGGACACAACGCGATATAAATAATGAAAAGAATATATTGCTAGTTGGCCAGTAATGATACTGGCCTTCAAATTCCTATAGATATTGTGGTAAGTTTGTAAAATTAGTGTCAATAACAACATACGTATAATATTGAAACAGCTATAGATATTTAATTCGGACGACGGGACGCGCGTCCAGGGCACCAGCTACCCCGAACCATCGCTGGTCGTCCGCAGTCAGCTCACGCGCCGTGCCGTGCCGCGCCGCGCCGTGCCGTGCCGTGCGGGCACGCGGGCTTATCTCGCCGCAACGAGAGCAAGACCAAAAGAATACCATAAAATTATTTGGCTACATTTAATGTTGCTGTCGAAACTGAACCACAACAATAGTGTGTATTGTCTGCAACATGTACCGCAAGGCTGGTTGGCTGGCTGGCTGGCTGGCGGCGCGGCGGGTGCGGCGGCGCGGCGGCGTGATGGCGGATTGCCTCAAGCATCATCTATAAATAAACAATGTGTAGCGAGAGTTCCCGCGCCGGGATTGCAGGAAACCGGTCCACGACCCGCCCGCTGCCTACCTCCTGCCGCCCGCAACCTGCGATACGTATTTGAAAATAGTTCAGAAAACATACAAATAACATTATGATTATTGCAACACTTACATATCATATTATATGTAACTATCCCATCCTATTTGTAATTAAATTTATATGTACCTACTCATTAAAATGACACATTACTACGTACTACAAAACAGCAAATAGCCGAAGTTGCAGGACACTAGCGTGTGTGGGAGGGTACTTCTGGTACTTCTGGTACTCCTGGACCGTAGTACTAATAGAATAGATATATCCCATCAAAAAAATAAAATATATAAAATGAAAGCCAAGTTCAGTAATGTGATATATGCTTTGCTTGTTGACTTCAGCGAGCAACATATATATAAAATAATATTTTGTTCTTATTTAAATGACAGGCGTTAAGCCTAAAAACTAATTGTCACGAATGTTAATTGTTATTCTTACATTACTATAAGTAAATGTTTCTTATAGAATCTTTTTATTGAAAAATTATAAAAAAATAATGAAAAAAGTCAGGTCACGATTTTTGGACGTCATTATCTAAATATCCTTTTGAGCTGTGTTTATGAAATTTGATGCACGTATACAAGTAGCGGGTCGGAATATTTGAGCCAAATTCGAAAGGTTTAGGAATTTGAATATTTTTTGAGTTACAAAGGGGTAAAAAGTGGCTTCAAATGGTTCATGTTAAATGACACACGACTACTCGCCAATTCTGTTTTACCGAACTTGGCACGCACTACCGCGCGGTGTAATACAGATACGTCACACAGAACACTTCAACACACTTGTAATACCTACCTATGACGTCGCACACATTTTAATATAAATAGTAAATTGTAAAAATAATTAGTAAATTGGTAACGCGGCTACTCGTACCTACTCGTGGCTTAGAAGAACAGATATTTAATTAACTATCAAAAGTTATTAGACTTAATGTTAAAATACGGAAGACAAATTATAAGTTACTTAAAAATAACGAGCTGTTAAAGCACTTTGGAAGGATATAGCACTGCGCCGGGGGCGCCTCGTGAGCGCCCGCGGTCGACGGCAGGTCCCCGGGCCCGCGGCTGTGGGCCAGGTCTGCTTCCTCTTTAAATGATAGTTCGACCTGCGGATATTACATCCGATTTAAATGACAATAAAAAGTAGATAAGCAAAAAAAATATTTAAAAACTATACAATTTAGAAACGTAATTTATAAAAGTACCCGTACCAGTGAATGATGAACCTTTGCATTGATTTTATAAAATACTAGCGGACGCGCGCAGCTTCGCTTGCGTATTTAAGGGTGAATTCTAATAACCCATGAAACATGTGTGCAATGAAATATTTTTATGAGTCTATATTTCAAATTTTATAAAAATCGGTGGCGATTTAAAGATTTTTCCATACAAATTTTCAACCCCTTATTTGCACCCTTAGGGGGTAAATTCTAGAAAACCATGAAACATATGTTCAATTAAATATTTTTAAGAGTCTAAATATCAAATTTTATAAAAATCTGTGGCGATTTAAGAATTTTCCCATACAAACTTTCAACCCCTTATTTGCACCCTTAGGGGGTGAACGCTAGAAAACCATAAAACATGTGTTTAATTATATACGTTTAAGAGTCTGCATTTCAAATTTTATAAAAATTGGTGACGATTTTAAAAAAACCTATACAAACTTTTAACCCCTTATTTGCACCCTTAGGGGGAGAATTCTAGAAAACGATGAAACACGTATTCAATGAAATACTTTTAAAAATCTAAATTTCAAATTTTATAAAAATCGGTGCCGATTTAATTTTTTTTCCATACAAACTTTGAACCCCTATTTCACCCCTTTAGGGTTAAAATTTTTCAAAATCCCTTCTTAGTGGATGTCCAGATTACGAAAGTAAACTTTTGTCCAAATTCCACGTTTCTATCATCAGCGGTTACGGCTGTGCGTGCGTCTTACCTCAGTCAGTGAGGACAAGTCCTTTTATATATATAGATAAATAAGTGAGGTAACGTTTGAATCATTATAGCGTTAGAACATTCTAATCGTTATAGAAGTGAAGAATAGAATATAGAAAAGAAGAAAATGACAGAAGGTATAGTGTTAAAAGTATGAACAATTGATAGATAAAGTTGTTTGCAAACAAACTTTAAGCGGAGCATACAGCGCGGGTTGTGGGCCAGCGCGCCCACCTGCCACCACCACTTACTAGATATGTACCAAGTTATTGAAATGTACAGCTAACGCCTCCTATTATCTATATATATAAAAGGACTTGTCCTCACTGACTGAGGTAAGACGCACGCACAGCCGTAACCGCTGTGCGTAGAAACGTGAAATTTGGACAGATGTTTACTTTTGTAATCTGGACATCCACTAAGAAGGGATTTTGAAAAATTCTAACCCTAAAGGGTGAAATAGAAGTTCATAGTTTGTATGGAAAAAAATTTAAATCGGCACCGATTTTTTTAATATTTGAAATTCAGACTCTTAAACGTATATAATTAAAAACATATTTCATGATTTTCTAGAATTCACCCCCTAAGGGTACAAATAAGGGGTTGAATTAAGGGAAAGTTTGTATGGGAAAATTCTTAAATCGCCACCGATTTTTATAAAATTTAATATTTAGACTCTTAAAAATATTTAATTGAACATATGTTTCATGGTTTTCTAGAATTCACCCCCTAAGGGTGCAAATAAGGGTTTGAAAGTTTGTATGGAAATATCTTTAAATCGCCACCGATTTTTATAAAATTTTAAATTTAGACTCTTAAAAATATTTCATTGAACACATGTTTCATGGGTTATAAGAATTCACCCTTAAATACGCAAGCGAAGCTGCGCGCATCCGCTAGTCTTATAATATTTTTGAAAGAAAATACAAATAAAAACCAAAACTGAGGGAATGTCTTTTCTTTGCTACATTAGGAATTGACGATAGCGGCTATCTAATTTAATTAATATCGTCAACCATATTTACACAAGAAAGGTTCTTTTCCCCCTTCCCACCCGCGCGCGCCGCTCCCGACCTGACGGTCGCCCTCGCCGGTATTTTAATTAAACCCTCGCTTCTCATCCCATATATAACATTGCCGTATGTGTGTGCGTGTGTGACTCCGCGTGTACATGCACACGCACAGGCTCGTATGGGAGCCTGAGAGCCTGCGCCCAGGCCTGACTGACTGTAAGCTACACGTGGGCCTTGGCGACCTGCACGCTGCACGTGCTGGTGACACTGTGTTATTGCAAAGAGCTCAATAATACTGGCACAGGATTATAATCGAACAATAATACCATGTTTAAAACATTTTCTTAATAGTTTCTTTTTCAAATGCATAACGAAATATTGTAATATGTGAATGTAAAATAATAGTGGGTTTGTGTGGGTTTCGAACAGTAGAGTAGTAGAGTAGTAGAGTAGTGGCGGTCGTTGTATCCGGAGAGACGCCTCTACTGCCGTCTGCCGTTCATCAACCAAATAATAACCCACCGCTCAACTGGTTTGTAGAGTTGCGAGCGCCTCGCGCATACCTGTACGTATGCGTGTACGGTGCACGACTTGTACGATTATAACATTATTGTACTGATCTCTCATCTCTCTCATCATATGTTTTGTGGAATGAAACGTTGGTCGTCATCGCAAACCTCCAATTGACGAGACATTTGACACTCGCAGCTACGAACAACGAGCCATGATCTTGCTAATTGTCCACCACCCCCCCCCCCCTCTGTTACATCTCCTCAATTCACAGCTCCGTTCAAGAATTATAATTGACCTAGCGTTTATTTGCGTGAGAACGAGAAACACATTAACTAATATACATAAACTTTATGCACACACACTGCCCAATCGACTGTTCTTGTTCGACTTGACCACTCTGCCGTCCCTCCTTGATATCTCAAGTACTCCAGGAAACTTATGTTTCTCCTGAAATATTTAATTGGGCTGGGCGTGGGCTTGATACCCTGGGGAGAGAAAATTATTGTGCGGAAGAAGGGGACAGGAATGTGGGAGTAATAAAAAATCATAAAACTTCTAATTTGTAAATTTCGCACGAATTTCTGTAAACTCTTGCGAGTGAGGTCAGAACACGTTTATGTAAGTTATTTGGATTAATATCTATTAATATTTTATTCTTTTCTACCATTTAGTAGGTACAATTTAATAATACGTTCGATGCGTCGACTGCATCCCACCACCATCGCGATGTTAGTTCAAACTTTATGGACTCAGTTGAGGGAGCGTAAAGGAGCGACAATTTGTGAAGTTGTCTCGTTAGGGAGGTTATTTATTATTGTCGAAAGTAGAAGAAGCGGCCCGCTGCGCTGATGAAATAATAATATCAGTTTTATTGGGCGCAGGATGTGTCGATACGATCCTCGTCCCGATAAGAGGCGAGCGCGGTGCACGCCGCCGGCACTCACGAGAGGGTGGCACGATGATAGTAAATCAAAGTTAACAATACCCAAAAATTAAGATGGTATGAGGTTGTCCCCAAAAATATATCTATCTTTATAATATCACCAATTGTATCATTTAAGTAATTATTAACACATTTTTCCTTCAAGTAGTTGAATGTACACAAATAAAGGCTTATGCAATGAAAATATATCTCGTAGTTAATACATGAGTATCGATAAGTTCAAGTGCCGATTAGTTACAATCAAAAGAACACAAAAAGTCAGTGTTGAATCATATTATACCAGCGAGTTTCCACCTGAGCGCATCTCTAAGCGACGATGAGGCCGGTCGCGCCGAGCCCCCGCCAGACGATTGAAGACTACGGACAATGGTACTCATCACGACGAGCGTTGCTGTCAACACGACTACTAGTACTAGTAATACATATACAGTTGCAAGCGAGTGCAGCAGATGTTGCAGCGCGTACCGCGGCGCAGGGGACAGTTAACACCTATTGTGCGAGGATGGGAGTATCCTTGGTACTGTTCTGAGTGCAAAAAAACGTATTTAAGTTTTTTGAGGATTTAACTAGTGTACAATTAAAAATATATTATCAATGAATGTATTTAGAAGAACTTCTTAAAATATCACAAAACACAGTATAGCTTTCAAAATAGAATCACCACACATGCACCTAAGTAAGAAGTAAGCTCGTAGCAGTAAGCTCCCGCTGGTCGCGCGGCCACTGTCCGTGCACTGCTGCGTTCGTCTCCTTTGAAGAAGAAACGTTTAAAGAACTTCGGTCCTGCCACTACTTCAGTACTGTCACTACTACACCTACAGGACTATCGTAGCACTTGCAATCATTTTATTATTGGCTATTCTATAGTTTAAAATAAAGTATAGATTCACTTAAAAACAACCAAAGATATTTTGTTACCGCAGTAGGAATATAAATAAACGATTAATAAATCGGTCTCACAAACTAATAGTTATCTCTAAACGGCATTATAGTCGTGAGGTGCAGCGGGGAGGGGCGCGGCGGGGGCGGGGCGGGGCGCCAGCGCGCAGGCCCCAGTCCCGGCCCGAGCCCCGCCGCGAGCGCACGTTGGCAGTGCTCTGCTCTCTCGTACCAACGCCAGGAGCCACAGTGACCGCTCCCCGCGCGACAGTGCCAGTGCGGACAGTGCAGTGGAGGCGGAGTTGTGCGCCGGCATGCGCGCGGCGCAGCGCCGCACGCGGCGGCCCGGCGCGCCCCGCTGAGCCGATGCGCGTGCGCGCCCGCCCGCGGCCCGCGCCGCTGCTGCTCGCCCTCGCCCTCGCCTGCTGCCTGCAAGTACGTACTCTCGTCACCACCTCCGCCATCAGAGAACCGGGATAGATAGAGGCTTTACCCGCTTTGCGTATTTATATACATACTAACCTGGATTATTTTCGTGTTCAATAAACATTTTTTTAACAATTGTTTAAGTCTTTAAAAGTCTTTAAACTGTACTAGTGTACTTACATTAAAAAACTGGCCAAATGTAAATCGGTCTACGCTCATGAAGGGTGCCGTACCGTTACTTAAATATTTACTTAAAGTTTTTTAGTATTTGTTATTATAGCGATAATAGAAATATACAACCTGTGAACATTGCATGACAGACCCAGACCGGCAAACGAACGGACGGACAGTAGAATTTTAGTAATGGACCCTATTACGTTTTAGTCTTTGTCTAACCCTAAAAACTATAGTTTCAGTCAATTCAACAAAACAGTTAGGTAATTTAAGGCATTTTTTCGAACAAATATTTTATATTAATAAAACTTTTTTATTTATAAAACTATTGAAATAAAACAAACACCAAAACATTACGATAAATTTGCCAAAATATAATAGTGAAAACTGCATTTTAATCGGGTAAGCCGTTTCTCAGATTTAAACAGATAAAAATTTTAGAAATGACTGTTTTGGGTTCTGTTATATTGTTAAATGTCCTAAAAACTATTTTTCTTATACGAGTATATCTTCCACGTACAGACACAGATCAGTTACGATTGTAAAAGACACAGTTTAAATAAATATTTTCTGGAATAGAGCGGTGTTATCTGTAACAAAACTTATTAACTTTAATAATATGGTATTCACGAATAATTTTGTATACAGTTATATGTTGGTCACACTAGTCGCTGAGCTGTGGTCCCCGAGCGGGTCTCACGCTCCCGCCGACTCCCGGTGACTCCCGCTGACTCCCGCTGACTCCCGCTGACTCCCGCTGACCGCGTAATGCGCTTAATTGCTCACAATAATAAGAACGTCGTGACAGGCGCGCAACGAGAAACATAACATAACCGTAGCTCTCCGACTACCCCGCTAGTGATAAAGCGGGAAGCTATGTATGTACGTATAGATAGAGAGAAAGTAGATACTTTGACTTAAAAAGAATAATAGAAAGCGAAAATATTTTTTAAGATTTCTTGTCTGTCTGTCTGTGTGATCCTAATCTCTGAAATTACTGAACCGTTTTATGTAAAACTTTAACCAATTTCTTAGTTTTAACCCAGCCTAACATCTAAAATTTGTTTTAACAAAATCGGTTCATTAAAAAAAAAGTTATAGTCATTTGAATGAACTCGAGGCACGTGTTTGCCTGCAAATATAAAGCAATCCATATCTATATTTATACTTATAATAAATCTTTATTAGTTTCTAATTAATCTGTATTTTAAACTGACTTTCAAAACAAGGACGAGGTTTGCAATTATTTATTTTCGATTCGATATTCGATTAATTATTTTGGATTCGATTTCGATATTGGATTATTCGATACTATTTGGGTATTTTTTGTAGTATGCAATCATTACAGTTATTTTACAAGCAATATTATGACGTAATGTAAGAATATACGAGACGTTTCTGAACGAGTATATTAAATTATTCATTGACATCTACACATTTGGCTGTCAGTCAGTTCTGTTTATGTTCAAATGAATTATCGTGAAGTTCCGCGGGCGAAGCCGTGGACGGGCCTCTAGTAATAATAATAATAATAATAAACAAACAAACAAACAAACATACTTGAGGCCGCAGGGCAGCTTGTGGCGAGCTGTTGGGGAGTGGCGACCCCACGGACATGAGACCTCCGGAGGGGAATTGTAATCTATCCCCCGCCTCTGGCTTGCCTTTATTGGCCGGCAGAGTGGAGCGCAAGAGCTACATGCTCGAAAGGGTGGAAGTGCTCAATCTGCGTAATAGCGGGGAAACCCGCTCGCGAGCTCCTCGTGATGGTGAAACCGGTGCACACCTCTCTACACCCTTAGCCGACCACGCCGATGTTGTGCCCAAGGCACTACCCCGCTTTGTGGGGGCCCATCTAGTGGGAGGCGAGTCACCGTCCGCCAACCATTCAATTTGAGACTATTGTAAGGGCGGACGTCCGTTAGGCTCATTCAATAGTCCAGTAGCCAGTCCATCTAAATTCCATTCCATGGCCTTAGTTTAGATTTCCACATTTTCCATAGTTCCTACGCATTAACCGGCGGCCATCTCTGGGCAACCTGTGGTTACCCAGCTGATGCATCACAGTAAAACATTTGAATATTCTCTAAAGGGCCTCTACGTATTGGACCTGTGTCCCCACGCAAGCCTTCCAAAGGACCGGGTTCTTTTGAACCAGTGAATCTTTAAAGATAAACAAACAAACATACTTGATAGATATCACAATTCCGAATACCCATAATCTGCAAAAATCTATAACAGAAAAAAATTATAAATACACAGAATTAAAAGAAGTTACAAGAATATGGAAAATGAACAAAGTATATATTGTACCATTGGTGCTTTCCAGCACAGGAGTTATACCAAAAAGTCTTTTACACTATTTAGAGCAGATAAAATTACCTATAAACATATACATAACTATGCAAAACGCCGCAATCCTTAATACTTGTCGCATTGTCAGGAAGTTTTTACAGGAAGACATTACTTCCCAACCAATTCCAGGAAATGGACCACACTTGGCTTGAAGCTCGTGGGGTTCATATTAACCGAAATTATATTTCGAGAAAAAATATATATAAAAAATAATAATAATAATAAAAGTAGTATTTACTAATATTGTATAATATTTGTGATATATTCCGAATGTTGGCCGCGACGGTTAGCATCTTGTCGATTGAGCGATGCCAATCTGTATAGGTTTTCATTCTAATATTGCTTAAAGTTAATTGTTTTTATTCTGTAGTAAATAGTATAATTTGTTGGCTAATTCAAATATCACAATATATTATAAAGTGTGTAAAAACATTTAATGAACAATTTGGTGATTAAACGAGCATGCACTTACGAAGACGTCGCTCGAACGAGGAGAGCACGAGCGTGACGTGTAATGTTACCTACATTGATGAGGAGGGTCGTTGACGCGACGGTCGCGACCGGAGCTGCATACATTAACATGTATTAAATAGCTCACTTACCGTTTTTGATCGACAAAATATACAAAAGCTAAACTCAAAAACAAGTCATTTCGCGGAAACTTGTCGAGCGCCGACCTATAGGGAGGTAACGTTTGTAACAAATTAAATAGTTTTGTATACTTCCTTTTGTAGTAATTCTTATAATCCATATTCTAGCAATATTGCGAACTGTGGAATGGCCTACCCGCGGCGGTTTCCAGGTCGGTACGATATGGGTACATTCAAAATGCGCGTCTATCTCCACCTCTGCGGCCGGCAACGCACCTGTAGCTCCTCTGGTGTTGCACGGGGTCGTGGGCGGCGGTGATCACCATCAGGTGACCCGAACGCTCGTTTCCCTTGTCCTTTTTCCATAAAAAAAAATGTATTCAAGAACTAATTTATGTTTACGAATATCCTGTATTGTGCACCTGTAAATAGTGAGAAACCAGTTATATTCTAAAATAAATACAATATTGGTTGCTCCAATATTGTAATATATGGGAAAATGCTGTGCTATAGATACTCGTACGAAGAAAATTATAATTTAATTGAATGCTTTAAGAGGCGGTGAAGTCTGTTGTGTGGCAAATGTAATTATAAAAGCCAATTAAAAAACTGGTTTCTAACTTTTACTAAAGCTTCACCAAAACTTGCGAAGAAGTCACACCAAAGTAAATATACTTAGAGACATGATCGCAAGAGAGATCGCAAAGGCAAAGCTATTTCCTGCCACAATAGAAGGCAGGATTGCTTCGCGGCGCCGCGGCGCTTGCGCATCCGTTCACAGGCTCTCATCACAGACATGTGTTGCCTCATTACGATCCTTGTCTCTGGTTATTACCATACTTGTATACTCACCGAGCGCTAGTTTTCAGATTTTGTTTACATATTAGTCCTCGTGTCTCCACACTCACCCCTCTCACCCCTCCCACCACACCACCACGCGGCGCGCGGCGCATGTCGCTAATCGTGGGAAAATCTGCACGACCATGTACGGCTCGCGTCCAGCGGCGACCTGCTCCATGCATATTCATGGCATTCGCTGTAGTCGCTGACACTTGCCGCCACTGGCCGCCACTCGCCGCACATACCGACATTGCGATATGTAACAAGTGTGCTCGATATAGACAAAATAATGAACTTGTGAATCACGACGATACTTTATACAAACAAGTATGTTTATGCGAATTAATTAATTTGCATTCATTTTACAAACTTTTACAATGGAAGACCTTTTTGATTTAAAATTCCCGATTAATGTGAACAAAATGATACAATTTAAAATAAACTACTACTTCAGTGGAGTTCAATAGAAAGACAGTCGATACTGCTATTAGGGACTCTAAGGTAATTATTGTGCACTTATACGAAACAAATCTGCCGCTTTCTCAAACAGCTGTGAAACATAACTCATATAATCGCTTTATAATTGCACCCGTCTTTGTTAACCGACAGTTAAACCGTCCGTTCTTGTAACCTTAATCGACCTTACATATATATCGTGTTAGAATACACCCTCACCGACACGCGAGCACACTACCAATACTACCAATACTAATTGTAATGTTGCAATCTGTATCATATGCCATTTCTTGATACAATAACGTTAAGTAGGGTCAAAACCATATAATTATAATGTACAGGATGCTGCCCTCGAAGAATCCAGGTTTATAATGTAAAATCATCTGGACCTCTCGACATATAAAGAACGTAAAATCATCTAGATTTCCTTGAACGATGGACGTCCCGCAAAGATCTTTTCGTGGTCACCTATAATTTCTGCTTTATATTAACGCTTTTTATGTGAAGAACCTGTGTGATATTATACTGTTCGCAGATGATTGTTAAACTTAAAAGTTTGACAAGATCAAAATAAACTATGGCGAAGTGAATAGCACATCATTGCATATTTTAGTAACTGTAAAAACAATACCCGCAAGTAAATAGTAAGCTGGGGGGGGGGGGGGGGGGCAGTCGACGACTCACAAGTGAATTTGAATAATAGTTGAATGACTTAAATTAACCTTAACGTAACAGCATATAATTACAACGAGTCGCGCGTTGAAGTCTTTTGTAAGAAATTATAATTATAATGGCATAAAGTCCGGAAAAAATATTACGTTAGTAGAAATAAGCACACGTTTAAGAAATTTGTGATTCAAATAAATAAAAGTGTTCAATATTATTCAAATTGTTAGTATAGTTTTGCTTTTAAAATGTTTATCTTTTAGTGCTTTAGCTTTAATTTTTCATCATACTATTAATATTGCCATTTCTGTGCGCGGCGTCGCCCGCTGCTTGTATGTTATTTGAGTGTATTTAGGGAAAATTGGTTGATTCTTTTAATATAGTTAACTAGAGGTATGTTTTGCGTTGTTTCGGAGACGACCCCGGGCAAACAGAAAATTAAAAAAATTTAAAATTGTTTGTTTGTGTTTAAGTATCGTGTACAAAACTACATGTATTTAGAACTGTTATTTTGGAATCACAAATAGAGTTATAATTTAGCTTAGCTGTTATAGACTGACTGGCTAAATGAGAAAGTAGTTTGTTCGATGTACAAATCAAAACACTGTTTTTATTTTAAGCAGATAGATACCTACATCTGCTCATCTTCATTTTTATTGCGTTTTGCGTTAATACGTTAAGTAGGGGAGTACAGTGAATACGTGAAACGAGTCGATGTGTTTTACAGGAAACAATAAATAATTCTTATTAAATAGGTGTACAATAATTTTATAAAACTATTTTTTAATAATAATTCATTCGTTTAATATAAAAAGTTTCACCTTACCTAACTTTGTCAGCTAATACGTGAACTGCTCGAAGCCATTGTTATTATTTTTCATTGAATTTTTCTTTTATTTTCTTTAATAGCACTTAATAATTTAGCACTAGTTCGTTAGTAATACAATAACAATTGTAGATAATTTATATTTGGTTTCATGCTTCACCTTTCACCCAGCATATCCGTGTAAGCAGAGAGAAGCTAGCTTAAGTTCACTCCACCTCTTTCCACTTCCTGCTCAAATAGTAGTTGGTTTCAACTCCTTACAACATTCTCCCGAATGAAGAGCTGTTTTTAAAGTAAGTAAACAAAGTTGGGTTTGGTGAGCGATTCTCTATTGTAGTTGTACTAAGTGAGAGGGGGGGCGTCACGAGCGGTGGGCGTCGCGGGCGCTGGGCGGGGCGCGCCCGGAACGCCTTTCTCCTTACTTCTGAAATTGTTTCAGCCTTTTAATATGCACGTGATTATAAAGTTACTTTAAACAGATTTCTAATTTCCTTTCCTTAGTTTTATACTGAAATATATACAGGCATAAGCAATAAGCATTATAACATTATAATTAGAAATACTTGGGCTTATATCTACAGCTGTAGCGCAAAAATGCACTAAGAAAGGAGAAGAAGTACTTGCGTGTAGTCGGAAACATAAATGCTTAGTGTGCGTCGCGTTTTAAATGATAAGGGTTTTCATTTATATAAGCGGTGCAACCACGCGCCGGCGCTAGGGCGCCTCTTGTGCCTCTTGCGTGCCGACTTATTATACGAGTAATCAACGGCGATACAAAAAATCCCACTCATTGCAAAAGTGATGTATTCTATATCTGTATATAGGTAGTTTCTGATATAGCACTATCATTTAAAGCACAGTTTTGTTAAATTTTTATACTTTCAGTGTGCCATTTTTGTCAAACTTGAATTATATATTTGTCTTTAAGCATTTTCAGGAAAAAGGAGTTAGAAAAGTTAATAATTGAACGTCAATATTCTTACATCGTCTCTCATATGTGTTAGTTGTGCACCTCAACTCGTCTGACGCGATAGCTTACACGTCCAGTGATACTATTCTGAAGATAACTATAACAATGGCGTGTCGCCCGCAGGGCGCGGCGGGGGCGGGCGTGTTCGAGCTGCAGGTCCTCGAGTTCTCCAACTACCGGCTGCAACTGTCGTCGGGCGCGTGCTGCGGCGGCTCGCCAGCACCCGCGCCCGCGCCCTCCACGAGCGCGCCGACCGCGGCAGGCGCGGGCGGCTCCTGCGCGCTGCCCTGCCGCACCCGCTTTGCACTCTGCCTCAAGGAGTACCAGTCCGCGGCTGCACCCGGCGCCTGCTCCTTCGGCCGAGCGGCTTCGCCAGTTCTAGGAACAGATTCTTTCACTCTTGCCGACCCACTATACACCTTATCTCTTCCGTTTTCCTTTCGTTGGACGGTAAGTTATAGTGTTGATAGTATCTTAACATCACCTTATTGTAACTTATTTAAAATATTATTTTAAACTTATTCTTGTCACCAATAAAAATATTAGTACAAAGGTGCGGTCAAAATTAAAACATACATAATATGATTTTTTTATTATTATTATTTAGTCTAGTTTCTCGAAGAATCACTTACACGTACAATCATAGTTAATCATATCATTTTTTTTATATTAAAAATATTGCAATTGATCTGTATTGGACTCATAACAAAATAATAATTAATTGAACCATGTATTAAACGACTGTACATACTCGTATATAAAATACTTTTGCTTTGTTTCAGAGATCTTTTACTCTAATTTTACAAGCGTACGATGACTACAACTACACAGATCCAGGTAAGATTCACTCAATTACAAAGATATGTATCGTTTACCTTGTACGACATAAGTATATTAACAGTCAGTCACACCGCAGATGAGACGGGGCTGATCGAGGAGGCGTGGTGGTCGGGCATCGTGGAGCCGGGCGCGGAATGGCACGCGCTGCGGCACGCGGGCGCGGCGGCGGCGCTGGCGTACCGCGTGCGCGTCACGTGCCAGCCCAACTACTACAACACCACGTGCACCACTTTCTGCCGCCCGCGCGACGACAAGTTCGGGCACTACTCCTGCTCCGCCAGCGGCGACAAGCGCTGCCTGCCGGGCTGGCAGGGCGACAACTGCGAGAGACGTACGCACTGCCCTCGTTATGAGTAGCCCCTACTACGTACTTCTAATTACTATCTCTTATCTATCTATTATCTATCTCTTTACAGCCGTCTGCAAGGAAGGCTGCCATCCGACACACGGGAAATGTGACAAGCCCGGCGAGTGTCTGTAAGTTTTAATAATTACCTTTTTGTTTCTTAATCTATATATATAAAAGGACTTGTCCTCACTGACTGAGGTAAGACGCACGCACAGCCGTTACCGCTGTGCGTAGAAACGTGGAATTTAGACAGATGTTTTCTTTTGTAATCTAGACATCCACTAAGAAGGGATTTTAAAAAAATTTAACCCTAAAGGGACGAAATAGGGGTTGAAAGTTTGTATGGAAAAAAAATTAAATCGGCACCGATTTGTATAAAATTTGAAATTTAGATTTTTAAAAGTATTTAAATGAACACGTGTTTCATCGTTTTTTGGAATTCTTCCCCTAAGGGTGCAAATAAAGGGTTGAAAGTTTGTATGGAAAAATCTTTAAAACGCTACCGATTATTATAAAATTTGAAATTTAGACTCTTAAAATATTTAATTGAACATGTGTTTCATGGTTTTCTAGAATTCACCCCCTAAAGGTGCAAATAAGGGGTTGAAAATTTGTATGAAAAAAATCTTTAAATCGCCACCGATTTTTATAAAATTCGAAATTTAGACTTAAAAATATTTCAATGAACACGTTTCGTTATTTTTTAAAATTAACCTCTAAATAAGCAAGCGAAGCGGCGCGCGTCCGCTAGTATATAAATAAATGTAAACTGGTAGTAGACGCGGCGTTTAGTTCTGCCTCAACACGCAATGTCCCCAGAATTCGGCGGAAAGTGGGGAACGGAGTGTGTTAATAATAGATAATAATATATTCAGCAGAATAATAGATTCAGCCTGAAGCTGATTTTGATTTTTTTTTTAATCTGTTTTTATTTAGGGACTTTTTAAGTAAAAAGGATACAAAAATGTCAGTCCCATCGTTCCCTTAAAACGTAACTAAAATACTAACATACTTACTTGCTAAAGTAAATTTTAAACTTATTTAAATACACTATTTAACCATAAACTTATACAACCATCTGGCTACAACAGAATTTGGTTTAGACAGCAGACATTGAAAAATACCCAAATCCAATGTTTATGTTAAAACAACAACATAATTTTCGACATTGAGGACACATTCGACTAAGAAATGGTGTACATCTTCATCTATCCCACACAATTCACATTTTGGAGAGGTTACTTTTTTCATGAGAAAACCAAATTTTCTAAGTGGCATAACCAGCCAGAACGAAGCCTAAGACCCATAACAATTTGCTGACGCGTCAATTTTTTTTCCGCAAAACAAGGGATATGAGGCGATCTTTCATCAAAATACTCTGCCCAAATTTCTCTCATATTATTTTTGTACTTGATTAAAATTTCAGAAAAATCTGGTACTTTTGTGAAGTAACTTGATTACCTCGTTAACAACTTATATGCAACTGGTACGCCTCTATTGCCTTTTACTATCAGGAGACAACAAACTTATTACAATTAACACTAGAAACAGAAATAATGTGACATTTTGATTTGGTAGTAGAAGCTAACATATACAGCAGATGATTGATTTTGTTTCTTTCTTATTACTATAATAAACGCTATTCAATTTTTTTTTTCAGTTGTCGGCCTGGCTGGCGCGGCGACTTGTGCTCACAGTGCCAGCCGTACCCTGGCTGTAAGCACGGCTACTGTAACGGCTCTTCTTGGGACTGCACCTGTGATACTAATTGGGGAGGAATTCTCTGTGATCAAGGTAATTTCCTAATAATCAACCATAATAATAATAAACTTGCAGGACAGCTTGTGGCGAGCTGTTGGGGAATGGCGACGGACCTGAGTCCTCCGGAGGGGAATTGTAATCTATCCCCCGGTTCTGGCTTGCCTTTATTGGCCGGCAGAGTGGAGCGCAAGAGCTACATGCTCGAAAGGATGGAAGTGCTCAATCTGCTTAATAGAGGGGAAACCCGCTACGCCGCTTTGTGGGAGCCCATCTAGTAGGAGGCGAGTCACTGTCCGCCAACCATTCAATTTGAGACTATTGTCCGTTAGTCCCATTCAATAGCCCAGCCCATCCAAATTCCATTTTGGCGTTTGTCGGTGCGTTTGTTATCACTAATCTCAGAAGTGGTTTAACCGATTTAGATGTGGTTTTCACTATTAGATTCTGGAAAGCTTCCGAAAACAGGGTATGTATAGGGTTATGTAAACATATAGGGATTTTATTACAATCGGTTCATAAATAAAAAGTTATGTCAATTTAAAGTACTTAGTTCGACAAATTTGCTAATTGCCGTAACAGGTATTTTGTTTACTGTTTTACTGAATTGACTGAATATTTAGTTTTCAATTTCTTTATTAATATTTCTATATCAAGCAGGCGGAGCCCCGCACGGGCCCACTAGTCCACAATAAATTAATTGAAAATCTCTGTACCTACTACTTATTCGTTTCTATAATACAATACAAGACGCCAACTCGAACAGATCTCAACTACTGCGGCACCCATGAGCCCTGCCAGCACGGCGGCACGTGCGAGAACACGGCCCCGGACCAGTACCTGTGCACGTGCGCGGAGGGCTTCTCGGGCGTGGACTGCGAGCGCGTGGATAACCCGTGCGCGCCGCAGCCCTGCGCGCACGGCGCCTGCGCGCTTGCCGCCTCGCCCGCCGGCTTCGCGTGCGCCTGCGAGCGCGGCTGGACTGGCGCGCGCTGCGACGCCGACGTGGACGACTGCGCCAGCGCACCCTGCCGCAACGGCGGCCTGTGCCGCGACCGTCTGGACGCCTTCCAGTGCGAGTGCGCGCTCGGCTGGGCCGGCCCCACCTGTGCCGACGACGTGGACGAGTGCGCGGAGACCGACGCCGGGCCCTGCGTCAACGCCGCCGCCTGCAACAACACCGCGGGCGGGTACACCTGCGCCTGCTTGGCGGGCTGGACCGGCCGCGACTGCGAGCTCAACGTGGACGACTGCACCGGCCAGTGCCTGAACGGCGCCACCTGCATCGACCTGGTGGACGATTTCCACTGTGCGTGCGCGGCCGGCTATGCAGGCCGCACGTGCGCACGCGACGTGGACGACTGCGCGTCGCGGCCGTGCCGCAACGGCGGCGAGTGCGTGGATCTGCTGGACGCCTACCGCTGCATATGTCCGGTGGGCTTCTCGGGGACGGACTGTGAGGTGTGTCCCGTTTAGTTGCCCATAAAAAATCTTCTTTCGTTCTATTGAAATAATATTTTCATCCTTTTAGCTTTTCATCGAGGTCTTTTTTTTTGTAGCGTTTCTTCTTCTAGTATTAATAATATTTTTCATGTAATAACATGATTAATCTATTTATGCCAATACACTAATACGCTTTTACTAATACATTAAACTAATATTTGCTTCTAGCTTACTTCCTGTTTTGGACGCTACTGCTCGGTGAGTTACTAACGTAAGAAAAATATGTCAATCGTGAATTATACCTAGTGTTAAATTGTGGTTCATATTTATATCAAGTTTGTGTGTGTTTAGGACGATCGAGATCATTGCGCAGGCGCGCCGTGCGCTAACGGCGCTCCGTGCTACACCGCACAGAGCGACTACTACTGCCACTGCTCGCCCGGCTGGACTGGGAAGAATTGCACGCAGCGAGCTGCTAGAGATCGTAAGTACATTATTTTCCAAATATATTAAGTGTTTAAGAGTGTTTATATGAAATATTCAGGTGCGAAGACATAATTTCTCATTTTTGTTTTAGAATCCGAAGAGTGTTTGCCCAATCCTTGCCACAACAATGGTAGCTGCGCGACCAGCCCCTCAGGATACACTTGTATGTGCACCGAAGGTTGGACTGGTGAGAATTTCCATTCTTTTAAATTCTATATTAGATTGGTTCTCACGTATGGTCGATTAGTAAATTATATAGTTTACGCGGACAAAGTAGCGAACGGGTCACAAGTTTTAAATAAGTGTATCTGTAACATAAAAATATTTTATACAATTTTCCTATATTTTTATCTAGGCGAAACTTGTACGACGCGAACGGAACCGCGCTGTGAGCTGCAGTGCGTCAACGGTGGAACGTGCATACGCGACCTGCTATCGACGTCCCCGGGCGTGCCCCTGGTGACGTCCGCCGCCCACTGCGCGTGTCTTCCCGGTTGGGCCGGAACTATATGCGACTTACCTATAAATCCACCTATTAATGTAATTTTAATCACCATTATAAAATAAATATAAGAATTGTTTTAATACCTTTAAAAGCATACTATATTATTTGATGTACGTTCCCAGATAGTGCCAATAGCGGCCGCCCCGGTTGCGACGGCGGTGGCACCGTGCTCGTGCCTGCACGGCGGCTCTTGCGTGGGGGCGGCGTGCGCGTGCCGGCCCGGCTGGGTGGGCGCGCGCTGTGAACGTGCGGCGGACGGCTGCGCCTCGGCGCCGTGCCGCAACGGCGCACGCTGCGTGGGCGGTGCCGGCTGGTGGGCGTGCGAGTGCGGCGCGCGCTGGTCCGGCGCAGACTGCGGCGCGCCCGCCTGCGACCCGCCCTGCCCCGCCGCCGCGACCTGCGCGCCCGCCGGCCCCGCCGCGCCCGCGCGCTGCGTGTGTCCGCCGCCGCCCGCGCGCGCCTCCCGTCGCTGTTTGGAGCGTGAGTAGCCACTACAACGTAAATCATTAGTCATACAAGTCCCATATTGTACAATAAAGTCAATAAATATATGTATGTATAAACATAATATATTTCTTAACTTGTCCACATTAAAACAATATTACATACCATATAACACAAAACACACACACTCACTCACACTGACTGTATGACTGTATTATTAAAGAATACCTAGTAGTATACTTATTAATTCGGTTAGTAACAGCACTACTATTAGTGTTTTACTACTAATTTCCGATATTTGCAGTGATAGCCGGACTCGGTGCCGAAGGTGACGAAGCAATAGAAGGCCCGGACGTGGGCGCGGAGGGGGCAGAAGGCGCCGCAGGGGCTGGCGACGCGCCCGGCGCGTGCGGCGCCGACAACGGCACGTGGTGGTGGGGCTGCAATGCGTGCCGTTGCTCGGGCGGCGCGCCCGCCTGCACGCGCCTGTGGTGCGGCCTGCCCGACTGCCTGGCTCCGGCCGCGCTGCCGTGCCGCACGGACGAGGTAATCTATTGCTGCATTTTTTATATTACATAAAGGCACTAACGAGCCGAAGGAGGCCACCTGATGGTATGAGAAATCTTCGCCCATAGACATCTGCAACCTGCGGGGATTGCGGGTTCGTTGTCGGCCTTGAGGTTAAGAGTATCTGAACGCACGACGGTTGAAAGATCCCAAGTCATAACGCTCAGGAAATACTTGAAGAAGAACATTCCATAGTTTGCACGTACGCGGGAAGAATGATCAAAAACCACCAGCTCTGCACAAACTTCATGAAAATCCTCGCATAGATCTACAGCAAAATTAATTTATTGTGCTGTATGAATTGATCAATGGATTTGATGTCAGAATTTTTCTTATTTTCTTCCCGAATGCACAATATGTAAAATTTGGGAAACCTTATTTTCAAAACAGCGATTTGTCCACCTTTATGTAATCTTAATTAATTCTTAAAAAATCTATTACTTAAATTATTTTTTTTTTGATATATAATTATAGTCATAATGTTATACTTTTTGCATCGTTTTTTTTTTTTATTTAATAGATCCTTTATTGTCGGTTGCCTGTAACAGATCGCTCTTAGCGATGACGCCGCCATTGCACATTGATTGTTCTTATATATGTATATCAAATGTATAATCCAATTGTAAACGTGCAATAAAGTGTCATTATTATTACTTTTAAGGTGTGCGTTCCTGCCGCTCCGTCCCTCTGTCTGCGACCGCCGTGCTCGCCCGTCGGCGAGTGCAGGCGCGTAGCGGGGCGCCGCGTGGAGCCGCCCGCGCTGCCCGCGCCCACCGCGTGCTGGCCCGGTGCGCGCGCACCCCCGCCGCCCGGATGCGCGCGCGCCTCGCTGCGACTGGCGCGGGAGCGTCTGGCGCGCGGCGCGCACGTGGAGCGTGCCTGCGTGGCGTTGCGCCGCGCCCTCGCCGCCGCGCTCACTGACCGCGCGCCTCCCGCGCCGCCGCTCACGCTGCTGTGCGACCTCGCACCCGACGATGATGATGCACTCGACTTGGCGTTGGTCAGTGATTCTCATCTATTTTTGTTACTTTATATAATAAATAATTTTATACTATATATATATATATATATATATATATATATATATTATATATAAAAGTGATTAACCAATCTTTAATAACAAAAAATCGCTTTCAATTGGTAGTGGGCGGGCGAGGAAGAAGACGCAGAAGGCGCGAGTGCGCTGGCGGCGGCGGTGCGCACCCTCAGCGAGCTCGTGTCGAGGCGCCGCCTCGCGCACCACCCGCTGCTGGCGGCGGCGCTGCGCCTTCGCGTGGAGCACGGCGCGCCGACGACGGGCGCGACAGGGGCGTCGGCGGAGGGCGCAGGCGCCGGCGGCGCGTTGCTCGGCGCCCTGGCGGGGGGCGTGATGCTGTTGCTGGGTGGCGCGGCGGGCGCGGCGCTGCTCGTACGACGACGGCGCACGGCGGCCGCGGCGGCGGAGGAGCGCTCGCGGCGGCGCGACGAGGAGAAGTCGAACAACCTGCAGAACGAGGAGAACCTGCGGCGCTTCGCCAACCCGCTGCGCGAGGAGGAGCTGCCGCGCGCGCACTCGCTGTACAAGGCGCAGAACGCGGACGCGCGCAACAACACGCCGCCGCGCGACAAGGAGCTCACGAAGCGCGCGCTGCCGCCGCCCGAGCCGCCGCCCGCGCGCCGATCGCCGCCCGAGCGCCTCACCGTGCTGGTATAACACCGTGCCGGTGTAGCGCCGTGCTGGTGCAGCACGGTGCCAGTGTGATACTAGTGTAGCGTAGTGCTTGCAGTCGAGCGACCGTCGCCGCCTTATTTATTATGTTGTAGAATGATCGTGTTTTGTAAATATGTATTATTGTAAATAATGTTAAAAAGAGTGATGTAATTTAAAAGAAATAATTTAGGATTTCTTACTGATTGAAAGGATTTTATATTTGTAAAAAAGGTTGTAAAATTAGAAGAAAAAGAATAGTAATAAAGTACCACAAAATTAATATGCATTTCATTTGTCGCAGACCTTTTCCACATAAGATATCACACATGTAGATCTAGACGTAAAGTAGGTATATCAAGACTAAATTTCCAGCATATATGGTTTATATTTGAATATTAATTATTTCCAATTGGAGCAAAGAAAAACTTGGTATTAATTTACATAAATCATAAAAGAATATTTTATTAAATATTATATACTATACATATATTTGAATATTTCCTAATATCATTATTCATTTTATTTTCTTTTGGACTTATATTGTACTTACATCTGTAAAAAAAGAATTCATTTAAAATGAATATTATTCCGCGTTTATTAGTTTGTACTGGTATTTTTTTAACAACTTTAAGTGCTTTAATATTATTATTATATATGTAACGTAAATAAAACACTCGAGTTCATTATAAGTATTGTATTGGCTAGGTAGCCCGACGAGAACTAAACTTGTCATATATAATTTCAACTTACCCACTTAAATTCACTTTATTATTTAACAAAGCAACATTTAAATCTACATAACAATCTTTGACTTTATATATGACAATTATAATTATAAAAAATAAAATAAATCAGCTTCACTCTGTATGCCACATACTTCAGGGTAGGCAGACATATCTATGGTAAGACACTCCTTTGCCTACTTTTTTTTTTGAGTTTTTAGAGGCACTGCATGTTGAGTGGCGAAACTCAACGCCGGGCTTTTGTCTTGATGCCAGAGCGAAGGAATGGTGTTGGTCTAGGTTTAGATTCTTCTTGAATCTTTGTGAATTTTATTAACTTTAAAATATACATTTTTTAAAACAATGATACTTATAGAAGTATTCTATACAGTTAAAATAAAAAAAAAGAAATACATGTTTCTTATTATACTAGTAGTACATACCCTTAACGTTATCTTCAGTAAGATTGTAAGAGAAAATATTAAATGTTATGAATGAAGTTATAAATTTACTTAGGTTTTTTTTTTAATTTACCTAGATTTAGGACTGTTCAAAAGATTTTTTTTCCATATAATATTTTAAAATACTTACACGAAGTTCTAACTACACTAAGCTTTATGCTTCACTTCTATAAGTGTCTTAAATTTTGCATATAATAAAATTAAAATATATTTAACACATAAATTCTTGTATAACTTTCACTACGAAACTGAAATTATAAGAGAAAAATTATTTATATGTACTATTTATCTCCCCTAATATGCTAACGATTGTTGTCGAATAAAATACCTGTTGGAAAGCTGTCAACTTTAATTATATTGCGTAATATAAACTTATTGTGTCCATTGAATACCCTGAGATCCGGCCGTTGAATCCTGCATATACGAGTTTTCTTAATTAAACCTATATTAATGAATAATACATGATTAGTAGAACAGATTACACCTGGGTTGCCTGGAAGAATCCTGCCGCAATCACCTTTAATTACATTTTTTCGTAACTCGTTTTTGGAGAAAATTGCACCCATACGTTTTTTATATGAATCGCACGTCATTTGAAAGATAATCGCATAAGGAATTGGAAAATTAAGGGTTGCCAGCTCTCAGTCTGCCGCAAGTCTAGGGTTGCCTGATTTAAACATGTCACTAAATGTTAATAATTTGCACTCATGTGTTTTTTTAATGAATTATATATCAAATCAAGCTTATTTTTTTCTGAACACTATAAAACAGGGTTGCTTGAAAAATTCCTGCCGCAAACAGGGGTTGCCAGCGTTTGAAATATTTTATTCCGGTTCCGTTTGACTATGAGAATAGACGATGAAATGCGCGGTCTGCCTTATGTTTTAAAGTAAAATATTATATAATAGAAGGTTAATCTTAAAATCAATGTTTATTCTAATTGTTCACCTGTTAAGTGATGATTTTAATCATATTAAGTACACGCAGAAAACTATTTAAAGATGAAATCATTCTTATTTTTAAAGTAAAATAATAATCCATAATATTGAGTCTTCGCAAAATATATTTTATAAATAATAATATTTAGATAAATAACAATTTTAAAACAAGTAAATTATCTAATTAAGTAAATGTTTACAAATATCGATCTACTATAAGGTATTAATTGCAACATGTTTCCTTAATATAATGAGAGGTAACAATTATTGTGGATATTTTTTTATTAATTAAGAAAATATGGAAAATTACATTACAATAAATAATCTCTCTCTCTCTTCGCCCTCTGCTTGTTTGATTTGTCAACGCCATCCGTATCCGTAGAAAGAACTATGGCGCCCATCTTTTTGGTACGAATATTTACGTTTTTGCAAAGTAAATGAAAACTATTCAACTAATAAAAACTATTAAAAAATATAGATAAAAAAATGTCGCTAGCAAGAACTTGTCCGTCTATGCTGATACTTTTTAAGGCATTTAGGTCTGAAAGAATTGTTCTTATAATTATAATAAAGCGTAATCACTCACTCACGTCCCTAACTTAGTGTAATCAAAACTGAGGCAATTGTCACAATTGTCTACATTTTGTTAAACTATATAATATTAAACATTAAAGTATACTTACGTTTTGCATTAGAAAATAATTAAAAAATACTTCTTTATATTTTTGTTTTAAAACAATGAACTTTTTGTAACACTGTAAATGATAACCGTGCATTGTGTCACTATTTAAAAAAATGTCACTGTATTTAAAATTTATTTTTTGGCGAAACAATAACATAATTTTACACTTTTGGAAAGTTTCCTTGTTAAATTCTATCACATTTTCACATCTTCATTTTTGTCAAGTAAAAACGTCTTTACTCCAAAACGAAAGGTAAGTAACTAAGTAATATGCTCAAAAACGACTCATTTGGCCATCTGCACTTTTATTGCATTTAGAAACAATACATCTTCGAAAATAATTTTATTGCATTTATTTTGCTTTGTATCGCGCCGCAAAATGTTTATCTATAGTAAAAAAAAGCCAACTAATTGATATTTGCCGACTCTTGGTCATAAAACGTAAATAGCGTTTATTAGTCGGCATTACTGTCAGATTTTTTTCGAATTTATTTTGCTAACTTAGTTTTGTTTATTATAATTCTATTTATTATATATATTTCTTTCCTTTGCAAATTATTAAAAATTGCGTAAGAAAAAAAAATTGCGGCAAGCGTTGTCAAATCAAACAAGTAGAGGACGAAGAGAGAGAAAGAGCGAGAGTTCATTGAAATATATTTTTCACCCTTCACCCTTCACCCTTCATTATATTAAGGGAACATGATGTATATGTATGTATATTAATAGTTTATAGTAGATAGATATTTGTAAACATTTACTTAATTAGATAATTTCGTTGTTTTAAAAGGATTATTTAAACAAATATTATTATTTATAAAATATATTTTGCGAAGACTCAATGTTATGGATTACTATTTTACTTGAAAAATAAGAATGATTTCATCTTTAAATAGTTTTCTGCGTGTACTTTATATGATTAAAATCATCAATTAACAGGTGAACAATTAGAATAAACATTGATTTTAAGATTGACCTTCTGCTATATAATATTTTACTTTAAAACATAAGGCAGACCGCGCATTTCATCGTCTATTCTCATAGTCAAACGGAACCGGAATAAAATATTTCGAACGCTGGCAACCCCTGTTTGCGGCAGGATTTTTTCAGGCAACCCTGTTTTATAGTGTTCAGAAAAAAATAAGCTTTAATTTGATATATAATTCATTAAAAAAACACATGAGTGCAAATTATTAACATTTAGTGACATGTTTAAACCAGGCAACCCTAGACTTGCGGCAGACTGAGAGCTGGCAACCCTTAATTTTCCAATTTCTTATGCGATTATCTTTCAAATGATGTGCGATTCATATAAAAAACGTATGGGTGCAATTTTCTCCAAAAACGAGTTACGAAAAAATGTAATTAAAGGTGATTGCGGCAGGATTCTTCCAGGCAACCCAGGTGTAATCTGTTCTACTAATTATGTATTATTCATTAATATAGGTTTAATTTAGAAAACTCGTATATGCAGGATTCAACGGTCGGATCTCAGTCTATAATGAGATTAATAATTTTTCCCTAAATTTTTTCCAGTTGGCTTTTTTGGTGTTATATATCCTGGTAGTTCTGTTTATTGTTGTTCCGCGAGATTTTCTTAGATTAATTTTAAAAGTGATTGTGTTGTGGTCCGAGCTCGTCGCACGCTCGTCGACCCTCCATGCCTCCACGAGACTGAATAAGTCGTCCGTGCATGCTGTCCCGTCGATGTGGCTGGTAATTCGTCTAACGCCCCTTACGGTGTCGAAGGTAGGAATGTTGCCTTCATTCAGCACCTGCAGCCCGAATTGGTCCAGAGCACCGGACATCGCCTCGCCTCTCAGGTCCGTGCTCGTGCTACCCCACCATGCGCTTTTTGCGTTTGCGTCTCCGCCTATGAGGATTTTGGTATTTCGCCTCTCCCTGCAGATTCTTTCTAGGTGGTTCAGGTATGGCTCGATTTGCTGTTCCGGCTTGAAGTAGTATGAGACGGCGGTGATCTCCCAGGATTCGGTGCGGATCCTCACCACGGCGATGTTATTTGTGGTGAGTTCTGGGCACTGTATAACATCAAGGCTTTGGTCGAAGACGGCCACAGCAGCCTTTACAGTCCCTTCTCCTACGTTAGTGTTCTGGTAGATCCTCGCCCCCCCATAGTTCTTTACGGTCCTGATGCTGCCGACGTAAGGCTCCTGCAGAAGCGCTATGGCCGCTCCAGTGCGTTCCGCGAACATCATGAGCACGTTCGTGGCTAGTTTGCTTCTTTGCAGATTGGCCTGAGCCACAGTGTATCCGGCACGGGTTTGTACGACTGGGGCGCCTTTAGCAGTACGCTGTGGTTGCCCTGGCCAGCGCGTCCCACTTCCTTCTGACCGGACATTCTGTGCTGAATGCATTGTGGTCGGCCCGTTCGAGACTGGCCCCAACGCAGTTACACCACGATGCCGCTTTGTTGTTCTGCCAGCTTTCATAGTCCGTCCTCATGTGAGACCCCCCACAGTGGCTGCACTTTGGCTCGGTTTCTTTACAGAAGCGTCTGCTGTGTCCATATCCCAGGCATAGGGAGCACTGCACGAGTGGCGAAAAGTCTGCTACTCTGACTTTTTGCAGGTCGATGTGCAGTGCGCCCGCTGCAACTGCCCGCTTCCAAACTCCGGGAGACACACTCATAATAAGGTGGCTACTCAAGGGGTTCCTTGCCTTCCGACGGAATTTGATCTCGGCGCGGAATTCTTTGTCGGGAACACCTTCGAAGACGCCCCGATTTTGCTTCCTAAAGGCGCTTAGGATGTCCGCGTCTGTGTTGTACGTCAGCACGTCGCGGAGGATCAGGAGTGGATCCTTGTTCTTAACTTCCTCTACATGTAACCTATCGCTTGCCCTCTTAAGTCTTTCCTTAACTCTTTCCCTCTCTATTTCCGAACTACATCCCAGTATCACTTTCCTGTCCTTCGCTTTTCTGACCTTTTCCACCCTGACCCAGCCATCTTTGGCATCGACCGCCTTCTTATATGTGCGAGTACTTCCTCGCCGGTGTCAGTGGCGTTCTTTGAGGAGACCACAACCGAGTGTAGTGCGGCTGGCTGTGGGCTAACCCTTTTGGTTTCGCCGGCCGCCACGTTCGCGTATGTGTTCTTTTCGAGCGTTATCCTCTGGTGTTCTAGGATCCGCTTCAACTCCTCCATTTTCTCTCCATTTTCTTTAATAAGCAGAGCGTACGCTTCCAATTTCTTGTCCAACTCACCCTCCCCTTTTTCCTTCGCCTCTCCACCATCCTTCTCCTCCTCTCCCTCTCCTAGACCCTTCCCTCCCCCCCCTAAGCCGCTCTGCCTCCGCCTCCTTCACAAGCTGGTACAACCTCTCTATCGCGCCCGTGACCTCGGCCCTAATGTCGGACTTCAAGTTACGCGAGTTGCCAAGGTGGATTTTGGCTTTTGTAAGCCACGCCTTGGCTTCGGCTGTCCTGCTCGCGTAACTTGGTCTCTTCTTAGGGTTGAGGCTTTCCTCGTTCACAATGTTCTTGGGTTTCCTTGGGCGGGACGGGACGGCCGGGGAGGTTGTTTGGACCGGCGAGTCGTTCAGGAACCCCACTTCTTCTGGGGTTCCTGAGAGAAACAGGGTTTGGGCACGTCCTTTTGATGGTGTACGGAACATTTCGGTGTTGTCAGAGGGACTCGTCAATGCTATCTGGGTGGTGTATAGAGCCACCCAGAGTCAAATAAATATAAAAAAAAAAAACTAAACTGTCGGGAGTAAATAAAGAAGGAAGAAGATATGTACTGGGGTGAGGGAAACCAAAAGGTTTTTCAATAAAAAGCTAATCTTCCCCTTTCGGCCTATAGTGTCAGAATAATAAAAGAATATATACAATATAGAAGAAATATATATATATATATATATCCCATCAAAAACATAAATGTAAAATGAAAGCCAAGTTTTGTAATAAAACGTATGCTTTCAGCGACAAAAGAAGTGAGATGTGAATGTATGCCAAGTTCAATGGTCAGTCCTGAAATTTATTTTTAACAATATAAAATATTTTATAACAACTGAAAATGCCCATTCTTCTTACAACTTGGAGACTTTATTTATGTGTAATATCTGACTTGGCTAGTTTTCAAATGAATTTACATCGATATAAATGAATGTATTCAAATTCTATTGTAAATTCATATGAAAACTAGCCAAGTCAGATATTACACATAAATAAAGTCTCCAAGTTGTAAGAAGAATGGGCATTTTCAGTTGTTATAAAATATTTTATATTGTTAAAAATAAATTTCAGGACTGACCATTGAACTTGGCATACATTCACATCTCACTTCTTTTGTCGCTGAAAGCATACGTTTTATTACAAAACTTGGCTTTCATTTTACATTTATGTTTTTGATGGGATATCATTACTTTTTGTTCAGAAATTATAAGTAGGAAG
This sequence comes from Heliconius melpomene rosina, assembly GCF_056956725.1. Lineage (NCBI taxonomy): Eukaryota > Metazoa > Arthropoda > Insecta > Lepidoptera > Nymphalidae > Heliconius > Heliconius melpomene. The sequence continues at coordinate 10,381,823 of NC_140396.1, forward strand.
ATTCATAATGTAATCAAAATCAAAATATTCTTTATTCAATTTGCCCATTACAAGTACTTTTCCTATAGGAAGCTACTACGGCAAGAAATTCAAGAGTTGCTCTTTTTAAAACATAGTTTAGAGTAAGCGCTTCATAGGACATTTCTCTTCGCCGAATAAACCAAGTAGGACACCATTGTGATAATACACTTCTATCTGAATATTGTACAAATCTACTGCAGCCTTTATTTCGGAAGTAGCTCCGTACGTAGTTAAGCAAAGCATGTCTTCTTTAGAAGAGTAAGGATTCCCGTTTCGAGCGCTAGTGTAGATACTTAAATCATTTCAGTTACGACATACGTACTCTACTATAGTCTCGCGCAATTTATTAGTTTGTTGTATATCAATACGCTCAAACAAAGAATATGCAATAGCATGGAAGAGACAGCTCCCATCGGGAGGCATTGGAACAATTCGGTGTAAGTTCTTGTTTCAACCACAAGCAATTCTATTGAACGACTCATTGTTCAACATGTCTTGGAAAAAATATAAACAATAAGTTTATTAACCCTAGATAAATAACCTACGTCGAATCGACGTAATCGATTTTGAAAAATTGATATAACTCGTTTGTTTTTCGCGTCACTAAACTGGCCGTTCCTGTCAACTCATTTGGCCATCGGGGCTTGCAGGACACACCCGTATCCCTCCGGTAAGTGCAATACTTTTGTCAATATCTACCTACCTTACGTCGAAATGACGTATGGTTATCTTTAGTGTTAGTTTTTAGATTTTTAGGAAAATGTGTTATTAAGACTTTTTTTAGAATAAATGTACTTATTTTTTTTACTTGTTACAACTCACGACTAAAAAAAACATCATGTAGTCACATAATCGTATAAACGATGCAAAAATCAGTCGGTTGTTGCATGAAACGAGCGATGCAGAGATTCAGGGGTCGGACAGTGAAACTGAAGACAATTTATTAAAATATGAAGTACAGAATGATGCTGTAGACTATGAGGTGAGTGGTCCATCAGTAGTAAACACATTGCATACTGAAGATGTGTCTGAAAATAACCCTGAAACTCCTGAAAGTGCTTCGGCAAGTATGCCGATTGTCATGCCACAGCGTCAAACTCTTCGAGGCAAAACGATCATCGTTGGACAGCCACTAAAGGCAGAACAAGTGGAAGATATCGTCTGCTAATATTATACGGACATCAAAGGGTCCCACTCGGACGAATAAATGCCCTTATGAGCCTTTAGAATGTTTCAGTACATTTATTATTGATGACATTGTGGAGGAGATAAAAAAATGGACCAACGCAGAAATCCAACTGAAGATTGAAAACCCTGATGTAAAAGCCACCTCCCACAGAACTCGAAGGTGTAACTGAGCTAAAGATAAGAAAATATTGTGACTTTTGTCCATCAAACATCAGAAGGATGACAAAGACTATGTGCGGCAACTGTAAAAATCCCATTTGTGGAGAGCACAAGTCCAGCGCCTGTCCTAAGTGCCTTTGAGACGAAAATTAATATTATATAGTTTATAAAAAAATTATTTTAAACAGTTTACATCTCAAATTATAAAACTGACGGAGAGATTCCTAAATGTTTAAGTTTTATAAAGTAAAAAGTACCTCCTTTTGTTCTTTTTTTATTTTTTCTAATAAAAATATAAATAAACTCTAATGTTTTTTATTTATACACAACAAAATTACATACATTAAGATATAATATCATATTCATAAACCTAGGATATACATAATCCAAAATATGCTCACTCAAACATTCGCACGTTGAATCGACGTATGGTTATCTTTAGTGTAAAGTGCAATATGGTTATCTATCTAGGATTAAGTGCTGACGGTACCAATCTGAATTGATATGATCCCAAGGTCGACTTCGTTCTCTGCCGTTTTCACAAGTGTTCCTAATCCTAAAACCAGTAAAATGAAACCCAGGGCAAAAAAACTATTAAAATATGAGCGCCTTCGTACAATAAAATATATCTAATATAATTAGGTATTTACTTTTTTATTATGGTCAATAATATTATGTTTTATTACTCTTAAGACGATATTTAATTATATATGAAAATAGATTATATTTATCTATGAATCTCGACTATAGTTTTTATTTTGTTGATTAAATGACAGTTGTCAGATTTGAAAGTAATTAATGTATGCTGCGTTTAGAAATCTGAAATAATAATAATTATTTTTTTCTAATTTTATTATTTTGTTGGAATAACTCAACACGCAATGCCTCCAGAGTTCGATGGAAAGAGGGGAACTGAGTGTCTTAACACTAGGTTCCCTCTGTCTACCCCGCTATGTGTGGGATACACCGTAAAGCAGATTTGTTTATTTTTTATTATTTTGTTTAAGTAATTTTTAATTTTCTCTTTTTTTCTCTTATTTTTTTTATTAACAATTACTTAAATTTTTACTGTTAATAATTACTTTATAATTACTTCTGTTAAGATAGCTGGTAGGCTGCATATATCAAATTAAAAATCAAACCAGCTTCACGCTGTATCCCGCACACAGCAGAGTAGACAGAGAGAATCTAGTGTTAAGACACTCAGTAACTCCACTGTCCATCGAATTCTGGAGGCATTGCGTGTTGAGTGGCGGAACTCTACGCCGCGCTTTGCCTTGGTGGAAATATAATTTTAAATAAATATTTCAATTCCTCGAGTGGGAATCGAACTCACAACCAGTCTGTTTTACAGTCACACTTTGTGCCCCGGTGCCACGACTGACCTTACAGATAGTATATTATTATTAAATTTTATATATATTTCTATCAATATAATTATTTTTTTTATATTTATATTTTAGTGTATTTTTTTTCTGTTTTAGGATTCTGTACCTCGAAAGCAATAAAACAGAACCCTTATAGAATCTTATATAGGACTTAGTACTTAAATATTGTAATAATAATTTAATATCAAATACGTTAATCGACTATGCAAATACTCTTAGTATAATAAGTACTGAAACATATGTTTAAATTATAATAAATAATAATTAAGGATGTTAATCCATTTATTATCTATATACATAAAAGGACTTGTCCTCACTGACTGAGGTAAGACGCACGCACAGCCGTAACCGCTGATGGTAGAAACGTAAAGTTTGGACAGACGTTTACTTTCGTAATCTGGACATCCACTAAGAAGGGATTTTGAAAAATTTTAACTCTAAAGGGGTGAAATAGGGGTTGAAAGTTTGTATCCATTTTTTTTAATCGGCACCAATTTTTATAAAATTTGAAATTCAGTCTCTTAAAAATATTTAATTGAACACATGTTTCATGGTTTTCTAGAATTCAACCCCTAAAGGGCAAATAAGGGGTTAAAAGTTTGTATGGAAAAATCTTCAAATCGCCACCGATTTTTATAAAATTGGAAATTTCGACTGTTAAAAATATTTCATTGAACACATGTTTTATGGTTTATTAGAATTCACCCCTAAATAAGCTAGCGAAGCTGCGCGCGTCCGCTAGTACTTTTATATGTTTACGTAAAGCCCTTGAAGTCCACATGATGACAGGCTTTCTCAGGACATAAATTAGAGTCATTTTCAGCTACAAATGGAGACATATCTTATCTTAAAATATACTTGAAAGCATCGTGTTGTTTTAGATGGCTTACGTAAGTAATAGTGAAGTTAGTCTACAAAACAAATAAAATATTTACTAACGTGTGACATAAATAAAAGCAAATATATATAAATAATGCATTGCTCTTATTTTGTTGGCAGGCGCTACACTATAAGTAAATGTTCCTAATTGAATCTATTTATTGAAAAATTATAAGAAAATGTTAAAAAAATACTAGTTTCGGATTTTTTACTTTACATACACCCAATTACTTAACCGGATGCTAAATTTCACCATTCCAGGTCATCTGGAACTTGGTTAACATTAAGGTCTATAGGTCAGTCACCCCCCTAAAAATTTACGATGTTCGGACGTCATTATCTAAATAACTGTTTGAGCTGTGTTTATGAAATTTTATGCACGTATACAAGTAGGGGGTCTAAATATTTGAGTCAAATATGACAGCTTTAGGTGGAATAGTTTTTGAGTTACGAATAGGTAAAAAGTGGCTTCAAATGGTTCGTGTAAAATAACACACGGTGCTGCTCGCCAGTTCTGTTTGTAAAAAAACTTGGCCACGCGCTCCGCGCGTTTTAAATATAGGTTTTATTCCCGCAGATGTATATAGTTTTGTAAATAAACTTTGTCTTATAATAATAGTTAAATGTATAAAATATGTATAATTTTTAAATTACTGTCTTACTTTAGTAATAGTCAATGGTGTAAAGGCCACTGACTGTCAAAGTACGCTCAAATTTTTTTCTGTATTTTTACAGGCCACGCTGCAGCAGAGGAAGAAGAAAATTTCTTATCTAAATATTAGATAAGAAATTTTTCCGAGTTCAAAGTTTTCCTCAAAAATGAACCCTCGCTACCTACCTTCTGAGTATAGGGTGGACGGGCGGTCCAGTTTTTCAGTTTACCCCGCTCGGATTCGGCTGAAACTGGTGTCGATCGTTCGGGCTCCGAGGGGCCTTCAAAGTGGTGTACAACCCGCGGGAATGCGCGGGAAGGTGCGGGCAATAATTGGCGAAAACCGAATTTTTCTATGGTTTTTGCGTGAAAAAAGGCGAAAAAAAATTCAGTAAAAATTTTGAATAATTTTTGACACGAACGGCGCAGAGCACCCTACTACACGGTACCAACAGTTCGGGAATCGGAATAAGGTAAGTGGTTCATTTATCCAATAGTATGTTAACTTTAACAAAAATTTGTAATCTCTTTTTCAGGATTCCTGGAGTGGTCGCGATCTTCGGGATTGGCGTGAATGGTGTTCTTTCACTTAGTTCTAGTATACGCGATAGGATCCGACAACTGAAAAAGACTTTGAAAAATCCGATTTCCTATGAATTTTTTGATATCGTCAGAGCTTAGGTGGATTTCGTATAAAAAAGTCGATTCGATATCGATTAAAGTCGATTTTTTCAGTTTTCCCCGCTCGGATTCGGCTGAAACTGGTGTCGATCGATCGGGCTCCGAGGGGCCTTCAAAGTGGTGTACAACCCGCGGGAATGCGCGGGAAGGTGCGGGCGGTAAGTGGCGAAAACCGATTTTTTCAGTTTTCCCCGCTCGGATTCAGTTGAAACTGGTGTCGATCGTTCGGGCTCCGAGGGGCCTTCAAGGTGGTATACAACCCGCGGGAATGCGCGGGAAGGTGCGGGCGGTAAGTGGCGAAAACCGATTTTTTCAGTTTTCCCCGCTCGGATTCAGTTGAAACTGGTGTCGATCGTTCGGGCTCCGAGGGGCCTTCAAGGTGGTATACAACCCGCGGGAATGCGCGGGAAGGTGCGGGCGGTAAGTGGCGAAAACCGATTTTTTCAGTTTTCCCCGCTCGGATTCAGTTGAAACTGGTGTCGATCGTTCGGGCTCCGAGGGGCCTTCAAGGTGGTATACAACCCGCGGGAATGCGCGGGAAGGTGCGGGCGGTAAGTGGCGAAAACCGATTTTTTCAGTTTTCCCCGCTCGGATTCAGTTGAAACTGGTGTCGATCGTTCGGGCTCCGAGGGGCCTTCAAGGTGGTATACAACCCGCGGGAATGCGCGGGAAGGTGCGGGCGGTAAGTGGCGAAAACCGATTTTTTCAGTTTTCCCCGCTCGGATTCAGTTGAAACTGGTGTCGATCGTTCGGGCTCCGAGGGGCCTTCAAGGTGGTATACAACCCGCGGGAATGCGCGGGAAGGTGCGGGCGGTAAGTGGCTAAAACCGATTTTTTTCAGTTTTCCCCGCTCGGATTCAGTTTAAACTGGTGTCGATCGTTCGGGCTCCGAGGGGCCTTCAAGGTGGTATACAACCCGCGGGAATGCGGGGGAAGGTAGTTATGCACTCACCCAAACCCTCAGTATTAGGTTAAGCGAGATTATTCCGCTGGCTCAGCGAGACCACCGGAGTATTCCCATTATTGTTATAAGCACTTTTATTGTTTCGTAAAAATTCATGTTAAATGTCGCAATACATTATAACTTTTGTAATACAAATATTTTTAACTTTAAGAATTAATATTGTTGTGATCTCCAAATCGATCAGACGTATTAAATAGTTTTAATTTGAATTAGTATTTTATTTTTAAAAAAGTAAATTCTCAATTAGAAAGTTTAACTGGCGCAGCCGGTAGGATAGTCTATCAAAGGTCTGCGTGTCTTGTCGATTTGGGTGTCTAAATTCGCCCAAAAATCGCGAGTACAGTGCGAATAGACTTAGGCTATCCACGAACCAAAGAAATAAGTTGAACAAGAAGATGGGATCAGCGATCGGTCGGTGAGTAAAACTCTTTGCCTTCTTTTTTTCTTATATTCCCACATTCTATTTGAGATTTACAATAAATATAAGTGGCGTTATTTTGGGATTGAACGTCTCGCATTATAACGTATCTGGTTTTAATATAAAACTCTATTAAACCTGTAGTTCTAAGAAAAGTATCTCCATAGACTAATTAACGTCTAGAAGTAATATTATTAAAATATTTTAGTAATTAAAGAAAAAATAATTAATGATCTAAAATAATTAATGATCTAAAAATAATTAATGATCTAAAAATCGATCGTAATTGTTTTTATGTATTATGAAATAAAAAAAAATAATAATAATAATAATTATTGTGTTTTATTTCCGTACTATTTTTATATTTTTAATTTACTGTGTGCTATTTTATATACATAATTGTTATATGTGTTTTTGATATATTTTATATTTTTGTGTGTGTTAAATTAGTTAAAAATAATTGTAATTGATTTGAAACTTCAAAGCTCTCTATTAATTTTTACTCTACAAAATGGAACAATCGCGAGAAATTCCTTTAGCATCAAATAGCGTAGTACCAATACCCAATGAAATGTTACGACTAATTCCTCTTTTCGGTGGCGACAAAAGAATATAAAATTTTTTTTTTTAGAAAATGTGAGTACATTATAAATAAATTTCGTGGTCATCAGCATCAGAATATTTATGTTTTACATGCTATAACTAGTAGATTAATAGATGATGCCGCCGCGTTGTTATTTGAGCGTGAGGATATAGAGACTTGGCCTGAGTTAAAAGAATTATTGGAACAACATTTTGGTGACCCACGTAGCGAAGAATGTATAAAAATTTCTCTCGAATCATGTAAAATTAAATCAGGGGAAAGTTATTTAGAGTTTTGTAACAGAATACAAAATATTCGGTCCCTGTTAATATCTAAAGTAAATTTATCGGCAAATGAAGAAGTTAAAAATGCGAAAATTGCTATTTATAACCACACAGCCTTAAATGTTTTTCTCTATAATTTACCAGAAAATATGGTGCGTATTGTGAGACTTAAATCACCTAGTACATTAGAACAAGCTCTATCAATAGTTTTAGGGAGGTTAATTTTCATGAACAATATCAACTTCGTAATCGCATTCTTAATAATTCAACGGCACCGAGGCCAACACCTAACGTCGCAGGGTTGTCATCTACACAAAATAATCTTACCCCTCAGCAAAAATTTAATTTTGGAATCCATACTATTAGACCTCAATTTACACAACAACCAAAATTTGAATATAAACCGCAGCAAACATTACTAAAGCCTCAACCGTTCGGGTATAGGCCTCCCCAAATTCCACAATTCGGATATAGGCCTCCCCAAAATCCACAATTCGGGTATAGGCCTCCCCAAAATCCACAATTCGGGTATAGGCCACCCCAAAATCCGCAATTTGGGTATAAGCATCCCCAAAATCCTACTATGACACCACAACAGTTTGGTCAAAGACCACCTCAGAATAACCGCTTAGAATCAACTGACATATCTATGAGAACGGCACCCCCGCGACCTCAAATAGCACAACAAGGTTTTAGGTTAAATGAAACTGATTTACAAAATGAAAATTTGGTATACGACTATTACTACGAATGTGATCCTTATGACTATATGAATTACGAACCGTATGTTGAGGACGTGCCTTATGCACCTATTGACGAAATAGACAATTATATTGTAACTCCACCAGCCGAGGAAAATTTTCAAACAGAAGGAATTAGAGTAAATGCCACACATTCAGACGATGAAAAAGACTCTATGATAGTAAATTTTGATAAGAAAGAGAAAGGGCTACGGCAACGCAATTACTCTAGTACAATGTCTATATCAGAATGTAATTCTAGGGAAAAATCTATAACCCTTTCCGATTCCGAAACTTTATCAGTGCCGAGTTCACCTAGGACATGTGACTATCCGGTTAGGTCACCGTCTGAAACATCCAAAACAGACACAGTTCATTCCGCTAATATCGTAGAATCGTCAGGTATACCAATATTACACGAAGCAATAGACACAAAGCCAAATCAAATTCTAGTATATACATGGTTTAAGAATGAAATACAAGTTCGCGATCTTTCACGTGAAAAGCAAAAGGTGTTGCAAGTATTTTTACCCACTTATAATCGAGATTTAGTTAAACAATTTTTAAAGGAGTATATTAAACCAAAAACCAAGTATTTCATTTATTTTGAAAATAATGAACATCGGAAACAGTTTACTAGTATTGTCATGGAATTATTTAGGAAGGATACCGTTCTATTATTCGAATGTACAGAGCGAGTAATTTTTATAGAAAATGAAAAAGAACAAAAAGCTATCGTATTAAAACATCACCAAGGTAAAACATGTCACCGCGGTATTAAGGAAACTCTAGCAAGTATACGTAGGAATTATTTTTGGCACAATATGCAAGAAACCATTTCAGCCATTATTAACGCTTGTGAAACATGCTGTAAAATGAAATACGATAGAAAACCTTTTAAACCTGTTTTACAGTTGACTCAAACACAAGACGCCCCGTTTCAAGAATTATTCATTGATCTTTTTCAGATAGAAGGAAATTACTATTTGACTATTATAGATGCATTTAGTAAATTGGGTCAAGCCATTTCAATAGATAATAGATCAACCGCGGAAGTAGTTCGTGCACTTATGAAATATTTTTCATTTTATGGTACCCCTAAAAAGATTAGTTCCGATCCTGGTAGCGAATTTAATAATGAATTAATGAAAGAATTTTTCAGTTTACATAAAATCGAAATCCATATCGGCTCCCCTAACAACTCTAATTCGATGGGATTGATTGAGCGTTTACATTCTACTATCAATGAAATTTATAGATGCGCGAAATACGAAGAGAAATGCACGGATGCAGCATCAGTGATGATGTATTCCATTATTGCCTATAATAGTTCTATCCATTCTGTCACAGGTCTAACCCCTTTCGAAGTAGTATTTGGTCATACGGATTCAAGTAGTTTATTTGATATAGATTTAGAGAAGCAATACATACAGCAATTGGTTAAAGATCATGCAAAACGTTTAAAAGTATTATATAAACACTTAGCCGAAAAAATGATTGAAATTAAGCAGAAGGTAAAGGAAAGTAGAGGTGGTGAAGATGAAATAGATCTTCCATTAGGAAAAATTATATTTACAAAAGACGTTAATAAACGGAAAAGCAAGGATGAACCGCGATATCATAAGGCCAAAATTATAAGAAAGGATTTAAATAATGTTATACCGATACAAATTGGTCAAAGAAAATCTAAAGTTCCCGTTAAAAATATAAAACGCCCTCCGCAGGTGGTGTTTGCTGATACTGATGATAATGGGATCTGTGCTTGCCCTTCATCTGCAATCTCTTGAAAATAATCCAGGTGTGTATGTATCCTGTAAAAGAAGGTCAGGCGTATCTTCAAACAGATTACTGGACTATAATTAAGGTTTTAAATTGAAATAAAATATATGATGATTTAAACTTTGTTATAAATAAATACACTGAATTTAACAATTTAATTAATAAAAATATTTCTTACTTACGTGATTTCCAAGTTGCAAGATTTCACGTTGAATATATTCGTGACATCACCGTACAGAAATAGCTAGCTAGCTCCACAAAGACGTTTCAAGAGAGGCCTTTTCAATCCATTGGGTTCTCTTATTAAAATTATTACTGGGAATTTAGACTATAATGACGCTGTGAGATATGAAAAAATCATTTCTCAGCTCGCAAATGATCAAACTACAATGAGGAACAAATTTACTTTAATATCTAAAATGCTTGATAGTTTTATACTAGATAGTTTACTACTGAAGTTTTGAATCAAAATTCTTTTGTATTAAATGAGCGTTTAAAAATTGTTGAATCTATGATCAAGGAGTTAGTTTCTAAGGATAATCATTTAGTGTATACCACATATATAGTAAGTCTTTTTAATTTGTTCGTAAGTAACTTTCGTACTATATTCATTAGGTTAGGAGAAATAGAGACTGCATTAGCTTTCAGTAAAATATCCATATTACATCAAAGTATTATTAATTCTACTGAACTATTACAACATTTAGTTTTAATATCTCAAACTGAAAATTTATTATATACGCCGAGTGCGGAAAATTTGGTAAAACTAGAGGAAACAATCAATATTAAATCATATATTAAGCAAAACCAGATTACGTTTATAATGGAGATTCCAATTACAGATAACATTACTTATAATTATTATAAATTATATTCCTTACCTATTTTTCGTAAATCAGAAAATAAAACATTTTCCATTACCCCTAAATATTCCTACCTCTTGGCAAAGGGTACGAAATACTTACCGATCCTAAAACCATGCCGGTCACTTGCTGCTGGAGAACAATTCTTGTGTAACGAAGATCATCAAACTCTTTATCCTGAGATAACTTGTATCGAGCAGCTCTTAAAATTCGAAGATAACTTAACACAATGTGAGCAAAGAGAGATTGACATAGAGAATATAAGGGTCCAAAGAATCACATCTACAAGTTGGATACTATTTTCAAAATTTAGAAACACCCTAACTCTTTTTTTTTTTTTTATGGAAGAAGGACAAGGCAAACGAGCGTTCGGGTCACCTGATGATGATCACCGCCGCCCACGACCCCGTGCAGCACCGGAGGAGCTACAGGTGCGTTGCCGGCCTTTAAGGTGGAGATAGACGCGCTTTTTGAAGGTACCCCTATCGTACCGACCTGGAAACACTGCCGCGGGTAGGCCATTCCACAGTTCGGTGGCGCGTGGAAGGAAATTTCTATGAAACCGCACAGTAGTGGAGTGCCACGTATCCAGGTGGTGTGGATGGTATTTAAGTTTGTGACGTACTGTGCGGTTGGAAAATTCGGCGGCAGGTAACAGGTCGAACAGTTCTTCAGAACACTCACCATGAAAAATGCGATAGAGAACGCACAGCGAGGAGACGTTTCTACGCAGAGCCAAAGTGTCAAGCCTTTCACAGCTTACTGGGTCCTTAATGATTCGAACAGCTCTACGTTGTATGCGATCAAATGGGTCAAGCTGATACTGGGGTGCACCAGCCCAGAGATGAGAACAGTACTCCATGTGTGGCCGAACCTGGGCCCTATATAGGGCCAATCGGTGTTTTGGCGTGAAGTACCGTCTCGCTCTATTGATGACCCCCAGTTTCTTCGAGGCCAACTTGGCCTTGCTTTCCAGATGATCGCGATACTGGCAGTCACTCGAAACATTAAGGCCCAATATGTTGATACTGGGCGCGGCTAAAAGGGGAGTATTCTGAAAGACTGGCGAACTCAAACCTGTAATGGGGATTTCAATAAGTATTCTATTATTGGGACTTATGTTATGACCTTAGACGAACCATGTAATGTTGAGGTAAAGAATATAAAGATTCGTAGTCATGTCAACCTCATAGAGAGTGATCCTGTGGGAACCAAGCAAGATTTAGTTTTGCCACAGCTGCCTATGGCTAGAGCCCCTGTATTATCCAGTACACGCGTACTCAATATGAGAGGAATCAATTTGGATGAAGTAAAATATATGTCAGCGGTACTAAAGCAAAGTGTTTTCAGTGATAGTGAAATCATTAATAGTGAAAGACATCCTAGAGTCAGTGAAATTTTAATTTACATCTCTATATTTTTATTTCTTTTATGTATACTCTCATTTTTACTTTATGTTTTTCGTTGTAAAATCTTACATATAAATTGTTCGCGAAATCATCGGAAAGTTATTAAAAATGAACAACCCGATAATTTCGCACTTGGGGAGAGAGGAGTTATGCACTCACCCAAACCCTCAGTATTAGGTTAAGTGAGATTATTCCGCTGGCTCAGCGAGACCACCGGAGTATTCCCATTATTGTTATAAGCACTTTTATTGTTTCGTAAAAATTCATGTTAAATGTCGCAATACATTATAACTTTTGTAATACAAATATTTTTAACTTTAAGAATTAATATTGTTGTGATCTCCAAATCGATCAGACGTATTAAATAGTTTTAATTTGAATTAGTATTTTATTTTTAAAAAAGTAAATTCTCAATTAGAAAGTTTAACTAGGTGCGGGCGGTAAGTGGCGAAAACCGATTTTTTCAGTTTTCCCCGCAAGGATTCAGTTGAAACAGGTGTCGATCGTTCGGGCTCCGAGGCGCCTTCAAGGTGGTATACAACCCGCGGGAATGCGCGGGAAGGGACGGGCGGTAAGTGACGAAAACCGATTTTTTCAGTTTTCCCCGCTCGGATTCAGTTGAAACTGGTGTCGATCGTTCGGGCTCCGAGAGGCCTTCAAGGTTATATACAACCCGCGGGAATGCGCGAAAAGGTGCGGGCGGTAAGTGGCGAAAACCGTTTTTTTCAGTTTTCCCCGCTCGGATTCAGTTGAAACTGGTGTCGATCGTTCGGGCTCCGAGGGGCCTTCAAGGTGGTATACAACCCGTGGGAATGCGCGGGAAGGTGCGTGGGAATACCACGACACCAGTTTCAACCGAATCCGAGCGGGGAAAACTGAAAAGTTTTCAATAAACAAAAGATTTTTATTCTTAGGTTAGGTTAGGTTGAACATTTTTTTACATTTTTATTCTCTCATTTCGATTTCTTTTTGTTAGATTTCATAAAAATATATATTTTAAATGAGAAGTTTTCAATAAACAAAAGATTTTTATTCTTAGGTTAGGTTAGGTTGAACATTTTTTTACATTTTTATTCTCTCATTTCGATTTCTTTTTGTTAGATTTCATAAAAATATATATATTAAATGAGAAGTTTTCAATAAACAAAAGATTTTTTTCTTAGGTTAGTTAGAACAATTTTTTACATTTTTATTCTCTTATTTCGATTTCTTTTTGTTAGATTTCATAAAAATATATATATTAGAAGTTAACTTTTAGCGACTGGGCAACTGTTGGTATATACCGAAGCAAAAATAAACTATATGAATTATATAATATGAGGCAATGGAAACAAGATCCGGCGTTCTTGTTAAAAGTTAGAAATTATTCAAAAATATTTAAAAAGGTATGTGTCCAGGCTAAGTCTATGCATATAAGAGCAAAAATTTTGAACTCTAATAATAAAATTAAAGCTACATGGGATGCTATCACTACTGTAACTGGGAGATTTAGAGCTGTCAGTGAACCTATTAAATTAAAAGTTAATAATATAATCTTAAATTCAGATTTAGAAGTGGCAAATACTTTTCAAAAATTTTTTTCTGATATATCTACTGAAGTAACACGTTCACTGCCATCATCTCCTTCGGAAGCAGAATTAATACTAAAAACCCATGTAAATAGTTGTAGACAAAATTTTGTGTTTAAGAATGTGTCACCAGATGAAATTGTCAAAACTTTTAAAAGCCTTAATTTAAAGAAAACTGGTGACTTATGGGGCATGTCTGTTAAAGTTTTTAATTCAATTATACCTAATATTGCTCCTTACCTTGCTTTAATTTTTAACAATTGTGTAGAATCCGGTACTTTTCCAGATTTAATGAAATATAGCAAAATAGTGCCGCTTTACAAAAGTGGAGATAGATCTGAGCCTGGAAATTACAGACCGATTTCTGTTTTGCCATCCTTAAGTAAAATATTTGAAAAAATAATGTTCAACCAGCTCACAATTTTCTTAAATATTAACAATTGTTTCCATAGTGAGCAATATGGTTTCACCAAAGGTAGGTCCACTACGGATGCGGGTGCCGCACTCCTAAAGCACATTTATGACGCATGGGAGAGGTCACAAAATGCAATTGGAGTGTTTTGTGACTTATCCAAAGCCTTTGATTGCGTAGACCATGTAACTCTGTTGTTAAAACTAAAACATTATGGTATACAGGATACTGCCCTTGACCTTATTGCCTCATATCTAAACCAAAGAATCCAGACGGTTAGTATAAATAATGTAAAATCATCTGGATCTCCTCTAAAGATGGGCGTTCCACAAGGATCTATACTTGGTCCTCTTTTATTTCTTCTTTATATTAACGACCTGCCTTTTTATGTGAAGAACCTATGTGATATTGTACTTTTCGCGGATGATACCTCTTTAATATTTAAGGTTGACAGAAATATAATAAACTATGACGAAGTGAATAGTGCATTATCACATATTCTTCGTTGGTTTGATGTTAATAATCTAATGTTAAATGCTAAAAAAACGAAATGCATCGAGTTTGCCTTACCAAATGTTAAAAAACATAATTTTAATGTAATAATTAAAGGAGAACCTCTTAATGTGTCGGAATCAGCTACTTTCTTAGGTGTTACTATAGATTCCAAACTCCAGTGGAACGCTCATCTGGAAGCACTTGCAGATAAACTCAGCTCTGCCGCGTTCGCAATTAAGAAAGTAAGACAAATGACGGACGTTGAAACTGCCCGACTAGTCTACTTTAGCTATTTCCATAGTATTTTATCTTATGGAATGCTGTTATGGGGCAGTGCTTCAGATATCAATTCAATATTTATTCTCCAAAAAAGAGCCGTAAGATATATTTATAATCTAAGAGCTCGAGATTCTCTGCGAGGTGTTTTCAAAGATGCAGGTATTATTACAGTTGCTTCCCAATTTCTATACTATAATATTCTCTTTGTCCGACAAAATATACATTATCATAGAAAAAATAGCGACAGTCATACGATAGAAACGAGAAATAAAGATAAGCTTGTTACACCAAGTTTTCGCCTCCAAAAAGTTAATAAATCCTTTATGGGTCTGAGTATACGTGTATATAATAAAATTCCGCAGTGTATTCTTAATTTGCCACTTCCAAAATTTAAAATATCTGTAAAAAAAATTCTAACAAGTAAAGCTTATTACACTGTTCAAGAATATTTAGAGGATAAGCATGTATGGAATTAATGTCTATTGAATGTCAGGCAGGACAGCTGCCAGCTAATGTAATAGTAAAATACGAGTATACCATTGACTTTAAAAAGAGCAACTGTTGAGTTTCTTGCCGGCTCTTCTCAGCAGAACTGCCTTCCGAACCGGTGGTAGCTTTTTGTTGACATGTACATTCGACGATTCAAAAGTGCTTATAAAGTTTATTTGAATAAAGAATATTTTGAATTTGAATTTGAATTAAATGAGAAGTGTTCAATAAACAAAAGATTTTTATTCTTAGGTTAGGTTAGGTCTAACATTTTTTTACATTTTTATTCTCTCATTTCGATTTCTTTTTGTTAGATTTCATAAAAATATATATATTAAATGAGAAGTTTTCAATAAACAAAAGATTTTTATTCTTAGGTTAGGTTAGGTTGAACATTTTTTTACATTTTTATTCTCTCATTTGGATTTCTTTTTGTTAGATTTCATAAAAATATATATATTAAATGAGAAGTTTTCAATAAACAAAAGATTTTTATTCTTAGGTTAGGTTAGGTTGAACATTTTTTTACATTTTTATTCTCTCATTTCGATTTCTTTTTGTTAGATTTCATAAAAATATATATATTAAATGAGAAGTGTTCAATAAACAAAAGATTTTTATTCTTAGGTTTGGTTAGGTCGAACATTTTTTTACATTTTTATTCTCTCATTTCGATTTCTGTTTGTTAGATTTCATAAAAATATATATATTAAATGAGAAGTTTTCAATAAACAAAAGATTTTTATTCTTAGGTTAGGTTAGGTTGAACATTTTTTTACATTTTTCTTCTCTCATTTCGATTTCTTTTTGTTAGATTTCATAAAAATATATATATTAAATGAGAAGTTTTCAATAAACAAAAGATTTTTATTCTTAGGTTAGGTTAGGTTGAACATTTTTTTACATTTTTATTCTCTCATTTCGATTTCTTTTTGTTAGATTTCATAAAAATATATATATTAAATGAGAAGTTTTCAATAAACAAATGATTTTTATTCTTAGGTTAGGTTAGGTTTAACATTTTTTTACATTTTTATTCTCTCATTTCGATTTCTTTTTGTTCGATTTCATAAAAATATATATATTAAATGACAAGTTTTTAATAAACAAAAGATTTTTATTCTTAGGTTAGGTTAGGTTGAACATTTTTTACATTTTTATTCTCTCATTTCGATTTATTTTCGGTTTTTATACCACCTTGAAGGCCCCTCGGAGCCCGAACGATGGACACCAGTTTCAAACGAATCCGAGCGGGGAAAACTGAAAAAATCGGTTTTAGCCACTTACCGCCCGCACCTTCCCGCGCGTTCCCGCGGGTTGTATACCACCTTGAAGGCCTCTCGGAGCCCGAACGATCGACACCAGTTTCAACTGAATCCGAGCGGGGAAAACTGAAAAAATCGGTTTTCGCCACTTACCGCCCGCAGCTTCCCGCGTATTCCCGCGGGTTGTATACCACCTTGAAGGACCCTCGGAGCCTAAACGATCGACACCAGTTTCAACTGAATCCGAGCGGGGATAACTGAAAAAATCGGTTTTTGCCACTTACCGCCCGCACCTTCCTGCGCATTCTCGCGGGTTGTATACCACCTTGAAGGCCCCTCGGAGCCTGAACGATCGACACCAGTTTCAACCGAATCCGAGCGGGGAAAACTGAAAAAATCGGTTTTCGCCACTTACCGCCCGCACCTTCCCGCGCATTCCCGCGGGTTGTATATCACCTTGACGGCCCCTCGGAGCCCGAACGATCGACACCAGTTTAAACCGAATCCGAGCGGGGAAAACTGAAAAAATCGGTTTTCGCCACTTACCGCCCGCACCTTCCCGCGCATTCCCGCGGGTTGTATACCACCTTGAAGGCCCCTCGGAGCCCGAACGATCGACACCAGTTTCAACTGAATCCGAGCGGGGAAAACTAAAAAAATCGGTTTTCGCCACTTACCGCCCGCACCTTCCCGCGCATTCCCGCGGGTTGTATACCACCTTGAAGGCCCCTCGGAGCCTGAACGATCGACTCCAGTTTCAACCGAATCCAAGCGGGGAAAACTGAAAAAATCGGTTTTCGCCACTTACCGCCCGCACCTTCCCGCGCATTCCCGCGGGTTGTATACCACGACACCAGTTACAACCGAATCCGAGCGGGGATAACTGAAAAGTTTTCAATAAACAAAAGATTTTTATTCTTAGGTTAGGTTAGGTTGAACATTTTTTTACATTTTTATTCTCTCATTTCGATTCCTTTTTGTTAGATTTCATAAAAATATATATATTAAATGAGAAGTTTTCAATAAACAAAAGATTTTTATTCTTAGGTTAGGTTGAACATTTTTTTACATTTTTATTCTCTCATTTCGATTTCTTTTTGTTAGATTTCATAAAAATATATATATTAAATGAGAAGTTTTCAATAAACAAAAGATTTTTATTCTTAGGTTAGGTTAGGTTTAAAATTTTTTTACATTTTTATTCTCTCATTTCGATTTCTTTTTGTTCGATTTCATAAAAATATATATATTAAATGAGAAGTTTTCAATAAACAAAAGATTTTTGTTCTAAGGTTAGGTTAGGTTGAACATTTTTTTACATTTTTATTCTCTCATTTCGATTTTTTTTTGTTAGATTTCATAAAAATATATATATTAAATGAGAAGTTTTCAATAAACAAAGATTTTTATTCTTAGGTTAGGTTAGGTTGAACATTTTTTTACATTTTTATTCTCTCATTTCGATTCCTTTTTGTTAGATTTCATAAAAATATATATATTAAATGAGAAGTTTTCAATTAACAAAAGATTTTTATTCTTAGGTTAGGTTAGGTTGAACATTTTTTTACATTTTTATTCTCTCATTTCGATTTCTTTTTGTTAGATTTCATAAAAATATATATATTAAATGAGAAGTTTTCAATAAACAAAAGATTTTTATTCTAAGGTTAGGTTAGGTAGAACATTTTTTTACATTTTTATTCTCTCATTTTGATTTCTTTTTGTTCGATTTCATAAAAATATATATATTAAATGAGAAGTTTTCAATAAACAAAAGATTTTTATTCTAAGGTTAGGTTAGGTTGAACATTTTTTTACATTTTTATTCTCTCATTTCGATTTTTTTTTGTTAGATTTCATAAAAATATATATATTAAATGAGAAGTTTTCAATAAACAAAGATTTTTATTCTTAGGTTAGGTTAGGTTGAACATTTTTTTACATTTTTATTCTCTCATTTCGATTCCTTTTTGTTAGATTTCATAAAAATATATATATTAAATGAGAAGTTTTCAATTAACAAAAGATTTTTATTCTTAGGTTAGGTTAGGTTGAACATTTTTTTACATTTTTATTCTCTCATTTCGATTTCTTTTTGTTAGATTTCATAAAAATATATATATTAAATGAGAAGTTTTCAATAAACAAAAGATTTTTATTCTAAGGTTAGGTTAGGTTGAACATTTTTTTACATTTTTATTCTCTCATTTCGATTTCTTTTTGTTAGATTTCATAAAAATATATATATTAAATGAGAAGTTTTCAATAAACAAAAGATTTTTATTCTTAGGTTAGGTTAGGTTGAACATTTTTTTACATTTTTATTCTCTCATTTCGATTTCTTTTTGTTAGATTTCATAAAAATATATATATTAAATGAGAAGTTTTCAATAAACAAAAGATTTTTATTCTTAGGTTAGGTTAGGTTGAACATTTTTTTACATTTTTATTCTCTCATTTCGATTTCTTTTTGTTAGATTTCATAAATATATATATATAAAATGAGAAGTTTTCAATAAACAAAGATTTTTATTCTTAGGTTAGGTTAGGTTGAACATTTTTTTACATTTTTATTCTCTCATTTCGATTTCTTTTTGTTCGATTTCATAAAAATATATATGACGGCGCGTTGCTATGTATTAGTTTTAATTATAATTTCGCAATTATTACATTTCGATTTTAATTGATTTATGTAATGGATTATATTAGAAGAATATTTAAAATGGAGCGGGCAACCCCGAATAGGGTAGTAGGTGTAGCCACGAGTAATAGCAGACGTCATTGGTTGACAGCTATGGCGTGAGATGTTCACCAATTAACCTATTGGCTCCTAATCTATTGTAATTTTGTTAATCTTGTGAGATTTATTGTAAAACTGTTATGTAAACGAGTAATAAGACATTGTAGAATATAACTGTGACTTTTATTTAAACATCTCTGTTGCTACAACGCCCACAAATGAATAGTAACAGCCAAGACCGCTTTGAGGCCCCTTCTGATGCTTCTACATCAGAAGTGGGATTACCAGCAACGAATAAGGAACAAAATACAGAACAGAGTGTTGAAATTTAACAAGATGTGAAAATTGTAAAATAATGTGAAGTTGAAAATTTATTTTTGACATGCAGAAACAAAATTTTACGGGAGCCATTAGTATCTGACATTTAAAAAATAATGTTACCAAAGTTTAGTTCTGATGCTGCAAACCACGACGTTCTCACTGGGTGTCACATGTGTTTACAAGAAAAACTTATTTTTGGCAGTGATTTGATAATTACAATGAGCAAGGTACAAAAAGAGTTAAGAGAGAATTTGACAAATCCGAGATTGATTGGAATTCAAAATTGGATTGTGAAAGAAAAATCAAATAATAAGAAATTATGGAAAGTATTAAAAAATAAGTTTTTTAAAAAAATAAGTTTAAAAAATAAGTTAAGTATTCGTGACAATAAGAATATCGCTTCTGATTTAATACGGAACTCAAGTTCCCCGCAGGTCAACTGAAACATAGTTAATGAATATTTCGTTAGCATTGGTGGAAATCTTGCCGAAAAGATAAAAAAAGGTCTCCCAATATCAGTGGAAAACCACAAATAGTTAACATTAAATCGTCGTTAGTTTTATTTGATACTGATGAAATTGAAGTTGTAATAATTATAAATTCGTTAAAAAAAAAACTGACTTTGAAATTGGTGTGAGAGGTAACGAACACAAACTATTCGAAAGCTATCTCACGGATAGAATGCAATGCACTAAAATAGAACAAAATACCAGCATAAATCTTCCTATCAAATATGGCATTCCACAGGGGAGTATATTGGGACCAACACTATTTTTAATATTGAACTTACCTATAAACTTTGGAAAAATTGTGTCTTTGCTGATGACATCGTTTTACTGGTAAACGGAGAAACTTGGGAACAAGCCTTTTATAATGCTGAGATTTGATACTGTTGAGACTCCAGCTGCAATTTATGGCGATTACTAAGTGTGGTCCAAGAGAAGACAAGTGTTCATCTGCGTATGCCGGGCGCTGCTTATTACATTGTTCAAGAATATTTAGAGGATAAACATGTATGGAAATAATGTCTATCGGATGTCATGCAGGATAGCTGCCAGCTAATGTAATAAATAAATTATACCATTGACTTTGAAAGGAGAAACTGTTGAGTTTATTGCCGGCTCTTTTCAGCAGATCTGCCTTCCGAACTGGTTATAGCTTTTTGTTAATATGTCTACTCGACGATTCAAAAGTGCTTATAATAGTCTATTTGAATAAAGAATATTTTGAATTTCAATATAGAAAAAAGAGGACACCCGATTGGTGAGAAGACTACCCGACTGTGGAAGTGAAAAAGCCACTAATAGAATCATCACAGCGATGTTATAACTGTGACAAGCAGGGTCACGTACCCAGTGATTGTTGTGGCAATAGTAGTTGTAATAGCAATTTCTTATTTACGTTGTGAGATTTCAGATACTACCTCATCTCTATAGTCTAAGGAAGTTGGTGTGCATATGAAGGTGATTACTCCAACTTGCTTCACGTGTGGTGAATGCGGCCACATCGCACTGCGCTGCACCAGTATGGATACCAAGGCAAGCGATGAACGGGTTGAACGATGGGTGAATGTTTGCTCCATTCAACTAGCTATGCATCAGTTCTTAGATTAATCTGGTGAGAAGTTTTTATTTTGTTTCGGCTCTGTTGCCGAATGCTCTTTAATAAAGTCAGCTCTGTCGAGATAGATAATAATAAGTCGTGGCAAGATGCACTACCTGACAGTAAGCTAGCCATTAGCGCAGCTATTATGAGTAGGATAACCAGGGCGAGTCCTTTAGAATTGTTATTAGTAAAGGTTTCTATGCCTCTAAACTTAATGTAATTAGCCACGGATGAATTTGATTTTAATCTTATTATCGAGCAATCGACACGAGCAAAAGAGGCTAATGCTTCTTCTGAGAAGGTTTAGTTTGATAAACGTAAAGCAAAGTTAAAGTGTTGAGTGGTTGAGTGCTGTAACCAAATCAAGCTTGACCCAAAATTTTAAAGACCCTTATAATTACTACGGCCTTCAATTCTAATAGACCGTAGTAGTGCGGGAGATTGCAAGCAACAAAATAAAGTCAGAATGTGCCGATGACGGCCATGTTAAATAGTTACATACCCCTTTTACCCTGTAGTAGCCTGTGTGGCTAAGACAAACAAACAAAGCTAAGACAAACAAAACAAACAAAAAAAAAAACAAAAAAAAAAAAAAAAAGAAAAACTAGCCTTTGTGGCAACGACTAGCCCTTGTGGCAACGACTAGACTTTGGGGCAACGACTAGCCTTTGTGGCAACGACTAGCCCTTGTGGCAACGACTAGCCTGTGTGGCGACGAGTAGCCTGTGTGGCGACGAGTGGCCTGTGTGGCGACGAGTGGCCTGTGTGGCGACGAGTGGCCTGTGTGGCGACGAGTGGCCTGTGTGGCGACGAGTGGCCTGTGTGGCGACGAGTGGCCTGTGTGGCGACGAGTGGCCTGTGTGGCGACGAGTGGCCTGTGTGGCGACGAGTGGCCTGTGTGGCGACGAGTAGCCTGTGTGGTAGCAGCTGGCCTGTGTGGCAGCGGCTGGCCTGTGTGGCAATGACTAGCCTATGTGGCAAGTACTAGCCTGTGTGGCAATGACTGGCCTGTGTGGCAATGACTGGCCTGTGTGGCAATGACTTGTCTGTGTGACTGTTAGCCTATGTGATATTGAGTAACGGATGTGACATTTGTAAGATTGTTATGTGTGCCTTATACGAAACAATTCGTAGTATTTGTAATACACTTATAAAATTGTAATCACTATGAGTACACTGTTACGTCCACTAAGGGGACATATTGTGTGGTCAGGAAGACCGAACGGGAAGTATTGCAAAGCACTATGTTTATTGTTCACAGATTGAACCTATGCACACGAGGACGTGTGACGATGCAGGACGGCCGTGACGGCGCGTTGCTATGTATTAGTTTTAATTATAATTTCGCAATTATTACATTTCGATTTTAATTGATTTATGTAATGGATTATATTAGAAGAATATTTAAAATGGAGCGGGCAACCCCGAATAGGGTAGTAGGTGTAGCCACGAGTAATAGCAGACGTCATTGGTTGACAGCTATGGCGTGAGATGTTCACCAATTAACCTATTGGCTCCTAATCTATTGTAATTTTGTTAATCTTGTGAGATTTATTGTAAAACTGTTATGTAAACGAGTAATAAGACATTGTAGAATATAACTGTGACTTTTATTTAAACATCTCTGTTGCTACAACGCCCACAAATGAATAGTAACAGCCAAGACCGCTTTGAGGCCCCTTCTGATGCTTCTACATATATATTAAATGAGAAGTTTTCAATAAACAAAAGATTTTTATTCTAAGGTTAGGTTAGGTTGAACATTTTTTTACATTTTTATTCTCTCATTTCGATTTCTTTTTGTTAGATTTCATAAAAATATATATATTAAATGAGAAGTTTTCAATAAACAAAGATTTTTATTCTTAGGTTAGGTTAGGTTGAACATTTTTTTACATTTTTATTCTCTCATTTCGATTCCTTTTTGTTAGATTTCATAAAAATATATATATTAAATGAGAAGTTTTCAATTAACAAAAGATTTTTATTCTTAGGTTAGGTTAGGTTGAACATTTTTTTACATTTTTATTCTCTCATTTCGATTTCTTTTTGTTAGATTTCATAAATATATATATATTAAATGAGAAGTTTTCAATAAACAAAAGATTTTTATTCTAAGGTTAGGTTAGGTTGAACATTTTTTTACATTTTTATTCTCTCATTTCGATTTCTTTTTGTTAGATTTCATAAAAATATATATATTAAATGAGATGTTTTCAATAAACAAAAGATTTTTATTCTTAGGTTAGGTTAGGTTGAACATTTTTTTACATTTTTATTCATTCATTTCGATTTCTTTTTGTTAGATTTCATAAAAATATATATATTAAATGAGAAGTTTTCAATAAACAAAAGATTTTTATTCTTAGGATAGGTTAGGTTGAACATTTTTTTACATTTTTATTCTCTCATTTCGATTTCTTTTTGTTCGATTTCATAAAAATATATATATAAAATGAGAAGTTTTCAATAAACAAAGATTTTTATTCTTAGGTTAGGTTAGGTTGAACATTTTTTTACATTTTTATTCTCTCATTTCGATTTCTTTTTGTTAGATTTCATAAAAATATATATATTAAATGAGAAGTTTTCAATAAACAAAAGATTTTTATTCTTAGGTTAGGTTAGGTTAGGTTGAACATTTTTTTACATTTTTATTCTCTCATTTCGATTTCTTTTTGTTAGATTTCATAAAAATATATATATTAAATGAGAAGTTTTCAATAAACAAAAGATTTTTATTCTTAGGTTAGGTTAGGTTGAACATTTTTTTACATTTTTATTCTCTCATTTCGATTTCTTTTTGTTAGATTTCATAAAAATATATATATTAAATGAGAAGTTTTCAATAAACAAAAGATTTTTATTCTTAGGTTAGGTTAGGTTGAACATTTTTTTACATTTTTTTCTCTCATTTCGATTTCTTTTTGTTAGATTTCATAAAAATATATATATTAAATGAGAAGTTTTTAATAAACAACAATTTTTATTCTTAGGTTAGGTTAGGTTGAACATTTTTTACATTTTTATTCTCTCTTTTCGATTTAATTTTGTTAGATTTCATAAAAATATATATATTAAATGAGCGCGAATTCCCGCGGGTTGTATACCATCTTGAAGGCCCCTCGGAGCCCGAATGATCGACACCAGTTTCAACTGAATCCGAGCAGGAAAAACTGAAAAAATCGGTTTTCGCCATTTACCGCCCGCACCTTCCCGCGCATTCTCGCGGGTTTTATACCACCTTGAAGGCACCTCGGAGCCCGAACGATGGACACCAGTTTCAAACGAATCCGAGCGGGGAAAACTGAAAAAATCGGTTTTAGCCACTTACCGCCCGCACCTTCCCGCGCATTCCCGCGGGTTGTATACCACGACACCAGTTACAACCGAATCCGAGCGGGGATAACTGAAAAGTTTTCAATAAACAAAAGATTTTTATTCTTAGGTTAGGTTAGGTTGAACATTTTTTTACATTTTTATTCTCTCATTTCGATTCCTTTTTGTTAGATTTCATAAAAATATATATATTAAATGAGAAGTTTTCAATAAACAAAAGATTTTTATTCTTAGGTTAGGTTGAACATTTTTTTACATTTTTATTCTCTCATTTCGATTTCTTTTTGTTAGATTTCATAAAAATATATATATTAAATGAGAAGTTTTCAATAAACAAAAGATTTTTATTCTTAGGTTAGGTTAGGTTTAAAATTTTTTTACATTTTTATTCTCTCATTTCGATTTATTTTTGTAAGATTTCTTAAAAATATATATATTAAATGAGAAGTTTTTAATAAACAAAAGATTTTTATTCTTAGGTTAGGTTGAACATTTTTTACATTTTTATTCTCTCATTTCAATTTAATTTTGTTAGATTTCATAAAAATATATATATTAAATGAGCGTGAATTCCCGCGGGTTGTATACCATCTTGAAGGCCCCTCGAAGCCCGAACGATCGACACCAGTTTCAACTGAATCCGAGCGGGGATAACTGAAAAAATCGGTTTTCGCCACTTACCGCCCGCACCTTCCCGCGCATTCCCGCGGGTTGTATACCACCTTGAAGGCCTCTCGGAGCCCGAACGATCGACACCAGTTTCAACTGAATCCGAGCGGGGAAAACTGAAAAAATCGGTTTTCCCCACTTACCGCCCGCAGCTTCCCGCGCATTCCCGCGGGTTGTATACCACCTTGAAGGACCCTCGAAGCCTAAACGATCGACACCAGTTTCAACTGAATCCGAGCGGGGATAACTGAAAAAATCGGTTTTCACCACTTACCGCCCGCACCTTCCCGCGCATTCCCGCGGGTTGTATATCACCTTGTCGGCCCCTCGGAGCCCGAACGATCGAAACCAGTTTCAACTGAATCCGAGCGGGGAAAACTGAAAAAATCGGTTTTCGCCATTTACAGCCCGCACCTTCCCGCGCATTCCCGCGGGTTGTATACCACCTTGAAGGCCCCTCGGAGCCCGAACGATCGACACCAGATTCAACTGAATCCGAGCGGGGAAAACTTAAAAAATCGGTTTTCGCCACTTACAGCCCGCACCTTCCCGCGCATTCCCGCGGGTTGTATACCACCTTAAAGGCCTCTCGGAGCCCGAACGATCGACACCAGTTTCAACTGAATCCGAGCGGGAAAAACTGAAAAAATCGGTTTTCGCCACTTACCGCCCGCACCTTCGCGCGCATTCCCGCGAGTTGTATACCACCTTGAAGGCCCCTCGGAGCTTGAACGATCGACACCAGTTTCAACTGAATCCGAGTGGGGAAAACTGAAAAAATCGGTTTTCGCCACTTACCGCCCGCACCTTCCCGCGCATTCCCGCGGGTTGTATACCACCTTGAAGGCCTCTCGGAGCCCGAACGATCGACACCAGATTCAACTGAATCCGAGCGGGGAAAACTGAAAAAATCGGTTTTCGCCACTTACCGCCCGCACCTTCCCGCGCATTCCCGCGGGTTGTATACCACCTTGAAGGCCTCTCGGAGCCCGAACGATCGACACCAGATTCAACTGAATCCGAGCGGGGAAAACTTAAAAAATCGGTTTTCGCCACTTACAGCCCGCACCTTCCCGCGCATTCCCGCGAGTTGTATACCACCTTGAAGGCCCCTCGGAGCTTGAACGATCGACACCAGTTTCAACTGAATCCGAGTGGGGAAAACTGAAAAAATCGGTTTTCGCCACTTACCGCCCGCACCTTCCCGCGCATTCCCGCGGGTTGTATACCACCTTGAAGGCCTCTCGGAGCCCGAACGATCGACACCAGATTCAACTGAATCCGAGCGGGGAAAACTGAAAAAATCGGTTTTCGCCACTTACCGCCCGCACCTTCCCGCGCATTTCCGCGGGTTGTATACCACGACACCAGTTTCAACCGAATCCGAGCGGGGAAAACTGAAAAGTTTTCAATAAACAAAAGATTATTATTCTTAGGTTAGGTTAAGTTGAACATTTTTTTACATTTTTATTCTCTCATTTCGATTTCTTTTTGTTAGATTTCATAAAAATATATATATTAAATGAGAAGTTTTCAATAAACAAAAGATTTTTATTCTTAGGATAGGTTAGGTTGAACATTTTTTTACATTTTTATTCTCTTATTTCGATTTCTTTTTGTTCGATTTCATAAAAATATATATATTAAATGAGAAGTTTTCAATAAACAAAAGATTTTTATTCTAAGGTTAGGTTAGGTTGAACATTTTTTTACATTTTTATTCTCTCATTTCGATTTTTTTTTGTTAGATTTCATAAAAATATATATATTAAATGAGAAGTTTTCAATAAACAAAGATTTTTATTCTTAGGTTAGGTTAGGTTGAACATTTTTTTAATTTTTTTTCTCTCATTTCGATTCCTTTTTGTTAGATTTCATAAAAATATATATATTAAATGAGAAGTTTTCAATTAACAAAAGATTTTTATTCTTAGGTTAGGTTAGGTTGAACATTTTTTTACTTTTTTATTCTCTCATTTCGATTTCTTTTTGTTAGATTTCATAAAAATATATATATTAAATGAGAAGTTTTCAATTAACAAAAGATTTTTATTCTTAGGTTAGGTTAGGTTGAACATTTTTTTACATTTTTATTCTCTCATTTCGATTTCTTTTTGTTAGTTAGATTTCATAAAAATATATATATTAAATGAGAAGTTTTCAATAAACAAAAGATTTTTATTCTTAGGTTAGGTTAGGTTGAACATTTTTTTACATTTTTATTCTCTCATTTCGATTTCTTTTTGTTAGATTTCATAAAAATATATATATTAAATGAGAAGTTTTCAATAAACAAAAGATTTTTATTCTTAGGTTAGTTTAGGTTGAACATTTTTTTACATTTTTATTCTCTCATTTCGATTTCTTTTAGATTTCATAAAAATATATATATTAAATGAGAAGTTTTCAATAAACAAAGATTTTTATTCTTAGGTTAGGTTAGGTTGAACATTTTTTTACATTTTTATTCTCTTATTTCGATTCCTTTTTGTTAGATTTCATAAAAATATATATATTAAATGAGCGCGAATTCCCACGGGTTGTATACCACCTTGAAGGCCCCTCGGAGCCCGAACGATCGACACCAGTTTCAACTGAATCCGAGCGGGGAAAACTGAAAAAATCGGTTTTTGTTACTTACCGTCCGCACCTTCCCGCGCATTCCCGCGGTTTGTATACCACCTTGAAGGCCCCTCGGAGCCCGAACGATCAACACCAGTTTCAACTGAATCCGAGCAGGGAAAACTGAAAAAATCGGTTTTCGCCACTTACCGCCCGCACCTTCCCGCGCATTCCCGCGGGTTGTATACCACCTTGAAGGCCTCTCGGAGCCCGAACAATCGGCACCAGTTTCAACTGAATCCGAGCGGGGAAAACTGAAAAAATTGGTTTTCGCCACTTACCGCCCGCACCTTCCCGCGCATTCTCGCGGGTTGTATACCACCTTGAAGGCCCCTCGGAGCCTGAACGATCGACACCAGTTTCAACCGAATCCGAGCGGGGAAAACTGAAAAAATCGGTTTTCGCCACTTACCGCCTGCACCTTCCCGCGCATTTCCGCGGGTTGTATACCATTTTGAAGGCCCCTCAAAGCCCGAACGATCGACACCAGTTTCAACCGAATCCGAGCGGGGCAAACTGAAAAAATCGGTTTTCGCCACTTACCGCCCGCACCTTCCCGCGCATTCCCGCGGGTTGTATACCACGACACCAGTTTCAACCGAATCCGAGCGGGGAAAACTGAAAAGTTTTCAATAAACAAAAGATTTTTATTCTTAGGTTAGGTTAGGTTGAACATTTTTTTACATTTTTATTCTCTCATTTCGATTTCTTTTTGTTAGATTTCATAAAAATATATATATTAAATGAGAAGTTTTCAATAAACAAAAGATTTTTATTCTTAGGTTAGGTTAGGTTGAACATTTTTTTACATTTTTATTCTCACATTTCGATTTCTTTTTGTTAGATTTCATAAAAATATACATATTAAATGAGAAGTTTTCAATAAACAAAAGATTTTTATTCTAAGGTTAGGTTAGGTTGAACATTTTTTTACATTTTTATTCTCTCATTTCGATTTCTTTTTGTTAGATTTCATAAAAATATATATATTAAATGAGAAGTTTTCAATAAACAAAAGATTTTTATTCTTAGGTTAGGTTAGGTTGAACATTTTTTTACATTTTTATTCTCTCATTTCGATTCCTTTTTGTTAGATTTCATAAAAATATAATATATATTAAATGAGAAGTTTTCAATAAACAAAAGATTTTTATTCTTAGGTTAGGTTAGGTTGAACATTTTTTTACATTTTTATTCTCTCATTTCGATTTCTTTTTGTTAGATTTCATAAAAATATATATATTAAATTAGAAGTTTTCAATAAACAAAAGATTTTTATTCTTAGGTTAGGTTAGGTTGAACATTTTTTACATTTTTATTCTCTCATTTCGATTTCTTTTTGTTAGATTTCATAAAAATATACATATTAAATGAGAAGTTTTCAATAAACAAAAGATTTTTATTCTTAGGTTAGGTTAGGTTGAACATTTTTTTACATTTTTATTCTCTCATTTCGATTTCTTTTTGTTAGATTTCATAAAAATATATATATTAAATGAGAAGTTTTCAATAAACAAAAGATTTTTATTCTTAGGTTAGGTTAGGTTGAACATTTTTTTACATTTTTATTCTCTCATTTCGATTTCTTTTTGTTAGATTTCATAAAAATATATATATTAAATGAGAAGTTTTCAATAAACAAAAGATTTTTATTCTTAGGTTAGGTTAGGTTGAACATTTTTTTACATTTTTATTCTCTCATTTCGATTTCTTTTTGTTAGATTTCATAAAAATATATATATTAAATGAGAAGTTTTCAATAAACAAAAGATTTTTATTCTTAGGTTAGGTTAGGTTGAACATTTTTTACATTTTTATTCTCTCATTTCGATTTATTTTTGTTAGATTTCATAAAAATATATATATTAAATGAGCGCGAATTCCCGCGGATTGTATACCACCTTGAAGGCCCCTCGGAGCCCGAACGATCGACACCAGTTTCAACTGAATCAGAGCGGGGAAAACAGAAAAAATCGGTTTTCGCCACTTACCGCCCGCACCTTCCCGCGCATTCCCGCGGGTTGTACACCACCTTGAAGGCCCCTCGGAGTCCGAATGATCGACACCAGTTTCAACTGATTCCGAGCGGGGTAAACTGAAAAAATCGGTTTTCGCCACTTACCGCCCGCACCTTCCCGCGCATTCCCGCGAGTTGTATACCACCTTGAAGGCCCCTCGGAGCCTGAACGATCGACACCAGTTTCAACCGAATCCGAGCGGGGAAAATTGAAAAAATCGGTTTTCGCCACTTACCGCCCGCACCTTTCCGCGCATTCCCGCGGGTTGTATACCACCTTGAAGGCCCCTCGGAGCCCGAACGATCAACACCAGTTTTAACTGAATCCGAGCAGGGAAAACTGAAAAAATCGGTTTTCGCCACTTACCGCCTGCACCTTCCCGCGCATACCCGCGGGTTGTATACCACCTTGAAGGCCCCTCGGAGCTTGAACGATCGACACCAGTTTCAACTGAATCCGAGCGGGGAAAACTGAAAAAATCGGTTTTCGCCACTTACCGCCCGCACCTTCCCGCGCATTCCCGCGGGTTGTATACCACCTTGAAGGCCCCTCGGAGCCTGAACGATCGACACCAGTTTCAACCGAATGCGAGCGGGGAAAACTGAAAAAATCGGTTTTCGCCACTTACCGCCCGCACCTTCCCGCGCATTGCCGCGGGTTGTATACCACGACACCAGTTACAACCGAATCCGAGCGGGGAAAACTGAAAAGTTTTCAATAAACAAAAGATTTTTATTCTTAGGTTAGGTTAGTATGAACATTTTTTTACATTTTTATTCTCTCCTTTCGATTTCTTTTTGTTAGATTTCATAAAAATATATATATTAAATGAGAAGTTTTCAATAAACAAAAGATTTTTATTCTTAGGTTAGGTTAGGTTGAACATTTTTTTACATTTTTATTGTCTCATTTCGATTTCTTTTTGTTAGATTTCATAAAAATATACATATTAAATGAGAAGTTTTCAATAAACAAAAGATTTTTATTCTTAGGTTAGGTTAGGTTGAACATTTTTTTACATTTTTATTCTCTCATTTCGATTTCTTTTTGTTAGATTTCATAAAAATATATATATTAAATTAGAAGTTTTCAATAAACAAAAGATTTTTATTCTTAGGTTAGGTTAGGTTGAACATTTTTTTACATTTTTATTCTCTCATTTCGATTTCTTTTTGTTAGATTTCATAAAAATATACATATTGAATGAGAAGTTTTCAATAAACAAAAGATTTTTATTCTTAGGTTAGGTTAGGTTGAACATTTTTTTACATTTTTATTCTCTCATTTCGATTTCTTTTTGTTAGATTTCATAAAAATATACATATTGAATGAGAAGTTTTCAATAAACAAAAGATTTTTATTCTTAGGTTAGGTTAGGTTGAACATTTTTTTACATTTTTATTCTCTCATTTCGATTTCTTTTTGTTAGATTTCATAAAAATATACATATTAAATGAGAAGTTTTCAATAAACAAAAGATTTTTATTCTTAGGTTAGGTTAGGTTGAACATTTTTTTACATTCTTATTCTCTCATTTCGATTTCTTTTTGTTAGATTTCATAAAAATATATATATTAAATGAGAAGTTTTCAATAAACAAAAGATTTTTATTCTTAGGTTAGGTTAGGTTGAACATTTTTTTACATTTTTATTCTCTCATTTCGATTTCTTTTTGTTAGATTTCATAAAAATATACATATTAAATGAGAAGTTTTCAATAAACAAAAGATTTTTATTCTTAGGTTAGGTTAGGTTGAACATTTTTTTACATTTTTATTCTCTCATTTCGATTTCTTTTTGTTAGATTTCATAAAAATATATATATTAAATGAGAAGTTTTCAATAAACAAAAGATTTTTATTCTTAGGTTAGGTTAGGTTGAACATTTTTTTACATTTTTATTCTCTCATTTCGATTTCTTTTTGTTAGATTTCATAAAAATATACATATTAAATGAGAAGTTTTCAATAAACAAAAGATTTTTATTCTTAGGTTAGGTTAGGTTGAACATTTTTTTACATTTTTATTCTCTCATTTCGATTTCTTTTTGTTAGATTTCATAAAAATATACATATTAAATGAGAAGTTTACAATAAACAAAAGATTTTTATTCTTAGGTTAGGTTGGTTGAACATTTTTTTACATTTTTATTCTCTCATTTCGATTTCTTTTTGTTAGATTTCATAAAAATATACATATTAAATGAGAAGTTTTCAATAAACAAAAGATTTTTATTCTTAGGTTAGGTTAGGTTGAACATTTTTTTACATTTTTATTCTCTCGTTTCGATTTCTTTTTGTTAGATTTCATAAAAATATATATATTAAATGAGCGCGAATTCCCGCGAGTTGTATACCACCTTGAAGGCCCCTCGGAGCCCGAACGATCGACACCAGTTTCAACTGAATCAGAGCGGGGAAAACTGAAAAAATCGGTTTTCGCCACTTACCGCCCGCACCTTCCCGCGCATTCCCGCGGCTTGTATACCACCTTGAAGGCCCCTCGGAGCCCGAACGATCGACACCAGTTTCAACTGAATCCGAGCAGGGAAAATTGAAAAAATCGGTTTTCGCCACTTACCGCCCGCACCTTCCCGCGCATTCCCGCGGCTTGTATACCACCTTGAAGGCCCCTCGGAGCCCGAACGATCAACACCAGTTTTAACTGAATCCGAGCAGGGAAAACTGAAAAAATCGGTTTTCGCCACTTACCGCCCGCACCTTCCCGCGCATTCCCGCGGGTTGTATACCACCTTAAAGGCCTCTTGGAGCACGAACGATTGACACCAGTTTCAACCGAATCCGAGCGAAGAAAACTGAAAAAATCGGTTTTCGCCACTTACCGCCCGCACCTTCCCGCGTATTCCCGCGGGTTGTATACCACCTTGAGGGCCTCTCGGAGCCCGAACGATCGACACCAGTTTCAACTGAATCCAAGCGGGGAAAACTGAAAAAATCGGTTTTCGCCACTTACCGCCCGCACCTTCCCGCGCATTCTCGCGGGTTGTATACCACCTTGAAGGCCCCTCGGAGCCTGAACGATCGACACCAGTTTCAACCGAATCCGAGCGGGGAAAATTGAAAAAATCGGTTTTCGCCACTTACGGCCCGCACCATTCCGCGCATTCCCGCGGGTTGTATACCACCTTGAAGGCCCCTCGGAGCCCGAACGATCAACACCAGTTTCAACTGAATCCGAGCAATGAAAACTGAAAAAATCGGTTTTCGCCACTTACCGCCCGCACCTTCCCGCGCATTCCCGCGGTTTGTATACCACCTTGAAGGCCCCTCGGAGCCTGAACGATCGACACCAGTTTCAACCGAATCCGAGCGGGGAAAACTGAAAAAATCGGTTTTCGCCACTTACCGCCCGCACCTTCCCGCGCATTCCCGCGGGTTGTATACCACGACACCAGTTACAACCGAATCCGAGCGGGGAAAACTGAAAAGTTTTCAATAAACAAAAGATTTTTATTCTTAGGTTAGGTTAGGTTGAACATTTTTTTACATTTTTATTCTCTCATTTCGATTTCTTTTTGTTAGATTTCATAAAAATATACATATTAAATGAGAAGTTTTCAATAAACAAAAGATTTTTATTCTTAGGTTAGGTTAGGTTGAACATTTTTTTACATTTTTATTCTCTCATTTCGATTTCTTTTTGTTAGATTTCATAAAAATATACATATTGAATGAGAAGTTTTCAATAAACAAAAGATTTTTATTCTTAGGTTAGGTTAGGTTGAACATTTTTTTACATTTTTATTCTCTCATTTCGATTTCTTTTTGTTAGATTTCATAAAAATATACATATTAAATGAGAAGTTTTCAATAAACAAAAGATTTTTATTCTTAGGTTAGGTTAGGTTGAACATTATTTTACATTTTTATTCTCTCATTTCGATTTCTTTTTGTTAGATTTCATAAAAATATATATATTAAATGAGAAGTTTTCAATAAACAAAAGATTTTTATTCTTAGGTTAGGTTAGGTTGAACATTTTTTTACATTCTTATTCTCTCATTTCGATTTCTTTTTGTTAGATTTCATAAAAATATATATATTAAATGAGAAGTTTTCAATAAACAAAAGATTTTTATTCTTAGGTTAGGTTAGGTTGAACATTTTTTTACATTTTTATTCTCTCATTTCGATTTCTTTTTGTTAGATTTCATAAAAATATACATATTAAATGAGAAGTTTTCAATAAACAAAAGATTTTTATTCTTAGGTTAGGTTAGGTTGAACATTTTTTTACATTTTTATTCTCTCATTTCGATTTCTTTTTGTTAGATTTCATAAAAATATATATATTAAATGAGAAGTTTTCAATAAACAAAAGATTTTTATTCTTAGGTTAGGTTAGGTTGAACATTTTTTTACATTTTTATTCTCTCATTTCGATTTCTTTTTGTTAGATTTCATAAAAATATACATATTAAATGAGAAGTTTTCAATAAACAAAAGATTTTTATTCTTAGGTTAGGTTAGGTTGAACATTTTTTTACATTTTTATTCTCTCATTTCGATTTCTTTTTGTTAGATTTCATAAAAATATACATATTAAATGAGAAGTTTACAATAAACAAAAGATTTTTATTCTTAGGTTAGGTTGGTTGAACATTTTTTTACATTTTTATTCTCTCATTTCGATTTCTTTTTGTTAGATTTCATAAAAATATACATATTAAATGAGAAGTTTTCAATAAACAAAAGATTTTTATTCTTAGGTTAGGTTAGGTTGAACATTTTTTTACATTTTTATTCTCTCGTTTCGATTTCTTTTTGTTAGATTTCATAAAAATATATATATTAAATGAGCGCGAATTCCCGCGAGTTGTATACCACCTTGAAGGCCCCTCGGAGCCCGAACGATCGACACCAGTTTCAACTGAATCAGAGCGGGGAAAACTGAAAAAATCGGTTTTCGCCACTTACCGCCCGCACCTTCCCGCGCATTCCCGCGGCTTGTATACCACCTTGAAGGCCCCTCGGAGCCCGAACGATCGACACCAGTTTCAACTGAATCCGAGCAGGGAAAATTGAAAAAATCGGTTTTCGCCACTTACCGCCCGCACCTTCCCGCGCATTCCCGCGGCTTGTATACCACCTTGAAGGCCCCTCGGAGCCCGAACGATCAACACCAGTTTTAACTGAATCCGAGCAGGGAAAACTGAAAAAATCGGTTTTCGCCACTTACCGCCCGCACCTTCCCGCGCATTCCCGCGGGTTGTATACCACCTTAAAGGCCTCTTGGAGCACGAACGATTGACACCAGTTTCAACCGAATCCGAGCGAAGAAAACTGAAAAAATCGGTTTTCGCCACTTACCGCCCGCACCTTCCCGCGTATTCCCGCGGGTTGTATACCACCTTGAGGGCCTCTCGGAGCCCGAACGATCGACACCAGTTTCAACTGAATCCAAGCGGGGAAAACTGAAAAAATCGGTTTTCGCCACTTACCGCCCGCACCTTCCCGCGCATTCTCGCGGGTTGTATACCACCTTGAAGGCCCCTCGGAGCCTGAACGATCGACACCAGTTTCAACCGAATCCGAGCGGGGAAAATTGAAAAAATCGGTTTTCGCCACTTACGGCCCGCACCATTCCGCGCATTCCCGCGGGTTGTATACCACCTTGAAGGCCCCTCGGAGCCCGAACGATCAACACCAGTTTCAACTGAATCCGAGCAATGAAAACTGAAAAAATCGGTTTTCGCCACTTACCGCCCGCACCTTCCCGCGCATTCCCGCGGTTTGTATACCACCTTGAAGGCCCCTCGGAGCCTGAACGATCGACACCAGTTTCAACCGAATCCGAGCGGGGAAAACTGAAAAAATCGGTTTTCGCCACTTACCGCCCGCACCTTCCCGCGCATTCCCGCGGGTTGTATACCACGACACCAGTTACAACCGAATCCGAGCGGGGAAAACTGAAAAGTTTTCAATAAACAAAAGATTTTTATTCTTAGGTTAGGTTAGGTTGAACATTTTTTTACATTTTTATTCTCTCATTTCGATTTCTTTTTGTTAGATTTCATAAAAATATACATATTAAATGAGAAGTTTTCAATAAACAAAAGATTTTTATTCTTAGGTTAGGTTAGGTTGAACATTTTTTTACATTTTTATTCTCTCATTTCGATTTCTTTTTGTTAGATTTCATAAAAATATACATATTGAATGAGAAGTTTTCAATAAACAAAAGATTTTTATTCTTAGGTTAGGTTAGGTTGAACATTTTTTTACATTTTTATTCTCTCATTTCGATTTCTTTTTGTTAGATTTCATAAAAATATACATATTAAATGAGAAGTTTTCAATAAACAAATGATTTTTATTCTTAGGTTAGGTTAGGTTGAACATTTTTTTACATTTTTATTCTCTCATTTCGATTTCTTTTTGTTAGATTTCATAAAAATATATATATTAAATGAGAAGTTTTCAATAAACAAAAGATTTTTATTCTTAGGTTAGGTTAGGTTGAACATTTTTTTACATTTTTATTCTCTCGTTTCGATTTCTTTTTGTTAGATTTCATAAAAATATATATATTAAATGAGAAGTTTTTAATAAACAAAAGATTTTTATTCTTAGGTTAGGTTAGGTTGAACATTTTTTACATTTTTATTCTCTCATTTCGATTTATTTTTGTTAGATTTCATAAAAATATATATATTAAATGAGCGCGAATTCCCGCGGGTTGTATACCATCTTGAAGGCCCCTCGGAGCCCGAACGATCGACACCAGTTTCAACTGAATCCGAACAGGGAAAATTGAAAAAATCGGTTTTCGCCACTTACCGCCCGCACCTTCCCGCGCATTCTCGCGGGTTGTATACCACCTTGAAGGCCCCTCAGAGCCTGAACGATCGACACCAGTTTCAACCGAATCCGAGCGGGGAAAATTGAAAAAATCGGTTTTCGCCACTTACCGCCCGCACCTTTCCGCGCATTCCCGCGGGTTGTATACCACCTTGAAGACCCCTCGGAGCCCGAACGATCAACACGAGTTTCAACTGAATCCGAGCAGGGAAAACTGAAAAAATCGGTTTTCGCCACTTACCGCCCGCACCTTCCCGCGCATTCCCGCGGTTTGTATACCACCTTGAAGGCCCCTCGAAGCCTGAACGATCGACACCAGTTTCTCTCATTTCGATTTCTTTTTGTTAGATTTCATAAAAATATACATATTAAATGAGAAGTTTTCAATAAACAAAAGATTTTTATTCTTAGGTTAGGTTAGGTTGAACATTTTTTTACATTTTTATTCTCTCATTTCGATTTCTTTTTGTTAGATTTCATAAAAATATACATATTAAATGAGAAGTTTTCAATAAACAAAAGATTTTTATTCTTAGGTTAGGTTAGGTTGAACATTTTTTTACATTTTTATTCTCTCGTTTCGATTTCTTTTTGTTAGATTTCATAAAAATATATATATTAAATGAGAAGTTTTTAATAAACAAAAGATTTTTATTCTTAGGTTAGGTTAGGTTGAACATTTTTTACATTTTTATTCTCTCATTTCGATTTATTTTTGTTAGATTTCATAAAAATATATATATTAAATGAGCGCGAATTCCCGCGGGTTGTATACCATCTTGAAGGCCCCTCGGAGCCCGAACGATCGACACCAGTTTCAACTGAATCCGAACAGGGAAAATTGAAAAAATCGGTTTTCGTCACTTACCGCCCGCACCTTCCCGCGCATTCCCGCGGCTTGTATACCACCTTGAAGGCCCCTCGGAGCCCGAACGATCAACACCAGTTTTAACTGAATCCGAGCAGGGAAAACTGAAAAAATCGGTTTTCGCCACTTACCGCCCGCACCTTCCCGCGCATTCCCGCGGGTTGTATACCATCTTGAAGGCTCCTCGGAGCCCGAACGATCGACACCAGTTTCAACTGAATCCGAGCAGGGAAAATTGAAAAAATCGGTTTTCGCCACTTACCGCCCGCACCTTCCAGCGCATTCCCGCGGCTTGTATACCACCTTGAAGGCCCCTCGGAGCCTGAACGATCAACACCAGTTTTAACTGAATCCGAGCAGGGAAAACTGAAAAAATCGGTTTTCGCCACCTACCGCCCGCACCTTCCCGCGCATTCTCGCGGGTTGTATACCACCTTGAAGGCCCCTCGGAGCCTGAACGATCGACACCAGTTTCTCTCATTTCGATTTCTTTTTGTTAGATTTCATAAAAATATACATATTAAATGAGAAGTTTTCAATAAACAAAAGATTTTTATTCTTAGGTTAGGTTAGGTTGAACATTTTTTTACATTTTTATTCTCTCATTTCGATTTCTTTTTGTTAGATTTCATAAAAATATATATATTAAATGAGAAGTTTTCAATAAACAAAAGATTTTTATTCTTAGGTTAGGTTAGGTTGAACATTTATTTACATTTTTATTCTCTCATTTCGATTTCATTTTGTTAGATTTCATAAAAATATACATATTAAATGAGAAGTTTTCAATAAACAAAAGATTTTTATTCTTAGGTTAGGTTAGGTTGAACATTTTTTTACATTTTTATTCTCTCATTTCGATTTCTTTTTGTTAGATTTCATAAAAATATATATATTAAATGAGCGCGAATTCCCGCGGGTTGTATACCATCTTGAAGGCCCCTCGGAGCCCGAACGATCGACACCAGTTTCAACTGAATCCGAACAGGGAAAATTGAAAAAATCGGTTTTCGCCACTTACCGCCCGCACCTTCCCGCGAATTCCCGCGGCTTGTATACCACCTTGAAGGCCCCTCGGAGCCCGAACGATCAACACCAGTTTTAACTGAATCCGAGCAGGGAAAACTGAAAAAATCGGTTTTCGCCACTTACCGCCCGCACCTTCCCGCGCATTCCCGCGGGTTGTATACCATCTTGAAGGCCCCTCGGAGCCCGAACGATCGACACAAGTTTCAACTGAATCCGAGCAGGGAAAATTGAAAAAATCGGTTTTCGCCACTTACCGCCCGCACCTTCCAGCGCATTCCCGCGGCTTGTATACCACCTTGAAGGCCCCTCGGAGCCTGAACGATCAACACCAGTTTTAACTGAATCCGAGCAGGGAAAACTGAAAAAATCGGTTTTCGCCACCTACCGCCCGCACCTTCCCGCGCATTCTCGCGGGTTGTATACCACCTTGAAGGCCCCTCGGAGCCTGAACGATCGACACCAGTTTCTCTCATTTCGATTTCTTTTTGTTAGATTTCATAAAAATATACATATTAAATGAGAAGTTTTCAATAAACAAAAGATTTTTATTCTTAGGTTAGGTTAGGTTGAACATTTTTTTACATTTTTATTCTCTCATTTCGATTTCTTTTTGTTAGATTTCATAAAAATATACATATTAAATGAGAAGTTTTCAATAAACAAAAGATTTTTATTCTTAGGTTAGGTTAGGTTGAACATTTATTTACATTTTTATTCTCTCATTTCGATTTCATTTTGTTAGATTTCATAAAAATATACATATTAAATGAGAAGTTTTCAATAAACAAAAGATTTTTATTCTTAGGTTAGGTTAGGTTGAACATTTTTTTACATTTTTATTCTCTCATTTCGATTTCTTTTTGTTAGATTTCATAAAAATATATATATTAAATGAGCGCGAATTCCCGCGGGTTGTATACCATCTTGAAGGCCCCTCGGAGCCCGAACGATCGACACCAGTTTCAACTGAATCCGAGCAGGGAAAATTGAAAAAATCGGTTTTCGCCACTTACCGCCCGCACCTTCCCGCGCATTCCCGCGGCTTGTATACCACCTTGAAGGCCCCTCGGAGCCCGAACGATCAACACCAGTTTTAACTGAATCCGAGCAGGGAAAACTGAAAAAATCGGTTTTCGCCACTTACCGCCCGCACCTTCCCGCGCATTCCCGCGGGTTGTATACCATCTTGAAGGCCCCTCGGAGCCCGAACGATCGACACCAGTTTCAACTGAATCCGAGCAGGGAAAATTGAAAAAATCGGTTTTCGCCACTTACCGCCCGCACCTTCCAGCGCATTCCCGCGGCTTGTATACCACCTTGAAGGCCCCTCGGAGCCTGAACGATCAACACCAGTTTTAACTGAATCCGAGCAGGGAAAACTGAAAAAAATCGGTTTTCGCCACTTACCGCCCGCATCTTCCCGCGCATTCCCGCGGGTTGTATACCACCTTAAAGGCCTCTTGGAGCCCGAACGATCGACACCAGTTTCAACCGAATCCGAGCGAAGAAAACTGAAAAAATCGGTTTTCGCCACTTACCGCCCGCACCTTCCCGCGTATTCCCGCGGGTTGTATACCACCTTGAGGGCCTCTCGGAGCCCGAACGATCGACACCAGTTTCAACTGAATCCAAGCGGGGAAAACTGAAAAAATCGGTTTTCGCCACTTACCGCCCGCACCTTCCCGCGCATTCTCGCGGGTTGTATACCACCTTGAAGGCCCCTCGGAGCCTGAACGATCGACACCAGTTTTAACCGAATCCGAGCGGGGAAAATTGAAAAAATCGGTTTTCGCCACTTACCGCCCGCACCTTTCCGCGCATTCCCGCGGGTTGTATACCACCTTGAAGGCCCCTCGGAGCCCAAACGATCAACACCAGTTTCAACTGAATCCGAGCAGGGAAAACTGAAAAAATCGGTTTTCGCCACTTACCGCCCGCACCTTCCCGCGCATTCCCGCGGTTTGTATACCACCTTGAAGGCCCCTCGGAGCCTGAACGATCGACACCAGTTTCTCTCATTTCGATTTCTTTTTGTTAGATTTCATAAAAATATACATATTAAATGAGAAGTTTTCAATAAACAAAAGATTTTTATTCTTAGGTTAGGTTAGGTTGAACATTTTTTTACATTTTTATTCTCTCGTTTCGATATCTTTTTGTTAGATTTCATAAAAATATATATATTAAATGAGAAGTTTTTAATAAACAAAAGATTTTTATTCTTAGGTTAGGTTAGGTTGAACATTTTTTACATTTTTATTCTCTCATTTCGATTTATTTTTGTTAGATTTCATAAAAATATATATATTAAATGAGCGCGAATTCCCGCGGGTTGTATACCATCTTGAAGGCCCCTCGGAGCCCGAACGATCGACACCAGTTTCAACTGAATCCGAACAGGGAAAATTGAAAAAATCGGTTTTCGCCACTTACCGCCCGCACCTTCCCGCGCATTCCCGCGGCTTGTATACCACCTTGAAGGCCCCTCGGAGCCCGAACGATCAACACCAGTTTTAACTGAATCCGAGCAGGGAAAACTGAAAAAATCGGTTTTCGCCACTTACCGCCCGCACCTTCCCGCGCATTCCCGCGGGTTGTATACCATCTTGAAGGCCCCTCGGAGCCCGAACGATCGACACCAGTTTCAACTGAATCCGAGCAGGGAAAATTGAAAAAATCGGTTTTCGCCACTTACCGCCCGCACCTTCCAGCGCATTCCCGCGGCTTGTATACCACCTTGAAGGCCCCTCGGAGCCTGAACGATCAACACCAGTTTTAACTGAATCCGAGCAGGGAAAACTGAAAAAAATCGGTTTTCGCCACTTACCGCCCGCATCTTCCCGCGCATTCCCGCGGGTTGTATACCACCTTAAAGGCCTCTTGGAGCCCGAACGATCGACACCAGTTTCAACCGAATCCGAGCGAAGAAAACTGAAAAAATCGGTTTTCGCCACTTACCGCCCGCACCTTCCCGCGTATTCCCGCGGGTTGTATACCACCTTGAGGGCCTCTCGGAGCCCGAACGATCGACACCAGTTTCAACTGAATCCAAGCGGGGAAAACTGAAAAAATCGGTTTTCGCCACTTACCGCCCGCACCTTCCCGCGCATTCTCGCGGGTTGTATACCACCTTGAAGGCCCCTCGGAGCCTGAACGATCGACACCAGTTTTAACCGAATCCGAGCGGGGAAAATTGAAAAAATCGGTTTTCGCCACTTACCGCCCGCACCTTTCCGCGCATTCCCGCGGGTTGTATACCACCTTGAAGGCCCCTCGGAGCCCAAACGATCAACACCAGTTTCAACTGAATCCGAGCAGGGAAAACTGAAAAAATCGGTTTTCGCCACTTACCGCCCGCACCTTCCCGCGCATTCCCGCGGTTTGTATACCACCTTGAAGGCCCCTCGGAGCCTGAACGATCGACACCAGTTTCTCTCATTTCGATTTCTTTTTGTTAGATTTCATAAAAATATACATATTAAATGAGAAGTTTTCAATAAACAAAAGATTTTTATTCTTAGGTTAGGTTAGGTTGAACATTTATTTACATTTTTATTCTCTCATTTCGATTTCATTTTGTTAGATTTCATAAAAATATACATATTAAATGAGAAGTTTTCAATAAACAAAAGATTTTTATTCTTAGGTTAGGTTAGGTTGAACATTTTTTTACATTTTTATTCTCTCATTTCGATTTCTTTTTGTTAGATTTCATAAAAATATATATATTAAATGAGCGCGAATTCCCGCGGGTTGTATACCATCTTGAAGGCCCCTCGGAGCCCGAACGATCGACACCAGTTTCAACTGAATCCGAGCAGGGAAAATTGAAAAAATCGGTTTTCGCCACTTACCGCCCGCACCTTCCCGCGCATTCCCGCGGCTTGTATACCACCTTGAAGGCCCCTCGGAGCCCGAACGATCAACACCAGTTTTAACTGAATCCGAGCAGGGAAAACTGAAAAAATCGGTTTTCGCCACTTACCGCCCGCACCTTCCCGCGCATTCCCGCGGGTTGTATACCATCTTGAAGGCCCCTCGGAGCCCGAACGATCGACACCAGTTTCAACTGAATCCGAGCAGGGAAAATTGAAAAAATCGGTTTTCGCCACTTACCGCCCGCACCTTCCAGCGCATTCCCGCGGCTTGTATACCACCTTGAAGGCCCCTCGGAGCCTGAACGATCAACACCAGTTTTAACTGAATCCGAGCAGGGAAAACTGAAAAAATCGGTTTTCGCCACTTACCGCCCGCATCTTCCCGCGCATTCCCGCGG
This sequence comes from Heliconius melpomene rosina, assembly GCF_056956725.1. Taxonomy (NCBI): domain Eukaryota; kingdom Metazoa; phylum Arthropoda; class Insecta; order Lepidoptera; family Nymphalidae; genus Heliconius; species Heliconius melpomene. Next base: position 10,424,647 of record NC_140396.1, read on the forward strand.
GTTGTATACCACCTTAAAGGCCTCTTGGAGCCCGAACGATCGACACCAGTTTCAACCGAATCCGAGCGAAGAAAACTGAAAAAATCGGTTTTCGCCACTTACCGCCCGCACCTTCCCGCGTATTCCCGCGGGTTGTATACCACCTTGAGGGCCTCTCGGAGCCCGAACGATCGACACCAGTTTCAACTGAATCCAAGCGGGGAAAACTGAAAAAATCGGTTTTCGCCACTTACCGCCCGCACCTTCCCGCGCATTCTCGCGGGTTGTATACCACCTTGAAGGCCCCTCGGAGCCTGAACGATCGACACCAGTTTTAACCGAATCCGAGCGGGGAAAATTGAAAAAATCGGTTTTCGCCACTTACCGCCCGCACCTTTCCGCGCATTCCCGCGGGTTGTATACCACCTTGAAGGCCCCTCGGAGCCCAAACGATCAACACCAGTTTCAACTGAATCCGAGCAGGGAAAACTGAAAAAATCGGTTTTCGCCACTTACCGCCCGCACCTTCCCGCGCATTCCCGCGGTTTGTATACCACCTTGAAGGCCCCTCGGAGCCTGAACGATCGACACCAGTTTCTCTCATTTCGATTTCTTTTTGTTAGATTTCATAAAAATATACATATTAAATGAGAAGTTTTCAATAAACAAAAGATTTTTATTCTTAGGTTAGGTTAGGTTGAACATTTATTTACATTTTTATTCTCTCATTTCGATTTCATTTTGTTAGATTTCATAAAAATATATATATTAAATGAGAAGTTTTTAATAAACAAAAGATTTTTATTCTTAGGTTAGGTTAGGTTGAACATTTTTTACATTTTTATTCTCTCATTTCGATTTATTTTTGTTAGATTTCATAAAAATATATATATTAAATGAGCGCGAATTCCCGCGGGTTGTATACCACCTTGAAGGCCCCTCGGAGCCCGAAAGATCGACACCAGTTTCAACTGAATCAGAGCGGGGAAAACTGAAAAAATCGGTTTTCGCCACTTACCGCCCGCACCTACCCGCGCATTCCCGCGAGTTGTATACCACCTTGAAGGCCTCTCGGAGCCCGAACGATCGACACCAGTTTCAACCGAATCCGAGCGGGGAAAACTGAAAAAATCGGTTTTCGCCACTTACCGCCCGCACCTTCCCGCGCATTCTCGCGGGTTGTATACCACCTTGAAGGCCCCTCAGAGCCTGAACGATCGACACCAGTTTCAACCGAATCCGAGCGGGGAAAATTGAAAAAATCGGTTTTCGCCACTTACCGCCCGCACCTTTCCGCGCATTCCCGCGGGTTGTATACCACCTTGAAGACCCCTCGGAGCCCGAACGATCAACACGAGTTTCAACTGAATCCGAGCAGGGAAAACTGAAAAAATCGGTTTTCGCCACTTACCGCCCGCACCTTCCCGCGCATTCCCGCGGTTTGTATACCACCTTGAAGGCCCCTCGAAGCCTGAACGATCGACACCAGTTTCTCTCATTTCGATTTCTTTTTGTTAGATTTCATAAAAATATACATATTAAATGAGAAGTTTTCAATAAACAAAAGATTTTTATTCTTAGGTTAGGTTAGGTTGAACATTTTTTTACATTTTTATTCTCTCATTTCGATTTCTTTTTGTTAGATTTCATAAAAATATACATATTAAATGAGAAGTTTTCAATAAACAAAAGATTTTTATTCTTAGGTTAGGTTAGGTTGAACATTTTTTTACATTTTTATTCTCTCGTTTCGATTTCTTTTTGTTAGATTTCATAAAAATATATATATTAAATGAGAAGTTTTTAATAAACAAAAGATTTTTATTCTTAGGTTAGGTTAGGTTGAACATTTTTTACATTTTTATTCTCTCATTTCGATTTATTTTTGTTAGATTTCATAAAAATATATATATTAAATGAGCGCGAATTCCCGCGGGTTGTATACCATCTTGAAGGCCCCTCGGAGCCCGAACGATCGACACCAGTTTCAACTGAATCCGAACAGGGAAAATTGAAAAAATCGGTTTTCGTCACTTACCGCCCGCACCTTCCCGCGCATTCCCGCGGCTTGTATACCACCTTGAAGGCCCCTCGGAGCCCGAACGATCAACACCAGTTTTAACTGAATCCGAGCAGGGAAAACTGAAAAAATCGGTTTTCGCCACTTACCGCCCGCACCTTCCCGCGCATTCCCGCGGGTTGTATACCATCTTGAAGGCTCCTCGGAGCCCGAACGATCGACACCAGTTTCAACTGAATCCGAGCAGGGAAAATTGAAAAAATCGGTTTTCGCCACTTACCGCCCGCACCTTCCAGCGCATTCCCGCGGCTTGTATACCACCTTGAAGGCCCCTCGGAGCCTGAACGATCAACACCAGTTTTAACTGAATCCGAGCAGGGAAAACTGAAAAAATCGGTTTTCGCCACCTACCGCCCGCACCTTCCCGCGCATTCTCGCGGGTTGTATACCACCTTGAAGGCCCCTCGGAGCCTGAACGATCGACACCAGTTTCTCTCATTTCGATTTCTTTTTGTTAGATTTCATAAAAATATACATATTAAATGAGAAGTTTTCAATAAACAAAAGATTTTTATTCTTAGGTTAGGTTAGGTTGAACATTTTTTTACATTTTTATTCTCTCATTTCGATTTCTTTTTGTTAGATTTCATAAAAATATATATATTAAATGAGAAGTTTTCAATAAACAAAAGATTTTTATTCTTAGGTTAGGTTAGGTTGAACATTTATTTACATTTTTATTCTCTCATTTCGATTTCATTTTGTTAGATTTCATAAAAATATACATATTAAATGAGAAGTTTTCAATAAACAAAAGATTTTTATTCTTAGGTTAGGTTAGGTTGAACATTTTTTTACATTTTTATTCTCTCATTTCGATTTCTTTTTGTTAGATTTCATAAAAATATATATATTAAATGAGCGCGAATTCCCGCGGGTTGTATACCATCTTGAAGGCCCCTCGGAGCCCGAACGATCGACACCAGTTTCAACTGAATCCGAACAGGGAAAATTGAAAAAATCGGTTTTCGCCACTTACCGCCCGCACCTTCCCGCGAATTCCCGCGGCTTGTATACCACCTTGAAGGCCCCTCGGAGCCCGAACGATCAACACCAGTTTTAACTGAATCCGAGCAGGGAAAACTGAAAAAATCGGTTTTCGCCACTTACCGCCCGCACCTTCCCGCGCATTCCCGCGGGTTGTATACCATCTTGAAGGCCCCTCGGAGCCCGAACGATCGACACAAGTTTCAACTGAATCCGAGCAGGGAAAATTGAAAAAATCGGTTTTCGCCACTTACCGCCCGCACCTTCCAGCGCATTCCCGCGGCTTGTATACCACCTTGAAGGCCCCTCGGAGCCTGAACGATCAACACCAGTTTTAACTGAATCCGAGCAGGGAAAACTGAAAAAATCGGTTTTCGCCACCTACCGCCCGCACCTTCCCGCGCATTCTCGCGGGTTGTATACCACCTTGAAGGCCCCTCGGAGCCTGAACGATCGACACCAGTTTCTCTCATTTCGATTTCTTTTTGTTAGATTTCATAAAAATATACATATTAAATGAGAAGTTTTCAATAAACAAAAGATTTTTATTCTTAGGTTAGGTTAGGTTGAACATTTTTTTACATTTTTATTCTCTCATTTCGATTTCTTTTTGTTAGATTTCATAAAAATATACATATTAAATGAGAAGTTTTCAATAAACAAAAGATTTTTATTCTTAGGTTAGGTTAGGTTGAACATTTATTTACATTTTTATTCTCTCATTTCGATTTCATTTTGTTAGATTTCATAAAAATATACATATTAAATGAGAAGTTTTCAATAAACAAAAGATTTTTATTCTTAGGTTAGGTTAGGTTGAACATTTTTTTACATTTTTATTCTCTCATTTCGATTTCTTTTTGTTAGATTTCATAAAAATATATATATTAAATGAGCGCGAATTCCCGCGGGTTGTATACCATCTTGAAGGCCCCTCGGAGCCCGAACGATCGACACCAGTTTCAACTGAATCCGAGCAGGGAAAATTGAAAAAATCGGTTTTCGCCACTTACCGCCCGCACCTTCCCGCGCATTCCCGCGGCTTGTATACCACCTTGAAGGCCCCTCGGAGCCCGAACGATCAACACCAGTTTTAACTGAATCCGAGCAGGGAAAACTGAAAAAATCGGTTTTCGCCACTTACCGCCCGCACCTTCCCGCGCATTCCCGCGGGTTGTATACCATCTTGAAGGCCCCTCGGAGCCCGAACGATCGACACCAGTTTCAACTGAATCCGAGCAGGGAAAATTGAAAAAATCGGTTTTCGCCACTTACCGCCCGCACCTTCCAGCGCATTCCCGCGGCTTGTATACCACCTTGAAGGCCCCTCGGAGCCTGAACGATCAACACCAGTTTTAACTGAATCCGAGCAGGGAAAACTGAAAAAAATCGGTTTTCGCCACTTACCGCCCGCATCTTCCCGCGCATTCCCGCGGGTTGTATACCACCTTAAAGGCCTCTTGGAGCCCGAACGATCGACACCAGTTTCAACCGAATCCGAGCGAAGAAAACTGAAAAAATCGGTTTTCGCCACTTACCGCCCGCACCTTCCCGCGTATTCCCGCGGGTTGTATACCACCTTGAGGGCCTCTCGGAGCCCGAACGATCGACACCAGTTTCAACTGAATCCAAGCGGGGAAAACTGAAAAAATCGGTTTTCGCCACTTACCGCCCGCACCTTCCCGCGCATTCTCGCGGGTTGTATACCACCTTGAAGGCCCCTCGGAGCCTGAACGATCGACACCAGTTTTAACCGAATCCGAGCGGGGAAAATTGAAAAAATCGGTTTTCGCCACTTACCGCCCGCACCTTTCCGCGCATTCCCGCGGGTTGTATACCACCTTGAAGGCCCCTCGGAGCCCAAACGATCAACACCAGTTTCAACTGAATCCGAGCAGGGAAAACTGAAAAAATCGGTTTTCGCCACTTACCGCCCGCACCTTCCCGCGCATTCCCGCGGTTTGTATACCACCTTGAAGGCCCCTCGGAGCCTGAACGATCGACACCAGTTTCTCTCATTTCGATTTCTTTTTGTTAGATTTCATAAAAATATACATATTAAATGAGAAGTTTTCAATAAACAAAAGATTTTTATTCTTAGGTTAGGTTAGGTTGAACATTTTTTTACATTTTTATTCTCTCGTTTCGATATCTTTTTGTTAGATTTCATAAAAATATATATATTAAATGAGAAGTTTTTAATAAACAAAAGATTTTTATTCTTAGGTTAGGTTAGGTTGAACATTTTTTACATTTTTATTCTCTCATTTCGATTTATTTTTGTTAGATTTCATAAAAATATATATATTAAATGAGCGCGAATTCCCGCGGGTTGTATACCATCTTGAAGGCCCCTCGGAGCCCGAACGATCGACACCAGTTTCAACTGAATCCGAACAGGGAAAATTGAAAAAATCGGTTTTCGCCACTTACCGCCCGCACCTTCCCGCGCATTCCCGCGGCTTGTATACCACCTTGAAGGCCCCTCGGAGCCCGAACGATCAACACCAGTTTTAACTGAATCCGAGCAGGGAAAACTGAAAAAATCGGTTTTCGCCACTTACCGCCCGCACCTTCCCGCGCATTCCCGCGGGTTGTATACCATCTTGAAGGCCCCTCGGAGCCCGAACGATCGACACCAGTTTCAACTGAATCCGAGCAGGGAAAATTGAAAAAATCGGTTTTCGCCACTTACCGCCCGCACCTTCCAGCGCATTCCCGCGGCTTGTATACCACCTTGAAGGCCCCTCGGAGCCTGAACGATCAACACCAGTTTTAACTGAATCCGAGCAGGGAAAACTGAAAAAAATCGGTTTTCGCCACTTACCGCCCGCATCTTCCCGCGCATTCCCGCGGGTTGTATACCACCTTAAAGGCCTCTTGGAGCCCGAACGATCGACACCAGTTTCAACCGAATCCGAGCGAAGAAAACTGAAAAAATCGGTTTTCGCCACTTACCGCCCGCACCTTCCCGCGTATTCCCGCGGGTTGTATACCACCTTGAGGGCCTCTCGGAGCCCGAACGATCGACACCAGTTTCAACTGAATCCAAGCGGGGAAAACTGAAAAAATCGGTTTTCGCCACTTACCGCCCGCACCTTCCCGCGCATTCTCGCGGGTTGTATACCACCTTGAAGGCCCCTCGGAGCCTGAACGATCGACACCAGTTTTAACCGAATCCGAGCGGGGAAAATTGAAAAAATCGGTTTTCGCCACTTACCGCCCGCACCTTTCCGCGCATTCCCGCGGGTTGTATACCACCTTGAAGGCCCCTCGGAGCCCAAACGATCAACACCAGTTTCAACTGAATCCGAGCAGGGAAAACTGAAAAAATCGGTTTTCGCCACTTACCGCCCGCACCTTCCCGCGCATTCCCGCGGTTTGTATACCACCTTGAAGGCCCCTCGGAGCCTGAACGATCGACACCAGTTTCTCTCATTTCGATTTCTTTTTGTTAGATTTCATAAAAATATACATATTAAATGAGAAGTTTTCAATAAACAAAAGATTTTTATTCTTAGGTTAGGTTAGGTTGAACATTTATTTACATTTTTATTCTCTCATTTCGATTTCATTTTGTTAGATTTCATAAAAATATACATATTAAATGAGAAGTTTTCAATAAACAAAAGATTTTTATTCTTAGGTTAGGTTAGGTTGAACATTTTTTTACATTTTTATTCTCTCATTTCGATTTCTTTTTGTTAGATTTCATAAAAATATATATATTAAATGAGCGCGAATTCCCGCGGGTTGTATACCATCTTGAAGGCCCCTCGGAGCCCGAACGATCGACACCAGTTTCAACTGAATCCGAGCAGGGAAAATTGAAAAAATCGGTTTTCGCCACTTACCGCCCGCACCTTCCCGCGCATTCCCGCGGCTTGTATACCACCTTGAAGGCCCCTCGGAGCCCGAACGATCAACACCAGTTTTAACTGAATCCGAGCAGGGAAAACTGAAAAAATCGGTTTTCGCCACTTACCGCCCGCACCTTCCCGCGCATTCCCGCGGGTTGTATACCATCTTGAAGGCCCCTCGGAGCCCGAACGATCGACACCAGTTTCAACTGAATCCGAGCAGGGAAAATTGAAAAAATCGGTTTTCGCCACTTACCGCCCGCACCTTCCAGCGCATTCCCGCGGCTTGTATACCACCTTGAAGGCCCCTCGGAGCCTGAACGATCAACACCAGTTTTAACTGAATCCGAGCAGGGAAAACTGAAAAAATCGGTTTTCGCCACTTACCGCCCGCATCTTCCCGCGCATTCCCGCGGGTTGTATACCACCTTAAAGGCCTCTTGGAGCCCGAACGATCGACACCAGTTTCAACCGAATCCGAGCGAAGAAAACTGAAAAAATCGGTTTTCGCCACTTACCGCCCGCACCTTCCCGCGTATTCCCGCGGGTTGTATACCACCTTGAGGGCCTCTCGGAGCCCGAACGATCGACACCAGTTTCAACTGAATCCAAGCGGGGAAAACTGAAAAAATCGGTTTTCGCCACTTACCGCCCGCACCTTCCCGCGCATTCTCGCGGGTTGTATACCACCTTGAAGGCCCCTCGGAGCCTGAACGATCGACACCAGTTTTAACCGAATCCGAGCGGGGAAAATTGAAAAAATCGGTTTTCGCCACTTACCGCCCGCACCTTTCCGCGCATTCCCGCGGGTTGTATACCACCTTGAAGGCCCCTCGGAGCCCAAACGATCAACACCAGTTTCAACTGAATCCGAGCAGGGAAAACTGAAAAAATCGGTTTTCGCCACTTACCGCCCGCACCTTCCCGCGCATTCCCGCGGTTTGTATACCACCTTGAAGGCCCCTCGGAGCCTGAACGATCGACACCAGTTTCTCTCATTTCGATTTCTTTTTGTTAGATTTCATAAAAATATACATATTAAATGAGAAGTTTTCAATAAACAAAAGATTTTTATTCTTAGGTTAGGTTAGGTTGAACATTTATTTACATTTTTATTCTCTCATTTCGATTTCATTTTGTTAGATTTCATAAAAATATATATATTAAATGAGAAGTTTTTAATAAACAAAAGATTTTTATTCTTAGGTTAGGTTAGGTTGAACATTTTTTACATTTTTATTCTCTCATTTCGATTTATTTTTGTTAGATTTCATAAAAATATATATATTAAATGAGCGCGAATTCCCGCGGGTTGTATACCACCTTGAAGGCCCCTCGGAGCCCGAAAGATCGACACCAGTTTCAACTGAATCAGAGCGGGGAAAACTGAAAAAATCGGTTTTCGCCACTTACCGCCCGCACCTACCCGCGCATTCCCGCGAGTTGTATACCACCTTGAAGGCCTCTCGGAGCCCGAACGATCGACACCAGTTTCAACCGAATCCGAGCGGGGAAAACTGAAAAAATCGGTTTTCGCCACTTACCGCCCGCACCTTCCCGCGCATTCTCGCGGGTTGTATACCACCTTGAAGGCCCCTCGGAGCCTGAACGATCGACACCAGTTTTAACCGAATCCGAGCGGGGAAAACTGAAAAAATCGGTTTTCGCCACTTACCGCCCGCACCTTCCCGCGCATTCTCGCGGGTTGTATACCACCTTGAAGGCCCTCGGAGCCTGAACGATCGACACCAGTTTCAACCGAATCCGAGCGGGGAAAATTGAAAAAATCGGTTTTCGCACTTACCGCCCGCACCTTTCCGCGCATTCCCGCGGGTTGTATACCACCTTGAAAGCCCCTCGGAGCCCGAACGATCAACACCAGTTTCAACTGAATCCGAGCAGGGAAAACTAAAAAAATCGGTTTTCGCCACTTACCGCCTGCACCTTCCCGCGCATTCCCGCGGATTGTATACCACCTTGAAGGCCCCTCGGAGCCTGAACGATCGACACCAGTTTCAACCGAATCCGAGCGGGGAAAACTGAAAAAATCGGTTTTCGCCACTTACCGCCCGCACCTTCCCGCGCATTCCCGCGGGTTGTATACCACGACACCAGTTACAACCGAATCCGAGCGGGGAAAACTGAAAAGTTTTCAATAAACAAAAGATTTTTATTCTTAGGTTAGGTTAGGTTGAACATTTTTTACATTTTTATTCTCTTATTTCGATTTCTTTTTGTTAGATTTCATAAAAATATATATATTAAATGAGAAGTTTTCAATAAACAAAAGATTTTTATTCTTAGGTTAGGTTAGGTTGAACATTTTTTTACATTTTTATTCTCTCATTTCGATTTCTTTTTGTTAGATTTCATAAAAATATATATATTAAATTAGAAGTTTTCAATAAACAAAAGATTTTTATTCTTAGGTTAGGTTAGGTTGAACATTTTTTTACATTTTTATTCTCTCATTTCGATTTCTTTTTGTTAGATTTCATAAAAATATACATATTGAATGAGAAGTTTTCAATAAACAAAAGATTTTTATTCTTAGGTTAGGTTAGGTTGAACATTTTTTTACATTTTTATTCTCTCATTTCGATTTCTTTTTGTTAGATTTCATAAAAATATATATATTAAATGAGAAGTTTTCAATAAACAAAAGATTTTTATTCTTAGGTTAGGTTAGGTTGAACATTTTTTTACATTTTTATTCTCTCATTTCGATTTCTTTTTGTTAGATTTCATAAAAATATACATATTAAATGAGAAGTTTTCAATAAACAAAAGATTTTTATTCTTAGGTCAGGTTAGGTTGAACATTTTTTTACATTTTTATTCTCTCATTTCGATTTCTTTTTGTTAGATTTCATAAAAATATATATATTAAATGAGAAGTTTTCAATAAACAAAAGATTTTTATTCTTAGGTTAGGTTAGGTTGAACATTTTTTTTACATTTTTATTCTCTCATTTCGATTTCTTTTTGTTAGATTTCATAAAAATATATATATTAAATTAGAAGTTTTCAATAAACAAAAGATTTTTATTCTTAGGTTAGGTTAGGTTGAACATTTTTTTACATTTTTATTCTCTCATTTCGATTTCTTTTTGTTAGATTTCATAAAAATATACATATTAAATGAGAAGTTTTCAATAAACAAAAGATTTTTATTCTTAGGTTAGGTTAGGTTGAACATTTTTTTACATTTTTATTCTCTCATTTCGATTTCTTTTTGTTAGATTTCATAAAAATATATATATTAAATGAGAAGTTTTCAATAAACAAAAGATTTTTATTCTTAGGTTAGGTTAGGTTGAACATTTTTTTGCATTTTTATTCTCTCATTTCGATTTCTTTTTGTTCGATTTCATTAAAATATATATATTAAATGAGCGCGAATTCCCGCGGGTTGTATACCATCTTGAAGGCCCCTCGGAGCCCGAACGATCGACACCAGTTTCAACTGAATCCGAGCAGGGAAAATTGAAAAAATCGGTTTTCGCCACTTACCGCCCGCACCTTCCCGCGCATTCCCGCGGGTTGTATACCATCTTGAAGGCCCCTCGGAGCTTGAACGATCGACACCAGTTTCAACCGAATCCGAGCGGGGAAAACTGAAAAAATCGGTTTTCGCCACTTACCGCCCGCACCATCCCGCGCATTCTCGCGGGTTGTATACCACCTTGAAGGCCCCTCGGAGCCCGAATGATCGACACCAGTTTCAACCGAATCCGAGCGGGAAAAACTGAAAAAATCGGTTTTCGCCACTTACCGCCCGCACCTTCCCGCGCATTCCCGCGGGTTGTATACCACGACACCAGTTACAACCGATTCCGAGCGGGGAAAACTGAAAAGTTTTCAATAAACAAAAGATTTTTATTCTTAGGTTAGGTTAGGTTGAACATTTTTTTACATTTTTATTCTCTCATTTCGATTTCTTTTTGTTAGATTTCATAAAAATATACATATTAAATGAGAAGTTTTCAATAAACAAAAGATTTTTATTCTTAGGTTAGGTTAGGTTGAACATTTTTTTACATTTTTATTCTCTCATTTCGATTTCTTTTTGTTAGATTTCATAAAAATATACATATTAAATGAGAAGTTTTCGGTGAGAATGAGAAGAAAAATCGGTTTTCGCCACTTACCGCCCGCACCTTCCCGCGCATTCCCGCGGTTTGTATACCACCTTGAAGGCCCCTCGGAGCCTGAACGATCGACACCAGTTTCAACCGAATCCGAGCGGGGAAAACTGAAAAAATCGGTTTTCGCCACTTACCGCCAGCACCTTCCCGCGCATTCCCGCGGGTTGTATACCACGACACCAGTTACAACCGAATCCGAGCGGGGAAAACTGAAAAGTTTTCAATAAACAAAAGATTTTTATTCTTAGGTTAGGTTAGGTTGAACATTTTTTTACATTTTTATTCTCTCATTTCGATTTCTTTTTGTTAGATTTCATAAAAATATATATATTAAATGAGAAGTTTTCAATAAACAAAAGATTTTTATTCTTAGGTTAGGTTAGGTTGAACATTTTTTTACATTTTTATTCTCTCATTTCGATTTCTTTTTGTTAGATTTCATAAAAATATACATATTAAATGAGAAGTTTTCGGTGAGAATGAGAAGAAAAATCGGTTTTCGCCACTTACCGCCCGCACCTTCCCGCGCATTCCCGCGGTTTGTATACCACCTTGAAGGCCCCTCGGAGCCTGAACGATTGACACCAGTTTCAACCGAATCCGAGCGGGGAAAACTGAAAAAATCGGTTTTCGCCACTTACCGCCAGCACCTTCCCGCGCATTCCCGCGGGTTGTATACCACGACACCAGTTACAACCGAATCCGAGCGGGGAAAACTGAAAAGTTTTCAATAAACAAAAGATTTTTATTCTTAGGTTAGGTTAGGTTGAACATTTTTTTACATTTTTATTCTCTCATTTCGATTTCTTTTTGTTAGATTTCATAAAAATATATATATTAAATGAGAAGTTTTCAATAAACAAAAGATTTTTATTCTTAGGTTAGGTTAGGTTGAACATTTTTTTACATTTTTATTCTCTCATTTCGATTTCTTTTTGTTAGATTTCATAAAAATATACATATTAAATGAGAAGTTTTCAATAAACAAAAGATTTTTATTCTTAGGTCAGGTTAGGTTGAACATTTTTTTACATTTTTATTCTCTCATTTCGATTTCTTTTTGTTAGATTTCATAAAAATATATATATTAAATGAGAAGTTTTCAATAAACAAAAGATTTTTATTCTTAGGTTAGGTTAGGTTGAACATTTTTTTACATTTTTATTCTCTCATTTCGATTTCTTTTTGTTAGATTTCATAAAAATATATATATTAAATTAGAAGTTTTCAATAAACAAAAGATTTTTATTCTTAGGTTAGGTTAGGTTGAACATTTTTTTACATTTTTATTCTCTCATTTCGATTTCTTTTTGTTAGATTTCATAAAAATATACATATTAAATGAGAAGTTTTCAATAAACAAAAGATTTTTATTCTTAGGTTAGGTTAGGTTGAACATTTTTTTACATTTTTATTCTCTCATTTCGATTTCTTTTTGTTAGATTTCATAAAAATATATATATTAAATGAGAAGTTTTCAATAAACAAAAGATTTTTATTCTTAGGTTAGGTTAGGTTGAACATTTTTTTACATTTTTATTCTCTCATTTCGATTTCTTTTTGTTAGATTTCATAAAAATATATATATTAAATGAGAAGTTTTCAATAAACAAAAGATTTTTATTCTTAGGTTAGGTTAGGTTGAACATTTTTTTGCATTTTTATTCTCTCATTTCGATTTCTTTTTGTTCGATTTCATTAAAATATATATATTAAATGAGCGCGAATTCCCGCGGGTTGTATACCATCTTGAAGGCCCCTCGGAGCCCGAACGATCGACACCAGTTTCAACTGAATCCGAGCAGGGAAAATTGAAAAAATCGGTTTTCGCCACTTACCGCCCGCACCTTCCCGCGCATTCCCGCGGGTTGTATACCACCTTGAAGGCCCCTCGAAACCCAAACGATCAACACCAGTTTTAACTGAATCCGAGCAGGGAAAACTGAAAAAATCGGTTTTCGCCACTTACCGCCCGCACCTTCCCGCGCATTCCCGCGGGTTGTATACCATCTTGAAGGCCCCTCGGAGCTTGAACGATCGACACCAGTTTCAACCGAATCCGAGCGGGGAAAACTGAAAAAATCGGTTTTCGCCACTTACCGCCCGCACCATCCCGCGCATTCTCGCGGGTTGTATACCACCTTGAAGGCCCCTCGGAGCCCGAATGATCGACACCAGTTTCAACCGAATCCGAGCGGGAAAAACTGAAAAAATCGGTTTTCGCCACTTACCGCCCGCACCTTCCCGCGCATTCCCGCGGGTTGTATACCACGACACCAGTTACAACCGATTCCGAGCGGGGAAAACTGAAAAGTTTTCAATAAACAAAAGATTTTTATTCTTAGGTTAGGTTAGGTTGAACATTTTTTTACATTTTTATTCTCTCATTTCGATTTCTTTTTGTTAGATTTCATAAAAATATACATATTAAATGAGAAGTTTTCAATAAACAAAAGATTTTTATTCTTAGGTTAGGTTAGGTTGAACATTTTTTTACATTTTTATTCTCTCATTTCGATTTCTTTTTGTTAGATTTCATAAAAATATACATATTAAATGAGAAGTTTTCGGTGAGAATGAGAAGAAAAATCGGTTTTCGCCACTTACCGCCCGCACCTTCCCGCGCATTCCCGCGGTTTGTATACCACCTTGAAGGCCCCTCGGAGCCTGAACGATCGACACCAGTTTCAACCGAATCCGAGCGGGGAAAACTGAAAAAATCGGTTTTCGCCACTTACCGCCAGCACCTTCCCGCGCATTCCCGCGGGTTGTATACCACGACACCAGTTACAACCGAATCCGAGCGGGGAAAACTGAAAAGTTTTCAATAAACAAAAGATTTTTATTCTTAGGTTAGGTTAGGTTGAACATTTTTTTACATTTTTATTCTCTCATTTCGATTTCTTTTTGTTAGATTTCATAAAAATATATATATTAAATGAGAAGTTTTCAATAAACAAAAGATTTTTATTCTTAGGTTAGGTTAGGTTGAACATTTTTTTACATTTTTATTCTCTCATTTCGATTTCTTTTTGTTAGATTTCATAAAAATATACATATTAAATGAGAAGTTTTCGGTGAGAATGAGAAGAAAAATCGGTTTTCGCCACTTACCGCCCGCACCTTCCCGCGCATTCCCGCGGTTTGTATACCACCTTGAAGGCCCCTCGGAGCCTGAACGATTGACACCAGTTTCAACCGAATCCGAGCGGGGAAAACTGAAAAAATCGGTTTTCGCCACTTACCGCCAGCACCTTCCCGCGCATTCCCGCGGGTTGTATACCACGACACCAGTTACAACCGAATCCGAGCGGGGAAAACTGAAAAGTTTTCAATAAACAAAAGATTTTTATTCTTAGGTTAGGTTAGGTTGAACATTTTTTTACATTTTTATTCTCTCATTTCGATTTCTTTTTGTTAGATTTCATAAAAATATATATATTAAATGAGAAGTTTTCAATAAACAAAAGATTTTTATTCTTAGGTTAGGTTAGGTTGAACATTTTTTTACATTTTTATTCTCTCATTTCGATTTCTTTTTGTTAGATTTCATAAAAATATACATATTAAATGAGAAGTTTTCGGTGAGAATGAGAAGAAAAATCGGTTTTCGCCACTTACCGCCCGCACCTTCCCGCGCATTCCCGCGGTTTGTATACCACCTTGAAGGCCCCTCGGAGCCTGAACGATTGACACCAGTTTCAACCGAATCCGAGCGGGGAAAACTGAAAAAATCGGTTTTCGCCACTTACCGCCAGCACCTTCCCGCGCATTCCCGCGGGTTGTATACCACGACACCAGTTACAACCGAATCCGAGCGGGGAAAACTGAAAAGTTTTCAATAAACAAAAGATTTTTATTCTTAGGTTAGGTTAGGTTGAACATTTTTTTACATTTTTATTCTCTCATTTCGATTTCTTTTTGTTAGATTTCATAAAAATATATATATTAAATGAGAAGTTTTCAATAAACAAAAGATTTTTATTCTTAGGTTAGGTTAGGTTGAACATTTTTTTACATTTTTATTCTCTCATTTCGATTTCTTTTTGTTAGATTTCATAAAAATATACATATTAAATGAGAAGTTTTCAATAAACAAAAGATTTTTATTCTTAGGTCAGGTTAGGTTGAACATTTTTTTACATTTTTATTCTCTCATTTCGATTTCTTTTTGTTAGATTTCATAAAAATATATATATTAAATGAGAAGTTTTCAATAAACAAAAGATTTTTATTCTTAGGTTAGGTTAGGTTGAACATTTTTTTACATTTTTATTCTCTCATTTCGATTTCTTTTTGTTAGATTTCATAAAAATATACATATTAAATGAGAAGTTTTCAATAAACAAAAGATTTTTATTCTTAGGTTAGGTTAGGTTGAACATTTTTTTACATTTTTATTCTCTCATTTCGATTTCTTTTTGTTAGATTTCATAAAAATATATATATTAAATGAGAAGTTTCCAATAAACAAAAGATTTTTATTCTTAGGTTAGGTTAGGTTGAACATTTTTTTACATTTTTATTCTCTCATTTCGATTTCTTTTTGTTAGATTTCATAAAAATATACATATTAAATGAGAAGTTTTCAATAAACAAAAGATTTTTATTCTTAGGTTAGGTTAGGTTGAACATTTTTTTACATTTTTATTCTCTCATTTCGATTTCTTTTTGTTCGATTTCATAAAAATATATATATTAAATGAGCGCGAATTCCCGCGGGTTGTATACCATCTTGAAGGCCCCTCGGAGCCCGAACGATCGACACCAGTTTCAACTGAATCCGAGCAGGGAAAATTGAAAAAATCGGTTTTCGCCACTTACCGCCCGCACCTTCCCGCGCATTCCCGCGGGTTGTATACCACCTTGAAGGCCCCTCGAAACCCAAACGATCAACACCAGTTTTAACTGAATCCGAGCAGGGAAAACTGAAAAAATCGGTTTTCGCCACTTACCGCCCGCACCTTCCCGCGCATTCCCGCGGGTTGTATACCATCTTGAAGGCCCCTCGGAGCTTGAACGATCGACACCAGTTTCAACCGAATCCGAGCAGGGAAAACTGAAAAAATCGGTTTTCGCCACTTACCGCCCGCACCATCCCGCGCATTCTCGCGGGTTGTATACCACCTTGAAGGCCCCTCGGAGCCCGAATGATCGACACCAGTTTCAACCGAATCCGAGCGGGAAAAACTGAAAAAAATCGGTTTTCGCCACTTACCGCCCGCACCTTCCCGCGCATTCCCGCGGGTTGTATACCACGACACCAGTTACAACCGATTCCGAGCGGGGAAAACTGAAAAGTTTTCAATAAACAAAAGATTTTTATTCTTAGGTTAGGTTAGGTTGAACATTTTTTTACATTTTTATTCTCTCATTTCGATTTCTTTTTGTTAGATTTCATAAAAATATACATATTAAATGAGAAGTTTTCAATAAACAAAAGATTTTTATTCTTAGGTTAGGTTAGGTTGAACATTTTTTTACATTTTTATTCTCTCATTTCGATTTCTTTTTGTTAGATTTCATAAAAATATACATATTAAATGAGAAGTTTTCAATAAACAAAAGATTTTTATTCTTAGGTTAGGTTAGGTTGAACATTTTTTTACATTTTTATTCTCTCGTTTCGATTTCTTTTTGTTAGATTTCATAAAAATATATATATTAAATGAGAAGTTTTTAATAAACAAAAGATTTTTATTCTTAGGTTAGGTTAGGTTGAACATTTTTTACATTTTTATTCTCTCATTTCGATTTATTTTTGTTAGATTTCATAAAAATATATATATTAAATGAGAAGTTTTCAATAAACAAAAGATTTTTATTCTTAGGTTAGGTTAGGTTGAACATTTTTTTACATTTTTATTCTCTCATTTCGATTTCTTTTTGTTAGATTTCATAAAAATATACATATTAAATGAGAAGTTTTCAATAAACAAAAGATTTTTATTCTTAGGTTAGGTTAGGTTGAACATTTTTTTACATTTTTATTCTCTCATTTCGATTTCTTTTTGTTAGATTTCATAAAAATATACATATTAAATGAGAAGTTTTCAATAAACAAAAGATTTTTATTCTTAGGTTAGGTTAGGTTGAACATTTTTTTACATTTTTATTCTCTCATTTCGATTTCTTTTTGTTAGATTTCATAAAAATATATATATTAAATTAGAAGTTTTAAATGAGAAGTTTTCAATAAACAAAAGATTTTTATTCTTAGGTTAGGTTAGGTTGAACATTTTTTTACATTTTTATTCTCTCATTTCGATTTCTTTTTGTTAGATTTCATAAAAATATATATATTAAATGAGAAGTTTTCAATAAACAAAAGATTTTTATTCTTAGGTTAGGTTAGGTTGAACATTTTTTTACATTTTTATTCTCTCATTTCGATTTCTTTTTGTTAGATTTCATAAAAATATACATATTAAATGAGAAGTTTTCAATAAACAAAAGATTTTTATTCTTAGGTTAGGTTAGGTTGAACATTTTTATACATTTTTATTCTCTCATTTCGATTTCTTTTTGATAGATTTCATAAAAATATATATATTAAATGAGAAGTTTTCAATAAACAAAAGATTTTTATTCTTAGGTTAGGTTAGGTTGAACATTTTTTTACATTTTTATTCTCTCATTTCGATTTCTTTTTGTTAGATTTCATAAAAATATATATATTAAATGAGAAGTTTTCAATAAACAAAAGATTTTTATTCTTAGGTTAGGTTAGGTTGAACATTTTTATACATTTTTATTCTCTCATTTCGATTTCTTTTTGTTAGATTTCATAAAAATATACATATTAAATGAGAAGTTTTCAATAAACAAAAGATTTTTATTCTTAGGTTAGGTTAGGTTGAACATTTTTTTACATTTTTATTCTCTCATTTCGATTTCTTTTTGTTAGATTTCATAAAAATATACATATTAAATGAGAAGTTTGCAATAAACAAAAGATTTTTATTCTTAAGTTAGGTTAGGTTGAACATTTTTTTACATTTTTATTCTCTCATTTCTATTTCTTTTTGTTAGATTTCATAAAAATATATATATTAAATGAGCGCGAATTCCCGCGGGTTGTATACCATCTTGAAGGCCCCTCGGAGCCCGAACGATCGACACCAGTTTCAACTGAATCCGAGCAGGGAAAATTGAAAAAATCGGTTTTCGCCACTTACCGCCCGCACCTTCCCGCGCATTCCCGCGGCTTGTATACCACCTTGAAGGCCCCTCGGAGCCCGAACGATCAACACCAGTTTTAACTGAATCCGAGCAGGGAAAACTGAAAAAATCGGTTTTCGCCACTTACCGCCCGCACCTTCCCGCGCATTCCCGCGGGTTGTATAATATCTTGAAGGCCCCTCGGAGCCCGAACGATCGACACCAGTTTCAACTGAATCCGAGCAGGGAAAATTTAAAAAATCGGTTTTCGCCACTTACCGCCCGCACCTTCCCGCGCATTCCCGCGGCTTGTATACCACCTTGAAGGCCCCTGGGAGCCCGAACGATCAACACCAGTTTTAACTGAATCCGAGCAGGGAAAACTGAAAAAATCGGTTTTCGCCACTTACCGCCCGCACCTTCCCGCGCATTCCCGCGAGTTGTATACCACCTTGAAGGCCTCTCGGAGCTCGAACGATCGACACCAGTTTCAACCGAATCCGAGCAGGGAAAACTGAAAAAATCGGTTTTCGCCACTTACCGCCCGCACCTTCCCGCGCATTCTCGCGGGTTGTATACCACCTTGAAGGCCCCTCGAAGCCTGAACGATCGACACCAGTTTCAACAGAATCCGAGCGGGGAAAATTGAAAAAATCGGTTTTCGCCACTTACCGCCCGCACCTTTCCGCGCATTCCCGCGGGTTGTATACCACCTTGAAGGCCCCTCGGAGCCCGAACGATCAACACCAGTTTCAACTGAATCCGAGCAGGGAAAACTGAAAAAATCGGTTTTCGCCACTTACCGCCTGCACCTTCCCGCGCATTCCCGCGGGTTGTATACCACCTTGAATGCCCCTCGGCGCTTGAACGATCGACACCAGTTTCAACTGAATCCGAGCGGGGAAAACTGAAAAAATCGGTTTTCGCCACTTACCGCCCGCACCTTCCCGCGCATTCCCGCGGTTTGTATACCACCTTGAAGGCCCCTCGGAGCCTGAACGATCGACACCAGTTTCAACCGAATCCGAGCGGGGAAAACTGAAAAAATCGGTTTTCGCCACTTACCGCCCGCACCTTCCCGCGCATTCCCGCGGGTTGTATACCACGACACCAGTTACAACCGAATCCGAGCGGGGAAAACTGAAAAGTTTTCAATAAACAAAAGATTTTTATTCTTAGGTTAGGTTAGGTTGAACATTTTTTTACATTTTTATTCTCTCATTTCGATTTCTTTTTGTTAGATTTCATAAAAATATATATATTAAATGAGAAGTTTTCAATAAACAAAAGATTTTTATTCTTAGGTTAGGTTAGGTTGAACATTTTTTTACATTTTTATTCTCTCATTTCGATTTCTTTTTGTTAGATTTCATAAAAATATATATATTAAATGAGAAGTTTTCAATAAACAAAAGATTTTTATTCTTAGGTTAGGTTAGGTTGAACATTTTTTTACATTTGTATTCTCTCATTTCGATTTCTTTTTGTTAGATTTCATAAAAATATACATATTGAATGAGAAGTTTTCAATAAACAAAAGATTTTTATTCTTAGGTTAGGTTAGGTTGAACATTTTTTTACATTTTTATTCTCTCATTTCGATTTCTTTTTGTTAGATTTCATAAAAATATACATATTAAATGAGAAGTTTTCAATAAACAAAAGATTTTTATTCTTAGGTTAGGTTAGGTTGAACATTATTTTACATTTTTATTCTCTCATTTCGATTTCTTTTTGTTAGATTTCATAAAAATATATATATTAAATGAGAAGTTTTCAATAAACAAAAGATTTTTATTCTTAGGTTAGGTTAGGTTGAACATTTTTTTACATTTTTATTCTCTCATTTCGATTTCTTTTTGTTAGATTTCATAAAAATATATATATTAAATGAGAAGTTTTCAATAAACAAAAGATTTTTATTCTTAGGTTAGGTTAGGTTGAACATTTTTTTACATTTTTATTCTCTCATTTCGATTTCTTTTTGTTAGATTTCATAAAAATATACATATTAAATGAGAAGTTTTCAATAAACAAAAGATTTTTATTCTTAGGTTAGGTTAGGTTGAACATTTTTATACATTTTTATTCTCTCATTTCGATTTCTTTTTGTTAGATTTCATAAAAATATATATATTAAATGAGAAGTTTTCAATAAACAAAAGATTTTTATTCTTAGGTTAGGTTAGGTTGAACATTTTTTTACATTTTTATTCTCTCATTTCGATTTCTTTTTGTTAGATTTCATAAAAATATATATATTAAATGAGAAGTTTTCAATAAACAAAAGATTTTTATTCTTAGGTTAGGTTAGGTTGAACATTTTTTTACATTTTTATTCTCTCATTTCGATTTCTTTTTGTTAGATTTCATAAAAATATACATATTAAATGAGAAGTTTTCAATAAACAAAAGATTTTTATTCTTAGGTTAGGTTAGGTTGAACATTTTTTTACATTTTTATTCTCTCATTTCGATTTCTTTTTGTTAGATTTCATAAAAATATATATATTAAATGAGAAGTTTTCAATAAACAAAAGATTTTTATTCTTAGGTTAGGTTAGGTTGAACATTTTTTTACATTTTTATTCTCTCATTTCGATTTCTTTTTGTTAGATTTCATAAAAATATACATATTAAATGAGAAGTTTGCAATAAACAAAAGATTTTTATTCTTAAGTTAGGTTAGGTTGAACATTTTTTTACATTTTTATTCTCTCATTTCTATTTCTTTTTGTTAGATTTCATAAAAATATATATATTAAATGAGCGCGAATTCCCGCGGGTTGTATACCATCTTGAAGGCCCCTCGGAGCCCGAACGATCGACACCAGTTTCAACTGAATCCGAGCAGGGAAAATTGAAAAAATCGGTTTTCGCCACTTACCGCCCGCACCTTCCCGCGCATTCCCGCGGCTTGTATACCACCTTGAAGGCCCCTCGGAGCCCGAACGATCAACACCAGTTTTAACTGAATCCGAGCAGGGAAAACTGAAAAAATCGGTTTTCGCCACTTACCGCCCGCACCTTCCCGCGCATTCCCGCGGGTTGTATACCATCTTGAAGGCCCCTCGGAGCCCGAACGATCGACACCAGTTTCAACCGAATCCGAGCGGGGAAAATTGAAAAAATCGGTTTTCGCCACTTACCGCCCGCACCTTTCCGCGCATTCCCGCGGGTTGTATACCACCTTGAAGGCCCCTCGGAGCCCGAACGATCAACACCAGTTTCAACTGAATCCGAGCAGGGAAAACTGAAAAAATCGGTTTTCGCCACTTACCGCCCGCACCTTCCCGCGCATTCCCGCGGTTTGTATACCACCTTGAAGGCCCCTCGGAGCCTGAACGATCGACACCAGTTTCAACCGAATCCGAGCGGGGAAAACTGAAAAAATCGGTTTTCGCCACTTACCGCCCGCACCTTCCCGCGCATTCCCGCGGGTTGTATATCACGACACCAGTTACAACCGAATCCGAGCGGGGAAAACTGAAAAGTTTTCAATAAACAAAAGATTTTTATTCTTAGGTTAGGTTAGGTTGAACATTTTTTTACATTTTTATTCTCTCATTTCGATTTCTTTTTGTTAGATTTCATAAAAATATACATATTAAATGAGAAGTTTTCAATAAACAAAAGATTTTTATTCTTAGGTTAGGTTAGGTTGAACATTTTTTTACATTTTTATTCTCTCGTTTCGATTTCTTTTTGTTAGATTTCATAAAAATATATATATTAAATGAGAAGTTTTTAATAAACAAAAGATTTTTATTCTTAGGTTAGGTTAGGTTGAACATTTTTTACATTTTTATTCTCTCATTTCGATTTATTTTTGTTAGATTTCATAAAAATATATATATTAAATGAGCGCGAATTCCCGCGGGTTGTATACCACCTTGAAGGCCCCTCGGAGCCCGAACCATCGACACCAGTTTCAACCGAATCCGAGCGGGGAAAATTGAAAAAATCGGTTTTCGCCACTTACCGCCCGCACCTTTCCGCGCATTCCCGCGGGTTGTATACCACCTTGAAGGCCCCTCGGAGCCCGAACGATCAACACCAGTTTCAACTGAATCCGAGCAGGGAAAACTGAAAAAATCGGTTTTCGCCACTTACCGCCCGCACCTTCCCGCGCATTCCCGCGGTTTGTATACCACCTTGAAGGCCCCTCGGAGCTTGAACGATCGACACCAGTTTCAACTGAATCCGAGCGGGGAAAACTGAAAAAATCGGTTTTCGCCACTTACCGCCCGCACCTTCCCGCGCATTCCCGCGGTTTGTATACCACCTTGAAGGCCCCTCGGAGCCTGAACGATCGACACCAGTTTCAACCGAATCCGAGCGGGGAAAACTGAAAAAATCGGTTTTCGCCACTTACCGCCCGCACCTTCCCGCGCATTCCCGCGGGTTGTATACCACGACACCAGTTACAACCGAATCCGAGCGGGGAAAACTGAAAAGTTTTCAATAAACAAAAGATTTTTATTCTTAGGTTAGGTTAGGTTGAACATTTTTTTACATTTTTATTCTCTCATTTCGATTTCTTTTTGTTAGATTTCATAAAAATATACATATTAAATGAGAAGTTTTCAATAAACAAAAGATTTTTATTCTTAGGTTAGGTTAGGTTGAACATTTTTTTACATTTTTATTCTCTCGTTTCGATTTCTTTTTGTTAGATTTCATAAAAATATATATATTAAATGAGAAGTTTTTAATAAACAAAAGATTTTTATTCTTAGGTTAGGTTAGGTTGAACATTTTTTACATTTTTATTCTCTCATTTCGATTTATTTTTGTTAGATTTCATAAAAATATATATATTAAATGAGCGCGAATTCCCGCGGGTTGTATACCACCTTGAAGGCCCCTCGGAGCCCGAACCATCGACACCAGTTTCAACTGAATCAGAGCGGGGAAAACTGAAAAAATCGGTTTTCGCCACATACCGCCCGCACCTTCCCGCGCATTCCCGCGGGTTGTATACCACCTTGAAGGCCCCTCGGAGTCCGAACGATCGACACCAGTTTCAACTGATTCCGAGCGGGGAAAACTGAAAAAATCGGTTTTCGCCACTTACCACCCGCACCTTCCCGCGCATTCCCGCGAGTTGTATACCACCTTGAAGGCCTCTCGGAGCCCGAACGATCGACACCAGTTTTAACCGAATCCGAGCGGGGAAAACTGAAAAAATCGGTTTTCGCCACTTACCGCCCGCACCTTCCCGCGCATTCTCGCGGGTTGTATACCACCTTGAAGGCCCCTCGGAGCCTGAACGATCGACACCAGTTTCAACCGAATCCGAGCGGGGAAAATTGAAAAAATCGGTTTTCGCCACTTACCGCCCGCACCTTTCCGCGCATTCCCGCGGGTTGTATACCACCTTGAAGGCCCCTCGGAGCCCGAACGATCAACACCAGTTTCAACTGAATCCGAGCAGGGAAAACTGAAAAAATCGGTTTTCGCCACTTACCGCCCGCACCTTCCCGCGCATTCCCGCGGTTTGTATACCACCTTGAAGGCCCCTCGGAGCCTGAACGATCGACACCAGTTTCAACCGAATCCGAGCGGGGAAAACTGAAAAAATCGGTTTTCGCCACTTACCGCCCGCACCTTCCCGCGCATTCCCGCGGGTTGTATACCACGACACCAGTTACAACCGAATCCGAGCGGGGAAAACTGAAAAGTTTTCAATAAACAAAAGATTTTTATTCTTAGGTTAGGTTAGGTTGAACATTTTTTTACATTTTTATTCTCTCATTTCGATTTCTTTTTGTTAGATTTCATAAAAATATACATATTAAATGAGAAGTTTTCAATAAACAAAAGATTTTTATTCTTAGGTTAGGTTAGGTTGAACATTTTTTACATTTTTATTCTCTCATTTCGATTTATTTTTGTTAGATTTCATAAAAATATATATATTAAATGAGCGCGAATTCCCGCGGGTTGTATACCACCTTGAAGGCCCCTCGGAGCCCGAACGATCGACACCAGTTTCAACTGAATCAGAGCGGGGAAAACTGAAAAAATCGGTTTTCGCCACATACCGCCCGCACCTTCCCGCGCATTCCCGCGGGTTGTATACCACCTTGAAGGCCCCTCGGAGTCCGAACGATCGACACCAGTTTCAACTGATTCCGAGCGGGGAAAACTGAAAAAATCGGTTTTCGCCACTTACCACCCGCACCTTCCCGCGCATTCCCGCGAGTTGTATACCACCTTGAAGGCCTCTCGGAGCCCGAACGATCGACACCAGTTTTAACCGAATCCGAGCGGGGAAAACTGAAAAAATCGGTTTTCGCCACTTACCGCCCGCACCTTCCCGCGCATTCTCGCGGGTTGTATACCACCTTGAAGGCCCCTCGGAGCCTGAACGATCGACACCAGTTTCAACCGAATCCGAGCGGGGAAAATTGAAAAAATCGGTTTTCGCCACTTACCGCCCGCACCTTTCCGCGCATTCCCGCGGGTTGTATACCACCTTGAAGGCCTCTCGGAGCCCGAACGATCAACACCAGTTTCAACTGAATCCGAGCAGGGAAAACTGAAAAAATCGGTTTTCGCCACTTACCGCCCGCACCTTCCCGCGCATTCCCGCGGTTTGTATACCACCTTGAAGGTCCCTCGGAGCCTGAACGATCGACACCAGTTTCAACCGAATCCGAGCGGGGAAAACTGAAAAAATCGGTTTTCGCCACTTACCGCCCGCACCTTCCCGCGCATTCTCGCGGGTTGTATACCACCTTGAAGGGCCCTCGGAGCCTGAACGATCGACACCAGTTTTAACCGAATCCGAGCGGGGAAAATTGAAAAAATCGGTTTTCGCCACTTACCGCCCGCACCTTTCCGCGCATTCCCGCGGGTTGTATACCACCTTGAAGGCCCCTCGGAGCCCGAACGATCAACACCAGTTTCAACTGAATCCGAGCAGGGAAAACTGAAAAAATCGGTTTTCGCCACTTACCGCCTGCACCTTCCCGCGCATTCCCGCGGGTTGTATACCACTTTGAAGGCCCCTCGGAGCTTGAACGATCGACACCAGTTTCAACTGAATCCGAGCGGGGAAAACTGAAAAAATCGGTTTTCGCCACTTACCGCCCGCACCTTCCCGCGCATTCCCGCGGTTTGTATACCACCTTGAAGGCCCCTCGGAGCCTGAACGATCGACACCAGTTTCAACCGAATCCGAGCGGGGAAAACTGAAAAAATCGGTTTTCGCCACTTACCGCCCGCACCTTCCCGCGCATTCCCGCGGGTTGTATACCACGACACCAGTTACAACCGAATCCGAGCGGGGAAAACTGAAAAGTTTTCAATAAACAAAAGATTTTTATTCTTAGGTTAGGTTAGGTTGAACATTTTTTTACATTTTTATTCTCTCATTTCGATTTCTTTTTGTTAGATTTCATAAAAATATACATATTAAATGAGAAGTTTTCAATAAACAAAAGATTTTTATTCTTAGGTTAGGTTAGGTTGAACATTTTTTTACATTTTTATTCTCTCGTTTCGATTTCTTTTTGTTAGATTTCATAAAAATATATATATTAAATGAGAAGTTTTTAATAAACAAAAGATTTTTATTCTTAGGTTAGGTTAGGTTGAACATTTTTTACATTTTTATTCTCTCATTTCGATTTCTTTTTGTTAGATTTCATAAAAATATACATATTAAATGAGAAGTTTTCAATAAACAAAAGATTTTTATTCTTAGGTTAGGTTAGGTTGAACATTATTTTACTTAACTTACTTACTTAACTTACTTAACATTATTCTCTCATTTCGATTTCATTTTGTTAGATTTCATAAAAATATATATATTAAATGAGAAGTTTTCAATAAACAAAAGATTTTTATTCTTAGGTTAGGTTAGGTTGAACATTTTTTTACATTTTTATTCTCTCATTTCGATTTCTTTTTGTTAGATTTCATAAAAATATACATATTAAATGAGAAGTTTTCAATAAACAAAAGATTTTTATTCTTAGGTTAGGTTAGGTTGAACATTTTTTTACATTTTTATTCTCTCATTTCGATTTCTTTTTGTTAGATTTCATAAAAATATATATATTAAATGAGAAGTTTTCAATAAACAAAAGATTTTTATTCTTAGGTTAGGTTAGGTTGAACATTTTTTTACATTTTTATTCTCTCATTTCGATTTCTTTTTGTTAGATTTCATAAAAATATACATATTAAATGAGAAGTTTTCAATAAACAAAAGATTTTTATTCTTAGGTTAGGTTAGTTTGAACATTTTTTTACATTTTTATTCTCTCATTTCGATTTCTTTTTGTTAGATTTCATAAAAATATATATATTAAATGAGAAGTTTTCAATAAACAAAAGATTTTTATTCTTAGGTTAGGTTAGGTTGAACATTTTTTTACATTTTTATTCTCTCATTTCGATTTCTTTTTGTTAGATTTCATAAAAATATACATATTAAATGAGAAGTTTTCAATAAACAAAAGATTTTTATTCTTAGGTTAGGTTAGGTTGAACATTTTTTTACATTTTTATTCTCTCATTTCGATTTCTTTTTGTTAGATTTCATAAAAATATATATATTAAATGAGAAGTTTTCAATAAACAAAAGATTTTTATTCTTAGGTTAAGTTAGGTTGAACATTTTTTTACATTTTTATTCTCTCATTTCGATTTCTTTTTGTTAGATTTCATAAAAATATACATATTAAATGAGAAGTTTTCAATAAACAAAAGATTTTTATTCTTAGGTTAGGTTAGGTTGAACATTTTTTTACATTTTTATTCTCTCATTTCGATTTCTTTTTGTTAGATTTCATAAAAATATATATATTAAATGAGAAGTTTTCAATAAACAAAAGATTTTTATTCTTAGGTTAGGTTAGGTTGAACATTTTTTTACATTTTTATTCTCTCATTTCGATTTCTTTTTGTTAGATTTCATAAAAATATACATATTAAATGAGAAGTTTTCAATAAACAAAAGATTTTTATTCTTAGGTTAGGTTAGGTTGAACATTTTTTTACATTTTTATTCTCTCATTTCGATTTCTTTTTGTTAGATTTCATAAAAATATATATATTAAATGAGAAGTTTTCAATAAACAAAAGATTTTTATTCTTAGGTTAGGTTAGGTTGAACATTTTTTTACATTTTTATTCTCTCATTTCGATTTCTTTTTGTTAGATTTCATAAAAATATACATATTAAATGAGAAGTTTTCAATAAACAAAAGATTTTTATTCTTAGGTTAGGTTAGTTTGAACATTTTTTTACATTTTTATTCTCTCATTTCGATTTCTTTTTGTTAGATTTCATAAAAATATATATATTAAATGAGAAGTTTTCAATAAACAAAAGATTTTTATTCTTAGGTTAGGTTAGGTTGAACATTTTTTTACATTTTTATTCTCTCATTTCGATTTCTTTTTGTTAGATTTCATAAAAATATACATATTAAATGAGAAGTTTTCAATAAACAAAAGATTTTTATTCTTAGGTTAGGTTAGGTTGAACATTTTTTTACATTTTTATTCTCTCATTTCGATTTCTTTTTGTTAGATTTCATAAAAATATATATATTAAATGAGAAGTTTTCAATAAACAAAAGATTTTTATTCTTAGGTTAAGTTAGGTTGAACATTTTTTTACATTTTTATTCTCTCATTTCGATTTCTTTTTGTTAGATTTCATAAAAATATACATATTAAATGAGAAGTTTTCAATAAACAAAAGATTTTTATTCTTAGGTTAGGTTAGGTTGAACATTTTTTTACATTTTTATTCTCTCATTTCGATTTCTTTTTGTTAGATTTCATAAAAATATATATATTAAATGAGAAGTTTTCAATAAACAAAAGATTTTTATTCTTAGGTTAGGTTAGGTTGAACATTTTTTTACATTTTTATTCTCTCATTTCGATTTCTTTTTGTTAGATTTCATAAAAATATACATATTAAATGAGAAGTTTTCAATAAACAAAAGATTTTTATTCTTAGGTTAGGTTAGGTTGAACATTTTTTTACATTTTTATTCTCTCATTTCGATTTCTTTTTGTTAGATTTCATAAAAATATATATATTAAATGAGAAGTTTCCAATAAACAAAAGATTTTTATTCTTAGGTTAGGTTAGGTTGAACATTTTTTTACATTTTTATTCTCTCATTTCGATTTCTTTTTGTTAGATTTCATAAAAATATACATATTAAATGAGAAGTTTTCAATAAACAAAAGATTTTTATTCTTAGGTTAGGTTAGGTTGAACATTTTTTTACATTTTTATTCTCTCGTTTCGATTTCTTTTTGTTAGATTTCATAAAAATATATATATTAAATGAGAAGTTTTTAATAAACAAAAGATTTTTATTCTTAGGTTAGGTTAGGTTGAACATTTTTTACATTTTTATTCTCTCATTTCGATTTATTTTTGTTAGATTTCATAAAAATATATATATTAAATGAGCGCGAATTCCCGCGGGTTGTATACCACCTTGAAGGCCCCTCGGAGCCCGAACGATCGACACCAGTTTCAACTGAATCAGAGCGGGGAAAACTGAAAAAATCGGTTTTCGCCACATACCGCCCGCACCTTCCCGCGCATTCCCGCGGGTTGTATACCACCTTGAAGGCCCCTCGGAGTCCGAACGATCGACACCAGTTTCAACTGATTCCGAGCGGGGAAAACTGAAAAAATCGGTTTTCGCCACTTACCACCCGCACCTTCCCGCGCATTCCCGCGAGTTGTATACCACCTTGAAGGCCTCTCGGAGCCCGAACGATCGACACCAGTTTTAACCGAATCCGAGCGGGGAAAACTGAAAAAATCGGTTTTCGCCACTTACCGCCCGCACCTTCCCGCGCATTCTCGCGGGTTGTATACCACCTTGAAGGCCCCTCGGAGCCTGAACGATCGACACCAGTTTCAACCGAATCCGAGCGGGGAAAATTGAAAAAATCGGTTTTCGCCACTTACCGCCCGCACCTTTCCGCGCATTCCCGCGGGTTGTATACCACCTTGAAGGCCCCTCGGAGCCCGAACGATCAACACCAGTTTCAACTGAATCCGAGCAGGGAAAACTGAAAAAATCGGTTTTCGCCACTTACCGCCCGCACCTTCCCGCGCATTCCCGCGGTTTGTATACCACCTTGAAGGCCCCTCGGAGCCTGAACGATCGACACCAGTTTTAACCGAATCCGAGCGGGGAAAACTGAAAAAATCGGTTTTCGCCACTTACCGCCCGCACCTTCCCGCGCATTCCCGCGGGTTGTATACCACGACACCAGTTACAACCGAATCCGAGCGGGGAAAACTGAAAAGTTTTCAATAAACAAAAGATTTTTATTCTTAGGTTAGGTTAGGTTGAACATTTTTTTACATTTTTATTCTCTCATTTCGATTTCTTTTTGTTAGATTTCATAAAAATATACATATTAAATGAGAAGTTTTCAATAAACAAAAGATTTTTATTCTTAGGTTAGGTTAGGTTGAACATTTTTTACATTTTTATTCTCTCATTTCGATTTATTTTTGTTAGATTTCATAAAAATATATATATTAAATGAGCGCGAATTCCCGCGGGTTGTATACCACCTTGAAGGCCCCTCGGAGCCCGAACGATCGACACCAGTTTCAACTGAATCAGAGCGGGGAAAACTGAAAAAATCGGTTTTCGCCACATACCGCCCGCACCTTCCCGCGCATTCCCGCGGGTTGTATACCACCTTGAAGGCCCCTCGGAGTCCGAACGATCGACACCAGTTTCAACTGATTCCGAGCGGGGAAAACTGAAAAAATCGGTTTTCGCCACTTACCACCCGCACCTTCCCGCGCATTCCCGCGAGTTGTATACCACCTTGAAGGCCTCTCGGAGCCCGAACGATCGACACCAGTTTCAACCGAATCCGAGCGGGGAAAACTGAAAAAATCGGTTTTCGCCACTTACCGCCCGCACCTTCCCGCGCATTCTCGCGGGTTGTATACCACCTTGAAGGCCCCTCGGAGCCTGAACGATCGACACCAGTTTCAACCGAATCCGAGCGGGGAAAATTGAAAAAATCGGTTTTCGCCACTTACCGCCCGCACCTTTCCGCGCATTCCCGCGGGTTGTATACCACCTTGAAGGCCCCTCGGAGCCCGAACGATCAACACCAGTTTCAACTGAATCCGAGCAGGGAAAACTGAAAAAATCGGTTTTCGCCACTTACCGCCCGCACCTTCCCGCGCATTCCCGCGGTTTGTATACCACCTTGAAGGTCCCTCGGAGCCTGAACGATCGACACCAGTTTCAACCGAATCCGAGCGGGGAAAACTGAAAAAATCGGTTTTCGCCACATACCGCCCGCACCTTCCCGCGCATTCCCGCGGGTTGTATAACACCTTGAAGGCCCCTCGGAGTCCGAACGATCGACACCAGTTTCAACTGATTCCGAGCGGGGAAAACTGAAAAAATCGGTTTTCGCCACTTACCACCCGCACCTTCCCGCGCATTCCCGCGAGTTGTATACCACCTTGAAGGCCTCTCGGAGCCCGAACGATCGACACCAGTTTCAACCGAATCCGAGCGGGGAAAACTGAAAAAATCGGTTTTCGCCACTTACCGCCCGCACCTTCCCGCGCATTCTCGCGGGTTGTATACCACCTTGAAGGCCCCTCGGAGCCTGAACGATCGACACCAGTTTCAACCGAATCCGAGCGGGGAAAATTGAAAAAATCGGTTTTCGCCACTTACCGCCCGCACCTTTCCGCGCATTCCCGCGGGTTGTATACCACCTTGAAGGCCCCTCGGAGCCCGAACGATCAACACCAGTTTCAACTGAATCCGAGCAGGGAAAACTGAAAAAATCGGTTTTCGCCACTTACCGCCTGCACCTTCCCGCGCATTCCCGCGGGTTGTATACCACCTTGAAGGCCCCTCGGAGCTTGAACGATCGACACCAGTTTCAACTGAATCCGAGCGGGGAAAACTGAAAAAATCGGTTTTCGCCACTTACCGCCCGCACCTTCCCGCGCATTCCCGCGGTTTGTATACCACCTTGAAGGCCCCTCGGAGCCTGAACGATCGACACCAGTTTCAACCGAATCCGAGCGGGGAAAACTGAAAAAATCGGTTTTCGCCACTTACCGCCCGCACCTTCCCGCGCATTCCCGCGGGTTGTATACCACGACACCAGTTACAACCGAATCCGAGCGGGGAAAACTGAAAAGTTTTCAATAAACAAAAGATTTTTATTCTTAGGTTAGGTTAGGTTGAACATTTTTTTACATTTTTATTCTCTCATTTCGATTTCTTTTTGTTAGATTTCATAAAAATATACATATTAAATGAGAAGTTTTCAATAAACAAAAGATTTTTATTCTTAGGTTAGGTTAGGTTGAACATTTTTTTACATTTTTATTCTCTCGTTTCGATTTCTTTTTGTTAGATTTCATAAAAATATATATATTAAATGAGAAGTTTTTAATAAACAAAAGATTTTTATTCTTAGGTTAGGTTAGGTTGAACATTTTTTACATTTTTATTCTCTCATTTCGATTTCTTTTTGTTAGATTTCATAAAAATATACATATTAAATGAGAAGTTTTCAATAAACAAAAGATTTTTATTCTTAGGTTAGGTTAGGTTGAACATTATTTTACTTAACTTACTTACTTAACTTACTTAACATTATTCTCTCATTTCGATTTCATTTTGTTAGATTTCATAAAAATATATATATTAAATGAGAAGTTTTCAATAAACAAAAGATTTTTATTCTTAGGTTAGGTTAGGTTGAACATTTTTTTACATTTTTATTCTCTCATTTCGATTTCTTTTTGTTAGATTTCATAAAAATATACATATTAAATGAGAAGTTTTCAATAAACAAAAGATTTTTATTCTTAGGTTAGGTTAGGTTGAACATTTTTTTACATTTTTATTCTCTCATTTCGATTTCTTTTTGTTAGATTTCATAAAAATATATATATTAAATGAGAAGTTTTCAATAAACAAAAGATTTTTATTCTTAGGTTAGGTTAGGTTGAACATTTTTTTACATTTTTATTCTCTCATTTCGATTTCTTTTTGTTAGATTTCATAAAAATATACATATTAAATGAGAAGTTTTCAATAAACAAAAGATTTTTATTCTTAGGTTAGGTTAGTTTGAACATTTTTTTACATTTTTATTCTCTCATTTCGATTTCTTTTTGTTAGATTTCATAAAAATATATATATTAAATGAGAAGTTTTCAATAAACAAAAGATTTTTATTCTTAGGTTAGGTTAGGTTGAACATTTTTTTACATTTTTATTCTCTCATTTCGATTTCTTTTTGTTAGATTTCATAAAAATATACATATTAAATGAGAAGTTTTCAATAAACAAAAGATTTTTATTCTTAGGTTAGGTTAGGTTGAACATTTTTTTACATTTTTATTCTCTCATTTCGATTTATTTTTGTTAGATTTCATAAAAATATATATATTAAATGAGCGCGAATTCCCGCGGGTTGTATACCATCTTGAAGGCCCCTCGGAGCCCGAACGATCGACACCAGTTTCAACTGAATCCGAGCAGGGAAAATTGAAAAAATCGGTTTTCGCCACTTACCGCCCGCACCTTCCCGCGCATTCCCGCGGCTTGTATACCACCTTGAAGGCCCCTCGGAGCCCGAACGATCAACACCAGTTTTAACTGAATCCGAGCAGGGAAAACTGAAAAAATCGGTTTTCGCCACTTACCGCCCGCACCTTCCCGCGCATTCCCGCGGGTTGTATACCATCTTGAAGGCCCCTCGGAGCCCGAACGATCGACACCAGTTTCAACCGAATCCGAGCGGGGAAAATTGAAAAAATCGGTTTTCGCCACTTACCGCCCGCACCTTTCCGCGCATTCCCGCGGGTTGTATACCACCTTGAAGGCCCCTCGGAGCCCGAACGATCAACACCAGTTTCAACTGAATCCGAGCAGGGAAAACTGAAAAAATCGGTTTTCGCCACTTACCGCCCGCACCTTCCCGCGCATTCCCGCGGTTTGTATACCACCTTGAAGGCCCCTCGGAGCCTGAACGATCGACACCAGTTTCAACCGAATCCGAGCGGGGAAAACTGAAAAAATCGGTTTTCGCCACTTACCGCCCGCACCTTCCCGCGCATTCCCGCGGGTTGTATATCACGACACCAGTTACAACCGAATCCGAGCGGGGAAAACTGAAAAGTTTTCAATAAACAAAAGATTTTTATTCTTAGGTTAGGTTAGGTTGAACATTTTTTTACATTTTTATTCTCTCATTTCGATTTCTTTTTGTTAGATTTCATAAAAATATACATATTAAATGAGAAGTTTTCAATAAACAAAAGATTTTTATTCTTAGGTTAGGTTAGGTTGAACATTTTTTTACATTTTTATTCTCTCGTTTCGATTTCTTTTTGTTAGATTTCATAAAAATATATATATTAAATGAGAAGTTTTTAATAAACAAAAGATTTTTATTCTTAGGTTAGGTTAGGTTGAACATTTTTTACATTTTTATTCTCTCATTTCGATTTATTTTTGTTAGATTTCATAAAAATATATATATTAAATGAGCGCGAATTCCCGCGGGTTGTATACCACCTTGAAGGCCCCTCGGAGCCCGAACCATCGACACCAGTTTCAACCGAATCCGAGCGGGGAAAATTGAAAAAATCGGTTTTCGCCACTTACCGCCCGCACCTTTCCGCGCATTCCCGCGGGTTGTATACCACCTTGAAGGCCCCTCGGAGCCCGAACGATCAACACCAGTTTCAACTGAATCCGAGCAGGGAAAACTGAAAAAATCGGTTTTCGCCACTTACCGCCCGCACCTTCCCGCGCATTCCCGCGGTTTGTATACCACCTTGAAGGCCCCTCGGAGCTTGAACGATCGACACCAGTTTCAACTGAATCCGAGCGGGGAAAACTGAAAAAATCGGTTTTCGCCACTTACCGCCCGCACCTTCCCGCGCATTCCCGCGGTTTGTATACCACCTTGAAGGCCCCTCGGAGCCTGAACGATCGACACCAGTTTCAACCGAATCCGAGCGGGGAAAACTGAAAAAATCGGTTTTCGCCACTTACCGCCCGCACCTTCCCGCGCATTCCCGCGGGTTGTATACCACGACACCAGTTACAACCGAATCCGAGCGGGGAAAACTGAAAAGTTTTCAATAAACAAAAGATTTTTATTCTTAGGTTAGGTTAGGTTGAACATTTTTTTACATTTTTATTCTCTCATTTCGATTTCTTTTTGTTAGATTTCATAAAAATATACATATTAAATGAGAAGTTTTCAATAAACAAAAGATTTTTATTCTTAGGTTAGGTTAGGTTGAACATTTTTTTACATTTTTATTCTCTCGTTTCGATTTCTTTTTGTTAGATTTCATAAAAATATATATATTAAATGAGAAGTTTTTAATAAACAAAAGATTTTTATTCTTAGGTTAGGTTAGGTTGAACATTTTTTACATTTTTATTCTCTCATTTCGATTTATTTTTGTTAGATTTCATAAAAATATATATATTAAATGAGCGCGAATTCCCGCGGGTTGTATACCACCTTGAAGGCCCCTCGGAGCCCGAACCATCGACACCAGTTTCAACTGAATCAGAGCGGGGAAAACTGAAAAAATCGGTTTTCGCCACATACCGCCCGCACCTTCCC
Organism: Heliconius melpomene rosina; assembly: GCF_056956725.1. Classification (NCBI taxonomy): domain Eukaryota; kingdom Metazoa; phylum Arthropoda; class Insecta; order Lepidoptera; family Nymphalidae; genus Heliconius; species Heliconius melpomene. The sequence continues at coordinate 10,459,518 of NC_140396.1, forward strand.
GCGCATTCCCGCGGGTTGTATACCACCTTGAAGGCCCCTCGGAGTCCGAACGATCGACACCAGTTTCAACTGATTCCGAGCGGGGAAAACTGAAAAAATCGGTTTTCGCCACTTACCACCCGCACCTTCCCGCGCATTCCCGCGAGTTGTATACCACCTTGAAGGCCTCTCGGAGCCCGAACGATCGACACCAGTTTTAACCGAATCCGAGCGGGGAAAACTGAAAAAATCGGTTTTCGCCACTTACCGCCCGCACCTTCCCGCGCATTCTCGCGGGTTGTATACCACCTTGAAGGCCCCTCGGAGCCTGAACGATCGACACCAGTTTCAACCGAATCCGAGCGGGGAAAATTGAAAAAATCGGTTTTCGCCACTTACCGCCCGCACCTTTCCGCGCATTCCCGCGGGTTGTATACCACCTTGAAGGCCCCTCGGAGCCCGAACGATCAACACCAGTTTCAACTGAATCCGAGCAGGGAAAACTGAAAAAATCGGTTTTCGCCACTTACCGCCCGCACCTTCCCGCGCATTCCCGCGGTTTGTATACCACCTTGAAGGCCCCTCGGAGCCTGAACGATCGACACCAGTTTCAACCGAATCCGAGCGGGGAAAACTGAAAAAATCGGTTTTCGCCACTTACCGCCCGCACCTTCCCGCGCATTCCCGCGGGTTGTATACCACGACACCAGTTACAACCGAATCCGAGCGGGGAAAACTGAAAAGTTTTCAATAAACAAAAGATTTTTATTCTTAGGTTAGGTTAGGTTGAACATTTTTTTACATTTTTATTCTCTCATTTCGATTTCTTTTTGTTAGATTTCATAAAAATATACATATTAAATGAGAAGTTTTCAATAAACAAAAGATTTTTATTCTTAGGTTAGGTTAGGTTGAACATTTTTTACATTTTTATTCTCTCATTTCGATTTATTTTTGTTAGATTTCATAAAAATATATATATTAAATGAGCGCGAATTCCCGCGGGTTGTATACCACCTTGAAGGCCCCTCGGAGCCCGAACGATCGACACCAGTTTCAACTGAATCAGAGCGGGGAAAACTGAAAAAATCGGTTTTCGCCACATACCGCCCGCACCTTCCCGCGCATTCCCGCGGGTTGTATACCACCTTGAAGGCCCCTCGGAGTCCGAACGATCGACACCAGTTTCAACTGATTCCGAGCGGGGAAAACTGAAAAAATCGGTTTTCGCCACTTACCACCCGCACCTTCCCGCGCATTCCCGCGAGTTGTATACCACCTTGAAGGCCTCTCGGAGCCCGAACGATCGACACCAGTTTTAACCGAATCCGAGCGGGGAAAACTGAAAAAATCGGTTTTCGCCACTTACCGCCCGCACCTTCCCGCGCATTCTCGCGGGTTGTATACCACCTTGAAGGCCCCTCGGAGCCTGAACGATCGACACCAGTTTCAACCGAATCCGAGCGGGGAAAATTGAAAAAATCGGTTTTCGCCACTTACCGCCCGCACCTTTCCGCGCATTCCCGCGGGTTGTATACCACCTTGAAGGCCTCTCGGAGCCCGAACGATCAACACCAGTTTCAACTGAATCCGAGCAGGGAAAACTGAAAAAATCGGTTTTCGCCACTTACCGCCCGCACCTTCCCGCGCATTCCCGCGGTTTGTATACCACCTTGAAGGTCCCTCGGAGCCTGAACGATCGACACCAGTTTCAACCGAATCCGAGCGGGGAAAACTGAAAAAATCGGTTTTCGCCACTTACCGCCCGCACCTTCCCGCGCATTCTCGCGGGTTGTATACCACCTTGAAGGGCCCTCGGAGCCTGAACGATCGACACCAGTTTTAACCGAATCCGAGCGGGGAAAATTGAAAAAATCGGTTTTCGCCACTTACCGCCCGCACCTTTCCGCGCATTCCCGCGGGTTGTATACCACCTTGAAGGCCCCTCGGAGCCCGAACGATCAACACCAGTTTCAACTGAATCCGAGCAGGGAAAACTGAAAAAATCGGTTTTCGCCACTTACCGCCTGCACCTTCCCGCGCATTCCCGCGGGTTGTATACCACTTTGAAGGCCCCTCGGAGCTTGAACGATCGACACCAGTTTCAACTGAATCCGAGCGGGGAAAACTGAAAAAATCGGTTTTCGCCACTTACCGCCCGCACCTTCCCGCGCATTCCCGCGGTTTGTATACCACCTTGAAGGCCCCTCGGAGCCTGAACGATCGACACCAGTTTCAACCGAATCCGAGCGGGGAAAACTGAAAAAATCGGTTTTCGCCACTTACCGCCCGCACCTTCCCGCGCATTCCCGCGGGTTGTATACCACGACACCAGTTACAACCGAATCCGAGCGGGGAAAACTGAAAAGTTTTCAATAAACAAAAGATTTTTATTCTTAGGTTAGGTTAGGTTGAACATTTTTTTACATTTTTATTCTCTCATTTCGATTTCTTTTTGTTAGATTTCATAAAAATATACATATTAAATGAGAAGTTTTCAATAAACAAAAGATTTTTATTCTTAGGTTAGGTTAGGTTGAACATTTTTTTACATTTTTATTCTCTCGTTTCGATTTCTTTTTGTTAGATTTCATAAAAATATATATATTAAATGAGAAGTTTTTAATAAACAAAAGATTTTTATTCTTAGGTTAGGTTAGGTTGAACATTTTTTACATTTTTATTCTCTCATTTCGATTTCTTTTTGTTAGATTTCATAAAAATATACATATTAAATGAGAAGTTTTCAATAAACAAAAGATTTTTATTCTTAGGTTAGGTTAGGTTGAACATTATTTTACTTAACTTACTTACTTAACTTACTTAACATTATTCTCTCATTTCGATTTCATTTTGTTAGATTTCATAAAAATATATATATTAAATGAGAAGTTTTCAATAAACAAAAGATTTTTATTCTTAGGTTAGGTTAGGTTGAACATTTTTTTACATTTTTATTCTCTCATTTCGATTTCTTTTTGTTAGATTTCATAAAAATATACATATTAAATGAGAAGTTTTCAATAAACAAAAGATTTTTATTCTTAGGTTAGGTTAGGTTGAACATTTTTTTACATTTTTATTCTCTCATTTCGATTTCTTTTTGTTAGATTTCATAAAAATATATATATTAAATGAGAAGTTTTCAATAAACAAAAGATTTTTATTCTTAGGTTAGGTTAGGTTGAACATTTTTTTACATTTTTATTCTCTCATTTCGATTTCTTTTTGTTAGATTTCATAAAAATATACATATTAAATGAGAAGTTTTCAATAAACAAAAGATTTTTATTCTTAGGTTAGGTTAGTTTGAACATTTTTTTACATTTTTATTCTCTCATTTCGATTTCTTTTTGTTAGATTTCATAAAAATATATATATTAAATGAGAAGTTTTCAATAAACAAAAGATTTTTATTCTTAGGTTAGGTTAGGTTGAACATTTTTTTACATTTTTATTCTCTCATTTCGATTTCTTTTTGTTAGATTTCATAAAAATATATATATTAAATGAGAAGTTTTCAATAAACAAAAGATTTTTATTCTTAGGTTAGGTTAGGTTGAACATTTTTTTACATTTTTATTCTCTCATTTCGATTTCTTTTTGTTAGATTTCATAAAAATATACATATTAAATGAGAAGTTTTCAATAAACAAAAGATTTTTATTCTTAGGTTAGGTTAGGTTGAACATTTTTTTACATTTTTATTCTCTCATTTCGATTTCTTTTTGTTAGATTTCATAAAAATATATATATTAAATGAGAAGTTTTCAATAAACAAAAGATTTTTATTCTTAGGTTAGGTTAGGTTGAACATTTTTTTACATTTTTATTCTCTCATTTCGATTTCTTTTTGTTAGATTTCATAAAAATATACATATTAAATGAGAAGTTTTCAATAAACAAAAGATTTTTATTCTTAGGTTAGGTTAGTTTGAACATTTTTTTACATTTTTATTCTCTCATTTCGATTTCTTTTTGTTAGATTTCATAAAAATATATATATTAAATGAGAAGTTTTCAATAAACAAAAGATTTTTATTCTTAGGTTAGGTTAGGTTGAACATTTTTTTACATTTTTATTCTCTCATTTCGATTTCTTTTTGTTAGATTTCATAAAAATATACATATTAAATGAGAAGTTTTCAATAAACAAAAGATTTTTATTCTTAGGTTAGGTTAGGTTGAACATTTTTTTACATTTTTATTCTCTCATTTCGATTTCTTTTTGTTAGATTTCATAAAAATATATATATTAAATGAGAAGTTTTCAATAAACAAAAGATTTTTATTCTTAGGTTAAGTTAGGTTGAACATTTTTTTACATTTTTATTCTCTCATTTCGATTTCTTTTTGTTAGATTTCATAAAAATATACATATTAAATGAGAAGTTTTCAATAAACAAAAGATTTTTATTCTTAGGTTAGGTTAGGTTGAACATTTTTTTACATTTTTATTCTCTCATTTCGATTTCTTTTTGTTAGATTTCATAAAAATATATATATTAAATGAGAAGTTTTCAATAAACAAAAGATTTTTATTCTTAGGTTAGGTTAGGTTGAACATTTTTTTACATTTTTATTCTCTCATTTCGATTTCTTTTTGTTAGATTTCATAAAAATATACATATTAAATGAGAAGTTTTCAATAAACAAAAGATTTTTATTCTTAGGTTAGGTTAGGTTGAACATTTTTTTACATTTTTATTCTCTCATTTCGATTTCTTTTTGTTAGATTTCATAAAAATATATATATTAAATGAGAAGTTTCCAATAAACAAAAGATTTTTATTCTTAGGTTAGGTTAGGTTGAACATTTTTTTACATTTTTATTCTCTCATTTCGATTTCTTTTTGTTAGATTTCATAAAAATATACATATTAAATGAGAAGTTTTCAATAAACAAAAGATTTTTATTCTTAGGTTAGGTTAGGTTGAACATTTTTATACATTTTTATTCTCTCGTTTCGATTTCTTTTTGTTAGATTTCATAAAAATATATATATTAAATGAGAAGTTTTTAATAAACAAAAGATTTTTATTCTTAGGTTAGGTTAGGTTGAACATTTTTTACATTTTTATTCTCTCATTTCGATTTATTTTTGTTAGATTTCATAAAAATATATATATTAAATGAGCGCGAATTCCCGCGGGTTGTATACCACCTTGAAGGCCCCTCGGAGCCCGAACGATCGACACCAGTTTCAACTGAATCAGAGCGGGGAAAACTGAAAAAATCGGTTTTCGCCACATACCGCCCGCACCTTCCCGCGCATTCCCGCGGGTTGTATACCACCTTGAAGGCCCCTCGGAGTCCGAACGATCGACACCAGTTTCAACTGATTCCGAGCGGGGAAAACTGAAAAAATCGGTTTTCGCCACTTACCACCCGCACCTTCCCGCGCATTCCCGCGAGTTGTATACCACCTTGAAGGCCTCTCGGAGCCCGAACGATCGACACCAGTTTTAACCGAATCCGAGCGGGGAAAACTGAAAAAATCGGTTTTCGCCACTTACCGCCCGCACCTTCCCGCGCATTCTCGCGGGTTGTATACCACCTTGAAGGCCCCTCGGAGCCTGAACGATCGACACCAGTTTCAACCGAATCCGAGCGGGGAAAATTGAAAAAATCGGTTTTCGCCACTTACCGCCCGCACCTTTCCGCGCATTCCCGCGGGTTGTATACCACCTTGAAGGCCCCTCGGAGCCCGAACGATCAACACCAGTTTCAACTGAATCCGAGCAGGGAAAACTGAAAAAATCGGTTTTCGCCACTTACCGCCCGCACCTTCCCGCGCATTCCCGCGGTTTGTATACCACCTTGAAGGCCCCTCGGAGCCTGAACGATCGACACCAGTTTTAACCGAATCCGAGCGGGGAAAACTGAAAAAATCGGTTTTCGCCACTTACCGCCCGCACCTTCCCGCGCATTCCCGCGGGTTGTATACCACGACACCAGTTACAACCGAATCCGAGCGGGGAAAACTGAAAAGTTTTCAATAAACAAAAGATTTTTATTCTTAGGTTAGGTTAGGTTGAACATTTTTTTACATTTTTATTCTCTCATTTCGATTTCTTTTTGTTAGATTTCATAAAAATATACATATTAAATGAGAAGTTTTCAATAAACAAAAGATTTTTATTCTTAGGTTAGGTTAGGTTGAACATTTTTTACATTTTTATTCTCTCATTTCGATTTATTTTTGTTAGATTTCATAAAAATATATATATTAAATGAGCGCGAATTCCCGCGGGTTGTATACCACCTTGAAGGCCCCTCGGAGCCCGAACGATCGACACCAGTTTCAACTGAATCAGAGCGGGGAAAACTGAAAAAATCGGTTTTCGCCACATACCGCCCGCACCTTCCCGCGCATTCCCGCGGGTTGTATACCACCTTGAAGGCCCCTCGGAGTCCGAACGATCGACACCAGTTTCAACTGATTCCGAGCGGGGAAAACTGAAAAAATCGGTTTTCGCCACTTACCACCCGCACCTTCCCGCGCATTCCCGCGAGTTGTATACCACCTTGAAGGCCTCTCGGAGCCCGAACGATCGACACCAGTTTCAACCGAATCCGAGCGGGGAAAACTGAAAAAATCGGTTTTCGCCACTTACCGCCCGCACCTTCCCGCGCATTCTCGCGGGTTGTATACCACCTTGAAGGCCCCTCGGAGCCTGAACGATCGACACCAGTTTCAACCGAATCCGAGCGGGGAAAATTGAAAAAATCGGTTTTCGCCACTTACCGCCCGCACCTTTCCGCGCATTCCCGCGGGTTGTATACCACCTTGAAGGCCCCTCGGAGCCCGAACGATCAACACCAGTTTCAACTGAATCCGAGCAGGGAAAACTGAAAAAATCGGTTTTCGCCACTTACCGCCCGCACCTTCCCGCGCATTCCCGCGGTTTGTATACCACCTTGAAGGTCCCTCGGAGCCTGAACGATCGACACCAGTTTCAACCGAATCCGAGCGGGGAAAACTGAAAAAATCGGTTTTCGCCACATACCGCCCGCACCTTCCCGCGCATTCCCGCGGGTTGTATAACACCTTGAAGGCCCCTCGGAGTCCGAACGATCGACACCAGTTTCAACTGATTCCGAGCGGGGAAAACTGAAAAAATCGGTTTTCGCCACTTACCACCCGCACCTTCCCGCGCATTCCCGCGAGTTGTATACCACCTTGAAGGCCTCTCGGAGCCCGAACGATCGACACCAGTTTCAACCGAATCCGAGCGGGGAAAACTGAAAAAATCGGTTTTCGCCACTTACCGCCCGCACCTTCCCGCGCATTCTCGCGGGTTGTATACCACCTTGAAGGCCCCTCGGAGCCTGAACGATCGACACCAGTTTCAACCGAATCCGAGCGGGGAAAATTGAAAAAATCGGTTTTCGCCACTTACCGCCCGCACCTTTCCGCGCATTCCCGCGGGTTGTATACCACCTTGAAGGCCCCTCGGAGCCCGAACGATCAACACCAGTTTCAACTGAATCCGAGCAGGGAAAACTGAAAAAATCGGTTTTCGCCACTTACCGCCTGCACCTTCCCGCGCATTCCCGCGGGTTGTATACCACCTTGAAGGCCCCTCGGAGCTTGAACGATCGACACCAGTTTCAACTGAATCCGAGCGGGGAAAACTGAAAAAATCGGTTTTCGCCACTTACCGCCCGCACCTTCCCGCGCATTCCCGCGGTTTGTATACCACCTTGAAGGCCCCTCGGAGCCTGAACGATCGACACCAGTTTCAACCGAATCCGAGCGGGGAAAACTGAAAAAATCGGTTTTCGCCACTTACCGCCCGCACCTTCCCGCGCATTCCCGCGGGTTGTATACCACGACACCAGTTACAACCGAATCCGAGCGGGGAAAACTGAAAAGTTTTCAATAAACAAAAGATTTTTATTCTTAGGTTAGGTTAGGTTGAACATTTTTTTACATTTTTATTCTCTCATTTCGATTTCTTTTTGTTAGATTTCATAAAAATATACATATTAAATGAGAAGTTTTCAATAAACAAAAGATTTTTATTCTTAGGTTAGGTTAGGTTGAACATTTTTTTACATTTTTATTCTCTCGTTTCGATTTCTTTTTGTTAGATTTCATAAAAATATATATATTAAATGAGAAGTTTTTAATAAACAAAAGATTTTTATTCTTAGGTTAGGTTAGGTTGAACATTTTTTACATTTTTATTCTCTCATTTCGATTTCTTTTTGTTAGATTTCATAAAAATATACATATTAAATGAGAAGTTTTCAATAAACAAAAGATTTTTATTCTTAGGTTAGGTTAGGTTGAACATTATTTTACTTAACTACTTACTTAACTTACTTAACATTATTCTCTCATTTCGATTTCATTTTGTTAGATTTCATAAAAAATATATATATTAAATGAGAAGTTTTTCAATAAACAAAAGATTTTTATTCTTAGGTTAGGTTAGGTTGAACATTTTTTTACATTTTTATTCTCTCATTTCGATTTCTTTTTGTTAGATTTCATAAAATATACATATTAAATGAGAAGTTTTCATAAACAAAAGATTTTTATTCTTAGGTTAGGTTAGGTTGAACATTTTTTTACATTTTTATTCTCTCATTTCGATTTCTTTTTGTTAGATTTCATAAAAATATATATATTAAATGAGAAGTTTTCAATAAACAAAAGATTTTTATTCTTAGGTTAGGTTAGGTTGAACATTTTTTTACATTTTTATTCTCTCATTTCGATTTCTTTTTGTTAGATTTCATAAAAATATACATTTTAAATGAGAAGTTTTCAATAAACAAAAGATTTTTATTCTTAGGTTAGGTTAGTTTGAACATTTTTTTACATTTTTATTCTCTCATTTCGATTTCTTTTTGTTAGATTTCATAAAAATATATATATTAAATGAGAAGTTTTCAATAAACAAAAGATTTTTATTCTTAGGTTAGGTTAGGTTGAACATTTTTTTACATTTTTATTCTCTCATTTCGATTTCTTTTTGTTAGATTTCATAAAAATATACATATTAAATGAGAAGTTTTCAATAAACAAAAGATTTTTATTCTTAGGTTAGGTTAGGTTGAACATTTTTTTACATTTTTATTCTCTCATTTCGATTTCTTTTTGTTAGATTTCATAAAAATATATATATTAAATGAGAAGTTTTCAATAAACAAAAGATTTTTATTCTTAGGTTAAGTTAGGTTGAACATTTTTTTACATTTTTATTCTCTCATTTCGATTTCTTTTTGTTAGATTTCATAAAAATATACATATTAAATGAGAAGTTTTCAATAAACAAAAGATTTTTATTCTTAGGTTAGGTTAGGTTGAACATTTTTTTACATTTTTATTCTCTCATTTCGATTTCTTTTTGTTAGATTTCATAAAAATATATATATTAAATGAGAAGTTTTCAATAAACAAAAGATTTTTATTCTTAGGTTAGGTTAGGTTGAACATTTTTTTACATTTTTATTCTCTCATTTCGATTTCTTTTTGTTAGATTTCATAAAAATATACATATTAAATGAGAAGTTTTCAATAAACAAAAGATTTTTATTCTTAGGTTAGGTTAGGTTGAACATTTTTTTACATTTTTATTCTCTCATTTCGATTTCTTTTTGTTAGATTTCATAAAAATATACATATTAAATGAGAAGTTTTCAATAAACAAAAGATTTTTATTCTTAGGTTAGGTTAGGTTGAACATTTTTTTACATTTTTATTCTCTCATTTCGATTTCTTTTTGTTAGATTTCATAAAAATATACATATTAAATGAGAAGTTTTCAATAAACAAAAGATTTTTATTCTTAGGTTAGGTTAGGTTGAACATTTTTTTACATTTTTATTCTCTCATTTCGATTTCTTTTTGTTAGATTTCATAAAAATATACATATTGAATGAGAAGTTTTCAATAAACAAAAGATTTTTATTCTTAGGTTAGGTTAGGTTGAACATTTTTTTACATTTTTATTCTCTCATTTCGATTTATTTTTGTTAGATTTCATAAAAATATATATATTAAATGAGCGCGAATTCCCGCGGGTTGTATACCATCTTGAAGGCCCCTCGGAGCCCGAACGATCGACACCAGTTTCAACTGAATCCGAGCAGGGAAAATTGAAAAAATCGGTTTTCGCCACTTACCGCCCGCACCTTCCCGCGCATTCCCGCGGCTTGTATACCACCTTGAAGGCCCCTCGGAGCCCGAACGATCAACACCAGTTTTAACTGAATCCGAGCAGGGAAAACTGAAAAAATCGGTTTTCGCCACTTACCGCCCGCACATTCCCGCGCATTCCCGCGGGTTGTATACCACCTTAAAGGCCTCTCGGAGCCCGAACGATCGACACCAGTTTCAACCGAATCCGAGCGGGGAAAACTGAAAAAATCGGTTTTCGCCACTTACCGCCCGCACCTTCCCGCGCATTCTCGCGGGTTGTATACCACCTTGAAGGGCCCTCGGAGCCTGAACGATCGACACCAGTTTTAACCGAATCCGAGCGGGGAAAATTGAAAAAATCGGTTTTCGCCACTTACCGCCCGCACCTTTCCGCGCATTCCCGCGGGTTGTATACCACCTTGAAGGCCCTTCGGAGCCCGAACGATCAACACCAGTTTCAACTGAATCCGAGCAGGGAAAACTGAAAAAATCGGTTTTCGCCACTTACCGCCTGCACCTTCCCGCGCATTCCCGCGGGTTGTATACCACTTTGAAGGCCCCTCGGAGCTTGAACGATCGACACCAGTTTCAACTGAATCCGAGCGGGGAAAACTGAAAAAATCGGTTTTCGCCACTTACCGCCCGCACCTTCCCGCGCATTCCCGCGGTTTGTATACCACCTTGAAGGCCCCTCGGAGCCTGAACGATCGACACCAGTTTCAACCGAATCCGAGCGGGGAAAACTGAAAAAATCGGTTTTCGCCACTTACCGCCCGCACCTTCCCGCGCATTCCCGCGGGTTGTATACCACGACACCAGTTACAACCGAATCCGAGCGGGGAAAACTGAAAAGTTTTCAATAAACAAAAGATTTTTATTCTTAGGTTAGGTTAGGTTGAACATTTTTTTACATTTTTATTCTCTCATTTCGATTTCTTTTTGTTAGATTTCATAAAAATATATATATTAAATGAGAAGTTTTCAATAAACAAAAGATTTTTATTCTTAGGTTAGGTTAGGTTGAACATTTTTTTACATTTTTATTCTCTCATTTCGATTTCTTTTTGTTAGATTTCATAAAAATATACATATTAAATGAGAAGTTTTCAATAAACAAAAGATTTTTATTCTTAGGTTAGGTTAGGTTGAACATTTTTTTACATTTTTATTCTCTCATTTCGATTTCTTTTTGTTAGTTTTCATAAAAATATATATATTAAATGAGAAGTTTTCAATAAACAAAAGATTTTTATGCTTAGGTTAGGTTAGGTTGAACATTTTTTTACATTTTTATTCTCTCATTTCGATTTCTTTTTGTTAGATTTCATAAAAATATACATATTAAATTAGAAGTTTTCAATAAACAAAAGATTTTTATTCTTAGGTTAGGTTAGGTTGAACATTTTTTTACATTTTTATTCTCTCATTTCGATTTCTTTTTGTTAGATTTCATAAAAATATACATATTGAATGAGAAGTTTTCAATAAACAAAAGATTTTTATTCTTAGGTTAGGTTAGGTTGAACATTTTTTTACATTTTTATTCTCTCATTTCGATTTCTTTTTGTTAGATTTCATAAAAATATACATATTAAATGAGAAGTTTTCAATAAACAAAAGATTTTTATTCTTAGGTTAGGTTAGGTTGAACATTTTTTTACATTTTTATTCTCTCATTTCGATTTCTTTTTGTTAGATTTCATAAAAATATACATATTAAATGAGAAGTTTTCAATAAACAAAAGATTTTTATTCTTAGGTTAGGTTAGGTTGAACATTTTTTTACATTTTTATTCTCTCGTTTCGATTTCTTTTTGTTAGATTTCATAAAAATATATATATTAAATGAGAAGTTTTTAATAAACAAAAGATTTTTATTCTTAGGTTAGGTTAGGTTGAACATTTTTTACATTTTTATTCTCTCATTTCGATTTATTTTTGTTAGATTTCATAAAAATATATATATTAAATGAGCGCGAATTCCCGCGGGTTGTATACCATCTTGAAGGCCCCTCGGAGCCCGAACGATCGACACCAGTTTCAACTGAATCCGAGCAGGGAAAATTGAAAAAATCGGTTTTCGCCACTTACCGCCCGCACCTTCCCGCGCATTCCCGCGAGTTGTATACCACCTTGAAGGTCTCTCGGAGCCCGAACGATCGACACCAGTTTCAACCGAATCCGAGCGGGGAAAACTGAAAAAATCGGTTTTCGCCACTTACCGCCCGCACCTTCCCGCGCATTCTCGCGGGTTGTATACCACCTTGAAGACCCCTCGGAGCCTGAACGATCGACACCAGTTTCAACCGAATCCGAGCGGGGGAAATTGAAAAAATCGGTTTTCGCCACTTACCGCCCGCACCTTTCCGCGCATTCCCGCGGGTTGTATACCACCTTGAAGGCCCCTCGGAGCCCGAACGATCAACACCAGTTTCAACTGAATCCGAGCAGGGAAAACTGAAAAAATCGGTTTTCGCAACTTACCGCCTGCACCTTCCCGCGCATTCCCGCGGGTTGTATACCACCTTGAAGGCCCCTCGGAGCTTGAACGATCGACACCAGTTTTAACTGAATCCGAGCGGGGAAAACTGAAAAAATCGGTTTTCGCCACTTACCGCCCGCACCTTCCCGCGCATTCCCGCGGTTTGTATACCACCTTGAAGGCCCCTCGGAGCCTGAACGATCGACACCAGTTTCAACCGAATCCGAGCGGGGAAAACTGAAAAAATCGGTTTTCGCCACTTACCGCCCGCACCTTCCCGCGCATTCCCGCGGGTTGTATACCACGACACCAGTTACAACCGAATCCGAGCGGGGAAAACTGAAAAGTTTTCAATAAACAAAAGATTTTTATTCTTAGGTTAGGTTAGGTTGAACATTTTTTTACATTTTTATTCTCTCATTTCGATTTCTTTTTGTTAGATTTCATAAAAATATATATATTAAATGAGAAATTTCAATAAACAAAAGATTTTTATTCTTAGGTTAGGTTAGGTTGAACATTTTTTTACATTTTTATTCTCTCATTTCGATTTCTTTTTGTTAGATTTCATAAAAATATATATATTAAATGAGAAGTTTTCAATAAACAAAAGATTTTTATTCTTAGGTTAGGTTAGGTTGAACATTTTTTTACATTTTTATTCTCTCATTTCGATTTCTTTTTGTTAGATTTCATAAAAATATACATATTAAATGAGAAGTTTTCAATAAACAAAAGATTTTTATTCTTAGGTTAGGTTAGGTTGAACATTTTTTTACATTTTTATTCTCTCATTTCGATTTCTTTTTGTTAGATTTCATAAAAATATATATATTAAATGAGAAGTTTTTAATAAACAAAAGATTTTTATTCTTAGGTTAGGTTAGGTTGAACATTTTTTACATTTTTATTCTCTCATTTCGATTTATTTTTGTTAGATTTCATAAAAATATATATATTAAATGAGAAGTTTTCAATAAACAAAAGATTTTTATTCTTAGGTTAGGTTAGGTTGAACATTTTTTTACATTTTTATTCTCTCATTTCGATTTCTTTTTGTTAGATTTCATAAAAATATACATATTAAATGAGAAGTTTTCAATAAACAAAAGATTTTTATTCTTAGGTTAGGTTAGGTTGAACATTTTTTTACATTTTTATTCTCTCGTTTCGATTTCTTTTTGTTAGATTTCATAAAAATATATATATTAAATGAGAAGTTTTTAATAAACAAAAGCTTTTTATTCTTAGGTTAGGTTAGGTTGAACATTTTTTACATTTTTATTCTCTCATTTCGATTTATTTTTGTTAGATTTCATAAAAATATATATATTAAATGAGCGCGAATTCCCGCGGGTTGTATACCATCTTGAAGGCCCCTCGGAGCCCGAACGATCGACACCAGTTTCAACTGAATCCGAGCAGGGAAAATTTAAAAAATCGGTTTTCGCCACTTACCGCCCGCACCTTCCCGCGCATTCCCGCGGCTTGTATACCACCTTGAAGACCCCTCGGAGCCCGAACGATCAACACCAGTTTTAACTGAATCCGAGCAGGGAAAACTGAAAAAATCGGTTTTCGCCACTTACCGCCCGCACCTTCCCGCACATTCCCGCGGGTTGTATACCATCTTGAAGGCCCCTCGGAGCCCGAACGATCGACACCAGTTTCAACTGAATCCGAGCAGGGAAAATTGAAAAAATCGGTTTTCGCCACTTACCGCCCGCACCTTCCCGCGCATTCCCGCGGCTTGTATACCACCTTGAAGGCCTCTCGGAGCCCGAACGATCAACACCAGTTTTAACTGAATCCGAGCAGGGAAAACTGAAAAAATCGGTTTTCGCCACTTACCGCCCGCACCTTCCCGCGCATTCCCGCGGGTTGTATACCACCTTAAAGGCCTCTCGGAGCCCGAACGATCGACACCAGTTTCAACCGAATCCGAGCGAAGAAAACTGAAAAAATCGGTTTTCGCCACTTACCGCCCGCACCTTCCCGCGCATTCCCGCGGGTTGTATACCACCTTGAAGGCCCCTCGGAGTCCGAACGATCGACACCAGTTTCAACTGAATCCAAGCGGGGAAAACTGAAAAAATCGGTTTTCGCCACTTACCGCCCGCACCTTCCCGCGCATTCTCGCGGGTTGTATACCACCTTGAAGGCCCCTCGGAGCCTGAACGATCGACACCAGTTTCAACCGAATCCGAGCGGGGAAAATTGAAAAAATCGGTTTTCGCCACTTACCGCCCGCACCTTTCCGCGCATTCCCGCGGGTTGTATACCACCTTGAAGGCCCCTCGGAGCCCGAACGATCAACACCAGTTTCAACTGAATCCGAGCAGGGAAAACTGAAAAAATCGGTTTTCGCCACTTACCGCCTGCACCTTCCCGCGCATTCCCGCGGGTTGTATACCACCTTGAAGGCCCCTCGGAGCTTGAACGATCGACACCAGTTTCAACTGAATCCGAGCGGGGAAAACTGAAAAAATCGGTTTTCGCCACTTACCGCCCGCACCTTCCCGCGCATTCCCGCGGTTTGTATACCACCTTGAAGGCCCCTCGGAGCCTGAACGATCGACACCAGTTTCAACCGAATCCGAGCGGGGAAAACTGAAAAAATCGGTTTTCGCCACTTACCGCCCGCACCTTCCCGCGCATTCCCGCGGGTTGTATACCACGACACCAGTTACAACCGAATCCGAGCGGGGAAAACTGAAAAGTTTTCAATAAACAAAAGATTTTTATTCTTAGGTTAGGTTAGGTTGAACATTTTTTTACATTTTTATTCTCTCATTTCGATTTCTTTTTGTTAGATTTCATAAAAATATACATATTAAATGAGAAGTTTTCAATAAACAAAAGATTTTTATTCTTAGGTTAGGTTAGGTTGAACATTTTTTTACATTTTTATTCTCTCGTTTCGATTTCTTTTTGTTAGATTTCATAAAAATATATATATTAAATGAGAAGTTTTTAATAAACAAAAGATTTTTATTCTTAGGTTAGGTTAGGTTGAACATTTTTTACATTTTTATTCTCTCATTTCGATTTATTTTTGTTAGATTTCATAAAAATATATATATTAAATGAGCGCGAATTCCCGCGGGTTGTATACCACCTTGAAGGCCCCTCGGAGCCCGAACGATCGACACCAGTTTCAACTGAATCAGAGCGGGGAAAACTGAAAAAATCGGTTTTCGCCACTTACCGCCCGCACCTTCCCGCGCATTCCCGCGGGTTGTATACCACCTTGAAGGCCCCTCGGAGTCCGAACGATCGACACCAGTTTCAACTGATTCCGAGCGGGGAAAACTGAAAAAATCGGTTTTCGCCACTTACCGCCCGCACCTTCCCGCGCATTCCCGCGAGTTGTATACCACCTTGAAGGCCTCTCGGAGCCCGAACGATCGACACCAGTTTCAACCGAATCCGAGCGGGGAAAACTGAAAAAATCGGTTTTCGCCACTTACCGCCCGCACCTTCCCGCGCATTCTCGCGGGTTGTATACCACCTTGAAGGCCCCTCGGAGCCTGAACGATCGACACCAGTTTCAACCGAATCCGAGCGGGGAAAATTGAAAAAATCGGTTTTCGCCACTTACCGCCCGCACCTTCCCGCGCATTCTCGCGGGTTGTATACCACCTTGAAGGCCCCTCGGAGCCTGAACGATCGACACCAGTTTCAACCGAATCCGAGCGGGGAAAATTGAAAAAATCGGTTTTCGCCACTTACCGCCCGCACCTTCCCGCGCATTCCCGCGGGTTGTATACCACGACACCAGTTACAACCGAATCCGAGCGGGGAAAACTGAAAAGTTTTCAATAAACAAAAGATTTTTATTCTTAGGTTAGGTTAGGTTGAACATTTTTTTACATTTTTATTCTCTCATTTCGATTTCTTTTTGTTAGATTTCATAAAAATATATATATTAAATGAGAAGTTTTCAATAAACAAAAGATTTTTATTCTTAGGTTAGGTTAGGTTGAACATTTTTTTACATTTTTATTCTCTCATTTCGATTTCTTTTTGTTAGATTTCATAAAAATATACATATTAAATGAGAAGTTTTCAATAAACAAAAGATTTTTATTCTTAGGTTAGGTTAGGTTGAACATTTTTTTACATTTTTATTCTCTCATTTCGATTTCTTTTTGTTAGTTTTCATAAAAATATATATATTAAATGAGAAGTTTTCAATAAACAAAAGATTTTTATGCTTAGGTTAGGTTAGGTTGAACATTTTTTTACATTTTTATTCTCTCATTTCGATTTCTTTTTGTTAGATTTCATAAAAATATACATATTAAATTAGAAGTTTTCAATAAACAAAAGATTTTTATTCTTAGGTTAGGTTAGGTTGAACATTTTTTTACATTTTTATTCTCTCATTTCGATTTCTTTTTGTTAGATTTCATAAAAATATACATATTGAATGAGAAGTTTTCAATAAACAAAAGATTTTTATTCTTAGGTTAGGTTAGGTTGAACATTTTTTTACATTTTTATTCTCTCATTTCGATTTCTTTTTGTTAGATTTCATAAAAATATACATATTAAATGAGAAGTTTTCAATAAACAAAAGATTTTTATTCTTAGGTTAGGTTAGGTTGAACATTTTTTTACATTTTTATTCTCTCATTTCGATTTCTTTTTGTTAGATTTCATAAAAATATACATATTAAATGAGAAGTTTTCAATAAACAAAAGATTTTTATTCTTAGGTTAGGTTAGGTTGAACATTTTTTTACATTTTTATTCTCTCGTTTCGATTTCTTTTTGTTAGATTTCATAAAAATATATATATTAAATGAGAAGTTTTTAATAAACAAAAGATTTTTATTCTTAGGTTAGGTTAGGTTGAACATTTTTTACATTTTTATTCTCTCATTTCGATTTATTTTTGTTAGATTTCATAAAAATATATATATTAAATGAGCGCGAATTCCCGCGGGTTGTATACCACCTTGAAGGCCCCTCGGAGTCCGAACGATCGACACCAGTTTCAACTGATTCCGAGCGGGGAAAACTGAAAAAATCGGTTTTCGCCACTTACCGCCCGCACCTTCCCGCGCATTCCCGCGAGTTGTATACCACCTTGAAGGTCTCTCGGAGCCCGAACGATCGACACCAGTTTCAACCGAATCCGAGCGGGGAAAACTGAAAAAATCGGTTTTCGCCACTTACCGCCCGCACCTTCCCGCGCATTCTCGCGGGTTGTATACCACCTTGAAGGCCCCTCGGAGCCTGAACGATCGACACCAGTTTCAACCGAATCCGAGCGGGGGAAATTGAAAAAATCGGTTTTCGCCACTTACCGCCCGCACCTTTCCGCGCATTCCCGCGGGTTGTATACCACCTTGAAGGCCCCTCGGAGCCCGAACGATCAACACCAGTTTCAACTGAATCCGAGCAGGGAAAACTGAAAAAATCGGTTTTCGCAACTTACCGCCTGCACCTTCCCGCGCATTCCCGCGGGTTGTATACCACCTCGAAGGCCCTTCGGAGCTTGAACGATCGACACCAGTTTCAACTGAATCCGAGCGGGGAAAACTGAAAAAATCGGTTTTCGCCACTTACCGCCCGCACCTTCCCGCGCATTCCCGCGGTTTGTATACCACCTTGAAGGCCCCTCGGAGCCCGAACGATCAACACCAGTTTCAACTGAATCCGAGCAGGGAAAACTGAAAAAATCGGTTTTCGCAACTTACCGCCTGCACCTTCCCGCGCATTCCCGCGGGTTGTATACCACCTTGAAGGCCCCTCGGAGCTTGAACGATCGACACCAGTTTCAACTGAATCCGAGCGGGGAAAACTGAAAAAATCGGTTTTCGCCACTTACCGCCCGCACCTTCCCGCGCATTCCCGCGGTTTGTATACCACCTTGAAGGCCCCTCGGAGCCCGAACGATCAACACCAGTTTCAACTGAATCCGAGCAGGGAAAACTGAAAAAATCGGTTTTCGCCACTTACCGCCTGCACCTTCCCGCGCATTCCCGCGGGTTGTATACCACCTTGAAGGCCCCTCGGAGCTTGAACGATCGACACCAGTTTCAACTGAATCCGAGCGGGGAAAACTGAAAAAATCGGTTTTCGCCACTTACCGCCCGCACCTTCCCGCGCATTCCCGCGGTTTGTATACCACCTTGAAGGCCCCTCGGAGCCTGAACGATCGACACCAGTTTCAACCGAATCCGAGCGGGGAAAACTGAAAAAATCGGTTTTCGCCACTTACCGCCCGCACCTTCCCGCGCATTCCCGCGGGTTGTATACCACGACACCAGTTACAACCGAATCCGAGCGGGGAAAACTGAAAAGTTTTCAATAAACAAAAGATTTTTATTCTTAGGTTAGGTTAGGTTGAACATTTTTTTACATTTTTATTCTCTCATTTCGATTTCTTTTTGTTAGATTTCATAAAAATATATATATTAAATGAGAAATTTCAATAAACAAAAGATTTTTATTCTTAGGTTAGGTTAGGTTGAACATTTTTTTACATTTTTATTCTCTCATTTCGATTTCTTTTTGTTAGATTTCATAAAAATATATATATTAAATGAGAAGTTTTCAATAAACAAAAGATTTTTATTCTTAGGTTAGGTTAGGTTGAACATTTTTTTACATTTTTATTCTCTCATTTCGATTTCTTTTTGTTAGATTTCATAAAAATATACATATTAAATGAGAAGTTTTCAATAAACAAAAGATTTTTATTCTTAGGTTAGGTTAGGTTGAACATTTTTTTACATTTTTATTCTCTCATTTCGATTTCTTTTTGTTAGATTTCATAAAAATATACATATTAAATGAGAAGTTTTCAATAAACAAAAGATTTTTATTCTTAGGTTAGGTTAGGTTGAACATTTTTTTACATTTTTATTCTCTCGTTTCGATTTCTTTTTGTTAGATTTCATAAAAATATATATATAAAATGAGAAGTTTTCAATAAACAAAAGATTTTTATTCTTAGGTTAGGTTAGGTTGAACATTTTTTACATTTTTATTCTCTCATTTCGATTTATTTTTGTTAGATTTCATAAAAATATATATATTAAATGAGCGCGAATTCCCGCGGGTTGTATACCATCTTGAAGGCCCCTCGGAGCCCGAACGATCGACACCAGTTTCAACTGAATCCGAGCAGGGAAAATTGAAAAAATCGGTTTTCGCCACTTACCGCCCGCACCTTCCCGCGCATTCCCGCGGCTTGTATACCACCTTGAAGGCCCCTCGGAGCCCGAACGATCAACACCAGTTTTAACTGAATCCGAGCAGGGAAAACTGAAAAAATCGGTTTTCGCCACTTACCGCCCGCACCTTCCCGCACATTCCCGCGGGTTGTATACCATCTTGAAGGCCCCTCGGAGCCCGAACGATCGACACCAGTTTCAACTGAATCCGAGCAGGGAAAATTGAAAAAATCGGTTTTCGCCACTTACCGCCCGCACCTTCCCGCGCATTCCCGCGGCTTGTATACCACCTTGAAGGCCTCTCGGAGCCCGAACGATCGACACCAGTTTCAACCGAATCCGAGCGAAGAAAACTGAAAAAATCGGTTTTCGCCACTTACCGCCCGCACCTTCCCGCGCATTCCCGCGGGTTGTATACCACCTTGAGGGCCTCTCGGAGCCCGAACGATCGACACCAGTTTCAACTGAATCCAAGCGGGGAAAACTGAAAAAATCGGTTTTCGCCACTTACCGCCCGCACCTTCCCGCGCATTCTCGCGGGTTGTATACCACCTTGAAGGCCCCTCGGAGCCTGAACGATCGACACCAGTTTCAACCGAATCCGAGCGGGGAAAATTGAAAAAATCGGTTTTCGCCACTTACCGCCCGCACCTTTCCGCGCATTCCCGCGGGTTGTATACCACCTTGAAGGCCCCTCGGAGCCCGAACGATCAACACCAGTTTCAACTGAATCCGAGCAGGGAAAACTGAAAAAATCGGTTTTCGCCACTTACCGCCTGCACCTTCCCGCGCATTCCCGCGGGTTGTATACCACCTTGAAGGCCCTTCGGAGCTTGAACGATCGACACCAGTTTCAACTGAATCCGAGCGGGGAAAACTGAAAAAATCGGTTTTCGCCACTTACCGCCCGCACCTTCCCGCGCATTCCCGCGGTTTATATATCACCTTGAAGGCCCCTCGGAGCCTGAACGATCGACACCAGTTTCAACCGAATCCGAGCGGGGAAAACTGAATAAATCGGTTTTCGCCACTTACCGCCCGCACCTTCCCGCGCATTCTCGCGGGTTGTATACCACCTTGAAGGCCCCTCGGAGCCTGAACGATCGACACCAGTTTCAACCGAATCCGAGCGGGGAAAATTGAAAAAATCGGTTTTCGCCACTTACCGCCCGCACCTTTCCGCGCATTCCCGCGGGTTGTATACCACCTTGAAGGCCCCTCGGAGCCCGAACGATCGACACCAGTTTCAACTGAATCAGAGCGGGGAAACTGAAAAAATCGGTTTTCGCCACTTACCGCCCGCACCTTCCCGCGCATTCCCGCGGGTTGTATACCACCTTGAAGGCCCCTCGGAGTCCGAACGATCGACACCAGTTTCAACTGATTCCGAGCGGGGAAAACTGAAAAAATCGGTTTTCGCCACTTACCGCCCGCACCTTCCCGCGCATTCCCGCGGGTTTTATACCACCTTAAAGGCGTCTCGGAGCCCGAACGATCGACACCAGTTTCAACCGAATCCGAGCGAAGAAAACTGAAAAAATCGGTTTTCGCCACTTACCGCCCGCACCTTCCCGCGCATTCCCGCGGGTTGTATACCACCTTGAGGGCCTCTCGGAGCCCGAACGATCGACACAAGTTTCAACTGAATCCAAGCGGGGAAAACTGAAAAAGTCGGTTTTCGCCACTTACCGCCCGCACCTTCCCGCGCATTCTCGCGGGTTGTATACCACCTTGAAGGCCCCTCGAAGCCTGAACGATCGACACCAGTTGCAACCGAATCCGAGCGGGGAAAATTGAAAAAATCGGTTTTCGCCACTTACCGCCCGCACCTTTCCGCGCATTCCCGCGGGTTGTATACCACCTTGAAGGCCCCTCGGAGCCCGAACGATCAACACCAGTTTCAACTGAATCCGAGCAGGGAAAACTGAAAAAATCGGTTTTCGCCACTTACCGCCTGCACCTTCCCGCGCATTCCCGCGGGTTGTATACCACCTTGAAGGCCCCTCGGAGCTTGAACGATCGACACCAGTTTCAACTGAATCCGAGCGGGGAAAACTGAAAAAATCGGTTTTCGCCACTTACCGCCCGCACCTTCCCGCGCATTCCCGCGGTTTGTATACCACCTTGAAGGCCCCTCGGAGCCTGAACGATCGACACCAGTTTCAACCGAATCCGAGCGGGGAAAACTGAAAAAATCGGTTTTCGCCACTTACCGCCCGCACCTTCCCGCGCATTCCCGCGGGTTGTATACCACGACACCAGTTACAACCGAATCCGAGCGGGGAAAACTGAAAAGTTTTCAATAAACAAAAGATTTTTATTCTTAGGTTAGGTTAGGTTGAACATTTTTTTACATTTTTATTCTCTCATTTCGATTTCTTTTTGTTAGATTTCATAAAAATATACATATTAAATGAGAAGTTTTCAATAAACAAAAGATTTTTATTCTTAGGTTAGGTTAGGTTGAACATTTTTTTACATTTTTATTCTCTCGTTTCGATTTCTTTTTGTTAGATTCCATAAAAATATATATATTAAATGAGAAGTTTTTAATAAACAAAAGATTTTTATTCTTAGGTTAGGTTAGGTTGAACATTTTTTACATTTTTATTCTCTCATTTCGATTTATTTTTGTTAGATTTCATAAAAATATATATATTAAATGAGCGCGAATTCCCGCGGGTTGTATACCACCTTGAAGGCCCCTCGGAGCCCGAACGATCGACACCAGTTTCAACTGAATCAGAGCGGGGAAAACTGAAAAAATCGGTTTTCGCCACTTACCGCCCGCACCTTCCCGCGCATTCCCGCGGGTTGTATACCACCTTGAAGGCCCCTCGGAGTCCGAACAATCGACACCAGTTTCAACTGATTCCGAGCGGGGAAAACTGAAAAAATCGGTTTTCGCCACTTACCGCCCGCACCTTCCCGCGCATTCCCGCGAGTTGTATACCACCTTGAAGGCCCCTCGGAGCCCGAACGATCGACACCAGTTTCAACCGAATCCGAGCGGGGAAAACTGAAAAAATCGGTTTTCGCCACTTACCGCCCGCACCTTCCCGCGCATTCTCGCGGGTTGTATACCACCTTGAAGGCCCCTCGGAGCCTGAACGATCGACACCAGTTTCAACCGAATCCGAGCGGGGAAAATTGAAAAAATCGGTTTTCGCCACTTACCGCCCGCACCTTTCCGCGCATTCCCGCGGGTTGTATACCACCTTGAAGGCCCCTCGGAGCCCGAATGATCAACACCAGTTTCAACTGAATCCGAGCAGGGAAAACTGAAAAAATCGGTTTTCGCCACTTACCGCCTGCACCTTCCCGCGCATTCCCGCGGGTTGTATACCACCTTGAAGGCCCCTCGGAGCCTGAACGATCGACACCAGTTTCAACCGAATCCGAGCGGGGAAAACTGAAAAAATCGGTTTTCGCCACTTACCGCCCGCACCTTCCCGCGCATTCCCGCGGGTTGTATACCACGACACCAGTTACAACCGAATCCGAGCGGGGAAAACTGAAAAGTTTTCAATAAACAAAAGATTTTTATTCTTAGGTTAGGTTAGGTTGAACATTTTTTTACATTTTTATTCTCTCATTTCGATTTCTTTTTGTTAGATTTCATAAAAATATACATATTAAATGAGAAGTTTTCAATAAACAAAAGATTTTTATTCTTAGGTTAGGTTAGGTTGAACATTTTTTTACATTTTTATTCTCTCGTTTCGATTTCTTTTTGTTAGATTTCATAAAAATATATATATTAAATGAGCGCGAATTCCCGCGGGTTGTATACCACCTTGAAGGCCCCTCGGAGCCCGAACGATCGACACCAGTTTCAACTGAATCAGAGCGGGGAAAACTGAAAAAATCGGTTTTCGCCACTTACCGCCCGCACCTTCCCGCGCATTCCCGCGGGTTGTATACCACCTTGAAGGCCCCTCGGAGTCCGAACGATCGACACCAGTTTCAACTGATTCCGAGCGGGGAAAACTGAAAAAATCGGTTTTCGCCACTTACCGCCTGCACCTTCCCGCGCATTCCCGCGGGTTGTATACCACCTTGAAGGCCCCTCGGAGCTTGAACGATCGACACCAGTTTCAACTGAATCCGAGCGGGGAAAACTGAAAAAATCGGTTTTCGCCACTTACCGCCCGCACCTTCCCGCGCATTCCCGCGGTTTGTATACCACCTTGAAGGCCCCTCGGAGCCTGAACGATCGACACCAGTTTCAACCGAATCCGAGCGGGGAAAACTGAAAAAATCGGTTTTCGCCACTTACCGCCCGCACCTTCCCGCGCATTCCCGCGGGTTGTATACCACGACACCAGTTACAACCGAATCCGAGCGGGGAAAACTGAAAAGTTTTCAATAAACAAAAGATTTTTATTCTTAGGTTAGGTTAGGTCGAACATTTTTTTACATTTTTATTCTCTCATTTCGATTTCTTTTTGTTAGATTTCATAAAAATATATATATTAAATGAGAAGTTTTCAATAAACAAAAGATTTTTTTCTTAGGTTAGGTTAGGTTGAACATTTTTTTACATTTTTATTCTCTCATTTCGATTTATTTTTGTTAGATTTCATAAAAATATATATATTAAATGAGCGCGAATTCCCGCGGGTTGTATACCACCTTGAAGGCCCCTCGGAGCCCGAACGATCGACACCAGTTTCAACTGAATCAGAGCGGGGAAAACTGAAAAAATCGGTTTTCGCCACTTACCGCCCGCACCTTCCCGCGCATTCCCGCGGGTTGTATACCACCTTGAAGGCCCCTCGGAGTCCGAACGATCGACACCAGTTTCAACTGATTCCGAGCGGGGAAAACTGAAAAAATCGGTTTTCGTCACTTACCGCCTGCACCTTCCCGCGCATTCCCGCGGGTTGTATACCACCTTGAAGGCCCCTCGGAGCTTGAACGATCGACACCAGTTTCAACTGAATCCGAGCGGGGAAAACTGAAAAAGTCGGTTTTCGCCACTTACCGCCCGCACCTTCCCGCGCATTCCCGCGGGTTGTATACCACGACACCAGTTACAACCGAATCCGAGCGGGGAAAACTGAAAAGTTTTCAATAAACAAAAGATTTTTATTCTTAGGTTAGGTTAGGTTGAACATTTTTTTACATTTTTATTCTCTCATTTCGATTTCTTTTTGTTAGATTTCATAAAAATATATAAATTCAAATTCAAATTCAAATTCAAATTCAAAATATTCTTTATTCAAATAAACTTTATAAGCACTTTTGAATCGTCGAATGTACATGTCAACAAAAAGCTACCACCGGTTCGGAAGGCAGTTCTGCTGAGAAGAGCCGGCAAGAAACTCAACAGTTGCTCTTTTTAAAGTCAATGGTATATTTTACTATTACATTAGCTGGCAGCTGTCCTGCCTGACATTCAATAGACATTAATTGTATACATGCTTATCCTCTAAATATTCTTGAACAGTGTAATAAGCTTTACTTGTTAGAATTTTTTTTACAGATATTTTAAATTTTGGAAGTGGCAAATTAAGAATACACTGCGGAATTTTATTATATACACGTATACTCAGACCCATAAAGGATTTATTAACTTTTTGGAGGCGAAAACGTGGTGTAACAAGCTTATCTTTATTTCTCGTTTCTATCGTATGACTGTCGCTATTTTTTCTATGATAATGTATATTTTGTCGGACAAAGAGAATATTATAGTATAGAAATTGGGATGCAACTGTAATAATACCTGCATCTTTGAAAACATCTCGCAGAGAATCTCGAGCTCTTAGATTATAAATATATCTTACGGCTCTTTTTTGGAGAATAAATATTGAATTGATATCTGAAGCACTGCCCCATAACAGCATTCCATAAGATAAAATACTATGGAAATAGCTAAAGTAGACTAGTCGGGCAGTTTCAACGTCCGTCATTTGTCTTACTTTCTTAATTGCGAACGCGGCAGAGCTGAGTTTATCTGCAAGTGCTTCCAGATGAGCGTTCCACTGGAGTTTGGAATCTATAGTAACACCTAAGAAAATAGCTGATTCCGACACATTAAGAGGTTCTCCTTTAATTATTACATTAAAATTATGTTTTTTAACATTTGGTAAGGCAAACTCGATGCATTTCGTTTTTTTAGCATTTAACATTAGATTATTAACATCAAACCAACGAAGAATATGCGATAATGCACTATTCACTTCGTCATAGTTTATTATATTTCTGTCAACCTTAAATATTAAAGAGGTATCATCCGCGAAAAGTACAATATCACATAGGTTCTTCACATAAAAAGGCAGGTCGTTAATATAAAGAAGAAATAAAAGAGGACCAAGTATAGATCCTTGTGGAACGCCCATCTTTAGAGGAGATCCAGATGATTTTACATTATTTATACTAACCGTCTGGATTCTTTGGTTTAGATATGAGGCAATAAGGTCAAGGGCAGTATCCTGTATACCATAATGTTTTAGTTTTAACAACAGAGTTACATGGTCTACGCAATCAAAGGCTTTGGATAAGTCACAAAACACTCCAATTGCATTTTGTGACCTCTCCCATGCGTCATAAATGTGCTTTAGGAGTGCGGCACCCGCATCCGTAGTGGACCTACTTATTATTAGAGTTCAAAATTTTTGCTCTTATATGCATAGACTTAGCCTGGACACATACCTTTTTAAATATTTTTGAATAATTTCTAACTTTTAACAAGAACGCCGGATCTTGTTTCCATTGCCTCATATTATATAATTCATATAGTTTATTTCTGCTTCGGTATATACCAACAGTTGCCCAGTCGCTAAAAGTTAACTTCGAGTTTTTATATATCTGTTTAACTTTAAAAATGTTATCAAACTCTGTAGTGAGTAAATTAAAAACTTTACAATATAGCTGATTCGGATTTAATCCGGTTATTTCTAAGTTAGCAATTTTTTCACTCACTTTATCATTAAAAAGATTAATTTTATTTTCAGTAATTGGTCTAATTGATATTTGTTTACGTTCTGCGACTGTTTTATCTATTACCGAAAACATTTGACCACAATGATCCGAGCTAAGATTAGTAATAATTTGTTTTTCTACAGTCTCACAATGACAAAAAACATTATCTATACAAGTAGCGGACGTATTCGTTATACGAGTTGGTTCAGAGAAAATATTAAACAAATTAAAAGATTTAAATAAGTTCAAAAGACGAAGGCTTAATGATGTCACCTGTAGTATATCTATATTAAAGTCTCCGCAAACGATTAAAGATTTACTATATATTAAATGTCCTATACTGTTACTATATATTAAATGAGAAGTTTTCAATAAACAAAAGATTTTTATTCTTAGGTTAGGTTAGGTTGAACATTTTTTTACATTTTTATTCTCTCATTTCGATTTATTTTTGTTAGATTTCATAAAAATATATATATTAAATGAGCGCGAATTCCCGCGGGTTGTATACCACCTTGAAGGCCCCTCGGAGCCCGAACGATCGACACCAGTTTCAACTGAATCAGAGCGGGGAAAACTGAAAAAATCGGTTTTCGCCACTTACCGCCCGCACCTTCCCGCGCATTCCCGCGGGTTGTATACCACCTTGAATTGAAGGCCCCTCGGAGTCCGAACGATCGACACCAGTTTCAACTGATTCCGAGCGGAGAAAACTGAAAAAATCGGTTTTCGCCACTTACCGCCCGCACCTTCCCGCGCATTCCCGCGAGTTGTATACCACCTTGAAGGCCTCTCGGAGCCCGAACGATCGACACCAGTTTCAACCGAATCCGAGCGGGGAAAACTGAAAAAATCGGTTTTCGCCACTTACCGCCCGCACCTTCCCGCGCATTCTCGCGGGTTGTATACCACCTTGAAGGCCCCTCGGAGCCTGAACGATCGACACCAGTTTCAACCGAATCCGAGCGGGGAAAATTGAAAAAATCGGTTTTCGCCACTTACCGCCCGCACCTTTCCGCGCATTCCCGCGGGTTGTATACCACCTTGAAGGCCCCTCGGAGCCCGAACGATCAACACCAGTTTCAACTGAATCCGAGCAGGGAAAACTGAAAAAATCGGTTTTCGCCACTTACCGCCTGCACCTTCCCGCGCATTCCCGCGGGTTGTATACCACCTTGAAGGCCCCTCGGAGCTTGAACGATCGACACCAGTTTCAACTGAATCCGAGCGGGGAAAACTGAAAAAATCGGTTTTCGCCACTTACCGCCCGCACCTTCCCGCGCATTCCCGCGGGTTGTATACCACCTTGAAGGCCCCTCGGAGTCCGAACGATCGACACCAGTTTCAACTGATTCCGAGCGGGGAAAACTGAAAAAATCGGTTTTCGCCACTTACCGCCCGAACCTTCCCGCGCATTCCCGCGAGTTGTATACCACCTTGAAGGCCTCTCGGAGCCCGAACGGTTGTATACCACGACACCAGTTACAACCGAATCCGAGCGGGGAAAACTGAAAAGTTTTCAATAAACAAAAGATTTTTATTCTTAGGTTAGGTTAGGTTGAACATTTTTTTACATTTTTATTCTCTCATTTCGATTTCTTTTTGTTAGATTTCATAAAAATATATATATTAAATGAGAAGTTTTCAATAAACAAAAGATTTTTATTCTTAGGTTAGGTTAGGTTGAACATTTTTTTACATTTTTATTCTCTCGTTTCGATTTCTTTTTGTTAGATTTCATAAAAATATATATATTAAATGAGAAGTTTTTAATAAACAAAAGATTTTTATTCTTAGGTTAGGTTAGGTTGAACATTTTTTACATTTTTATTCTCTGATTTCGATTTATTTTTGTTAGATTTCATAAAAATATATATATTAAATGAGCGCGAATTCCCGCGGGTTGTATACCACCTTGAAGGCCCCTCGGAGCCCGAACGATCGACACCAGTTTCAACTGAATCAGAGCGCGGAAAACTGAAAAAATCGGTTTTCGCCACTTACCGCCCGCACCTTCCCGCGCATTCCCGCGGGTTGTATACCACCTTGAAGGCCCCTCGGAGTCCGAACGATCGACACCAGTTTCAACTGATTCCGAGCGGGGAAAACTGAAAAAATCGGTTTTCGCCACTTACCGCCCGCACCTTCCCGCGCATTCCCGCGAGTTGTATACCACCTTGAAGGCCTCTCGGAGCCCGAACGATCGACACCAGTTTCAACCGAATCCGAGCGGGGAAAATTGAAAAAATCGGTTTTCACCACTTACCGCCCGCACCTTTCCGCGCATTCCCGCGGGTTGTATACCACCTTGAAGGCCCCTCGGAGCCCGAACGATCAACACCAGTTTCAACTGAATCCGAGCAGGGAAAACTGAAAAAATCGGTTTTCGCCACTTACCGCCTGCACCTTCCCGCGCATTCCCGCGGGTTGTATACCACCTTGAAGGCCCCTCGGAGCTTGAACGATCGACACCAGTTTCAACTGAATCCGAGGGGGGAAAACTGAAAAAATCGGTTTTCGCCACTTACCGCCCGCACCTTCCCGCGCATTCCCGCGGTTTGTATACCACCTTGAAGGCCCCTCGGAGCCTGAACGATCGACACCAGTTTCAACCGAATCCGAGCGGGGAAAACTGAAAAAATCGGTTTTCGCCACTTACCGCCCGCACCTTCCCGCGCATTCCCGCGGGTTGTATACCACCTTGAGGGCCTCTCGGAGCCCGAACGATCGACACCAGTTTCAACTGAATCCAAGCGGGGAAAACTGAAAAAATCGGTTTTCGCCACTTACCGCCCGCACCTTCCCGCGCATTCTCGCGGGTTGTATACCACCTTGAAGGCCCCTCGGAGCCTGAACGATCGACACCAGTTTCAACCGAATCCGAGCGGGGAAAATTGAAAAAATCGGTTTTCGCCACTTACCGCCCGCACCTTTCCGCGCATTCCCGCGGGTTGTATACCACCTTGAAGGCCCCTCGGAGCCCGAACGATCAACACCAGTTTCAACTGAATCCGAGCAGGGAAAACTGAAAAAATCGGTTTTCGCCACTTACCGCCTGCACCTTCCCGCGCATTCCCGCGGGTTGTATACCACCTTGAAGGCCCCTCGGAGCTTGAACGATCGACACCAGTTTCAACTGAATCCGAGCGGGGAAAACTGAAAAAATCGGTTTTCGCCACTTACCGCCCGCACCTTCCCGCGCATTCCCGCGGTTTGTATACCACCTTGAAGGCCCCTCGGAGCCTGAACGATCGACACCAGTTTCAACCGAATCCGAGCGGGGAAAACTGAAAAAATCGGTTTTCGCCACTTACCGCCCGCACCTTCCCGCGCATTCCCGCGGGTTGTATACCACGACACCAGTTACAACCGAATCCGAGCGGGGAAAACTGAAAAGTTTTCAATAAACAAAAGATTTTTATTCTTAGGTTAGGTTAGGTCGAACATTTTTTTACATTTTTATTCTCTCATTTCGATTTCTTTTTGTTAGATTTCATAAAAATATATATATTAAATGAGAAGTTTTCAATAAACAAAAGATTTTTTTCTTAGGTTAGGTTAGGTTGAACATTTTTTTACATTTTTATTCTCTCATTTCGATTTATTTTTGTTAGATTTCATAAAAATATATATATTAAATGAGCGCGAATTCCCGCGGGTTGTATACCACCTTGAAGGCCCCTCGGAGCCCGAACGATCGACACCAGTTTCAACTGAATCAGAGCGGGGAAAACTGAAAAAATCGGTTTTCGCCACTTACCGCCCGCACCTTCCCGCGCATTCCCGCGGGTTGTATACCACCTTGAAGGCCCCTCGGAGTCCGAACGATCGACACCAGTTTCAACTGATTCCGAGCGGGGAAAACTGAAAAAATCGGTTTTCGTCACTTACCGCCTGCACCTTCCCGCGCATTCCCGCGGGTTGTATACCACCTTGAAGGCCCCTCGGAGCTTGAACGATCGACACCAGTTTCAACTGAATCCGAGCGGGGAAAACTGAAAAAGTCGGTTTTCGCCACTTACCGCCCGCACCTTCCCGCGCATTCCCGCGGGTTGTATACCACGACACCAGTTACAACCGAATCCGAGCGGGGAAAACTGAAAAGTTTTCAATAAACAAAAGATTTTTATTCTTAGGTTAGGTTAGGTTGAACATTTTTTTACATTTTTATTCTCTCATTTCGATTTCTTTTTGTTAGATTTCATAAAAATATATAAATTCAAATTCAAATTCAAATTCAAATTCAAAATATTCTTTATTCAAATAAACTTTATAAGCACTTTTGAATCGTCGAATGTACATGTCAACAAAAAGCTACCACCGGTTCGGAAGGCAGTTCTGCTGAGAAGAGCCGGCAAGAAACTCAACAGTTGCTCTTTTTAAAGTCAATGGTATATTTTACTATTACATTAGCTGGCAGCTGTCCTGCCTGACATTCAATAGACATTAATTGTATACATGCTTATCCTCTAAATATTCTTGAACAGTGTAATAAGCTTTACTTGTTAGAATTTTTTTTACAGATATTTTAAATTTTGGAAGTGGCAAATTAAGAATACACTGCGGAATTTTATTATATACACGTATACTCAGACCCATAAAGGATTTATTAACTTTTTGGAGGCGAAAACGTGGTGTAACAAGCTTATCTTTATTTCTCGTTTCTATCGTATGACTGTCGCTATTTTTTCTATGATAATGTATATTTTGTCGGACAAAGAGAATATTATAGTATAGAAATTGGGATGCAACTGTAATAATACCTGCATCTTTGAAAACATCTCGCAGAGAATCTCGAGCTCTTAGATTATAAATATATCTTACGGCTCTTTTTTGGAGAATAAATATTGAATTGATATCTGAAGCACTGCCCCATAACAGCATTCCATAAGATAAAATACTATGGAAATAGCTAAAGTAGACTAGTCGGGCAGTTTCAACGTCCGTCATTTGTCTTACTTTCTTAATTGCGAACGCGGCAGAGCTGAGTTTATCTGCAAGTGCTTCCAGATGAGCGTTCCACTGGAGTTTGGAATCTATAGTAACACCTAAGAAAATAGCTGATTCCGACACATTAAGAGGTTCTCCTTTAATTATTACATTAAAATTATGTTTTTTAACATTTGGTAAGGCAAACTCGATGCATTTCGTTTTTTTAGCATTTAACATTAGATTATTAACATCAAACCAACGAAGAATATGCGATAATGCACTATTCACTTCGTCATAGTTTATTATATTTCTGTCAACCTTAAATATTAAAGAGGTATCATCCGCGAAAAGTACAATATCACATAGGTTCTTCACATAAAAAGGCAGGTCGTTAATATAAAGAAGAAATAAAAGAGGACCAAGTATAGATCCTTGTGGAACGCCCATCTTTAGAGGAGATCCAGATGATTTTACATTATTTATACTAACCGTCTGGATTCTTTGGTTTAGATATGAGGCAATAAGGTCAAGGGCAGTATCCTGTATACCATAATGTTTTAGTTTTAACAACAGAGTTACATGGTCTACGCAATCAAAGGCTTTGGATAAGTCACAAAACACTCCAATTGCATTTTGTGACCTCTCCCATGCGTCATAAATGTGCTTTAGGAGTGCGGCACCCGCATCCGTAGTGGACCTACTTATTATTAGAGTTCAAAATTTTTGCTCTTATATGCATAGACTTAGCCTGGACACATACCTTTTTAAATATTTTTGAATAATTTCTAACTTTTAACAAGAACGCCGGATCTTGTTTCCATTGCCTCATATTATATAATTCATATAGTTTATTTCTGCTTCGGTATATACCAACAGTTGCCCAGTCGCTAAAAGTTAACTTCGAGTTTTTATATATCTGTTTAACTTTAAAAATGTTATCAAACTCTGTAGTGAGTAAATTAAAAACTTTACAATATAGCTGATTCGGATTTAATCCGGTTATTTCTAAGTTAGCAATTTTTTCACTCACTTTATCATTAAAAAGATTAATTTTATTTTCAGTAATTGGTCTAATTGATATTTGTTTACGTTCTGCGACTGTTTTATCTATTACCGAAAACATTTGACCACAATGATCCGAGCTAAGATTAGTAATAATTTGTTTTTCTACAGTCTCACAATGACAAAAAACATTATCTATACAAGTAGCGGACGTATTCGTTATACGAGTTGGTTCAGAGAAAATATTAAACAAATTAAAAGATTTAAATAAGTTCAAAAGACGAAGGCTTAATGATGTCACCTGTAGTATATCTATATTAAAGTCTCCGCAAACGATTAAAGATTTACTATATATTAAATGTCCTATACTGTTACTATATATTAAATGAGAAGTTTTCAATAAACAAAAGATTTTTATTCTTAGGTTAGGTTAGGTTGAACATTTTTTTACATTTTTATTCTCTCATTTCGATTTATTTTTGTTAGATTTCATAAAAATATATATATTAAATGAGCGCGAATTCCCGCGGGTTGTATACCACCTTGAAGGCCCCTCGGAGCCCGAACGATCGACACCAGTTTCAACTGAATCAGAGCGGGGAAAACTGAAAAAATCGGTTTTCGCCACTTACCGCCCGCACCTTCCCGCGCATTCCCGCGGGTTGTATACCACCTTGAATTGAAGGCCCCTCGGAGTCCGAACGATCGACACCAGTTTCAACTGATTCCGAGCGGAGAAAACTGAAAAAATCGGTTTTCGCCACTTACCGCCCGCACCTTCCCGCGCATTCCCGCGAGTTGTATACCACCTTGAAGGCCTCTCGGAGCCCGAACGATCGACACCAGTTTCAACCGAATCCGAGCGGGGAAAACTGAAAAAATCGGTTTTCGCCACTTACCGCCCGCACCTTCCCGCGCATTCTCGCGGGTTGTATACCACCTTGAAGGCCCCTCGGAGCCTGAACGATCGACACCAGTTTCAACCGAATCCGAGCGGGGAAAATTGAAAAAATCGGTTTTCGCCACTTACCGCCCGCACCTTTCCGCGCATTCCCGCGGGTTGTATACCACCTTGAAGGCCCCTCGGAGCCCGAACGATCAACACCAGTTTCAACTGAATCCGAGCAGGGAAAACTGAAAAAATCGGTTTTCGCCACTTACCGCCTGCACCTTCCCGCGCATTCCCGCGGGTTGTATACCACCTTGAAGGCCCCTCGGAGCTTGAACGATCGACACCAGTTTCAACTGAATCCGAGCGGGGAAAACTGAAAAAATCGGTTTTCGCCACTTACCGCCCGCACCTTCCCGCGCATTCCCGCGGGTTGTATACCACCTTGAAGGCCCCTCGGAGTCCGAACGATCGACACCAGTTTCAACTGATTCCGAGCGGGGAAAACTGAAAAAATCGGTTTTCGCCACTTACCGCCCGAACCTTCCCGCGCATTCCCGCGAGTTGTATACCACCTTGAAGGCCTCTCGGAGCCCGAACGGTTGTATACCACGACACCAGTTACAACCGAATCCGAGCGGGGAAAACTGAAAAGTTTTCAATAAACAAAAGATTTTTATTCTTAGGTTAGGTTAGGTTGAACATTTTTTTACATTTTTATTCTCTCATTTCGATTTCTTTTTGTTAGATTTCATAAAAATATATATATTAAATGAGAAGTTTTCAATAAACAAAAGATTTTTATTCTTAGGTTAGGTTAGGTTGAACATTTTTTTACATTTTTATTCTCTCGTTTCGATTTCTTTTTGTTAGATTTCATAAAAATATATATATTAAATGAGAAGTTTTTAATAAACAAAAGATTTTTATTCTTAGGTTAGGTTAGGTTGAACATTTTTTACATTTTTATTCTCTGATTTCGATTTATTTTTGTTAGATTTCATAAAAATATATATATTAAATGAGCGCGAATTCCCGCGGGTTGTATACCACCTTGAAGGCCCCTCGGAGCCCGAACGATCGACACCAGTTTCAACTGAATCAGAGCGCGGAAAACTGAAAAAATCGGTTTTCGCCACTTACCGCCCGCACCTTCCCGCGCATTCCCGCGGGTTGTATACCACCTTGAAGGCCCCTCGGAGTCCGAACGATCGACACCAGTTTCAACTGATTCCGAGCGGGGAAAACTGAAAAAATCGGTTTTCGCCACTTACCGCCCGCACCTTCCCGCGCATTCCCGCGAGTTGTATACCACCTTGAAGGCCTCTCGGAGCCCGAACGATCGACACCAGTTTCAACCGAATCCGAGCGGGGAAAATTGAAAAAATCGGTTTTCACCACTTACCGCCCGCACCTTTCCGCGCATTCCCGCGGGTTGTATACCACCTTGAAGGCCCCTCGGAGCCCGAACGATCAACACCAGTTTCAACTGAATCCGAGCAGGGAAAACTGAAAAAATCGGTTTTCGCCACTTACCGCCTGCACCTTCCCGCGCATTCCCGCGGGTTGTATACCACCTTGAAGGCCCCTCGGAGCTTGAACGATCGACACCAGTTTCAACTGAATCCGAGGGGGGAAAACTGAAAAAATCGGTTTTCGCCACTTACCGCCCGCACCTTCCCGCGCATTCCCGCGGTTTGTATACCACCTTGAAGGCCCCTCGGAGCCTGAACGATCGACACCAGTTTCAACCGAATCCGAGCGGGGAAAACTGAAAAAATCGGTTTTCGCCACTTACCGCCCGCACCTTCCCGCGCATTCCCGCGGGTTGTATACCACCTTGAGGGCCTCTCGGAGCCCGAACGATCGACACCAGTTTCAACTGAATCCAAGCGGGGAAAACTGAAAAAATCGGTTTTCGCCACTTACCGCCCGCACCTTCCCGCGCATTCTCGCGGGTTGTATACCACCTTGAAGGCCCCTCGGAGCCTGAACGATCGACACCAGTTTCAACCGAATCCGAGCGGGGAAAATTGAAAAAATCGGTTTTCGCCACTTACCGCCCGCACCTTTCCGCGCATTCCCGCGGGTTGTATACCACCTTGAAGGCCCCTCGGAGCCCGAACGATCAACACCAGTTTCAACTGAATCCGAGCAGGGAAAACTGAAAAAATCGGTTTTCGCCACTTACCGCCTGCACCTTCCCGCGCATTCCCGCGGGTTGTATACCACCTTGAAGGCCCCTCGGAGCTTGAACGATCGACACCAGTTTCAACTGAATCCGAGCGGGGAAAACTGAAAAAATCGGTTTTCGCCACTTACCGCCCGCACCTT